>NC_073406.1:9201309-9801309 GCF_028641065.1 Leucoraja erinaceus
ATATCAGTGAGGCAACAGGATCAGATGTGAAAGTCAGGCACAAAGTGCTGGAGTAACTCAGCGGGTCAGGCAGCATCTCTGGAGGAGAAGGACGGGTGTGGTGTTGGGTTGGGACCCTTTTTCAGATGATGGAGTCGCTGGGGTCAATGGAGGTATTCCCTCTGCCTTCCCTGAAGGGAACAAGTTAGTGCATCAAACATCAGGGAACAAGCTTAGACTATCTGTTGTTGATGGAGATCAGCTCTGTATCACTGTGCTGCATGCACTAAGGGAGAGGTTAGAGATTGAGTCATGCATGTATGTACTGTATGATGTGTCTGCATTATTTTCCTGCAGAGAGAGAGGCAGATGTGGGTACTGCTTCAAACTACTACTTTACTTATTCCAGTTTGATTACGTAGAGTTAAAATGTCAAAATGAAATCCAAATCCAACACCTCCATTCCTGCAACCCTGGAGGCAGCATGGCTGTGTGCTTAAGGGCTGTTTACTTAGAGCTGTAGACCTGTAGAGTGTCACTGCATTTCAATTCTCCAAAATTCTGTTTTTCAGGATTGGCTTTTATATTTGTAAAAGGCTAATTTTTACAGAGATTTTAAATGTCACACTTTCAGTTACCTCATGATACATCCTTTGTCCCTTCAAAAGATTAAGACAAACTTTTTTAACAAATAATTATTTTGAATGGTGAAAATGTTTGAGTTTATATTCAGAGAATGTAAGGGAATTTAGTCATTGAGATATTTTTGTCACCATTTTTATGGGTGTGCCTCTGATTAGGGAATAATTATAAAGCCACTGATACACTTGGTGAAAATGTGAGATGATTCCAGCAATTAGGTTTTCAGAATGTCAGAGGAATTTAGAGAGACACACCGCATGTACCTGGGTGTGCCCATCCCTGTGTGATCTACGTCCTGATTACCAGCACACTGATACACTTACAAAAAATGCTCACCATTGCCCGGGTTCCTCAGAGGTTTGAGGAGATTCAGCCTTTTCACCGAATACTCAATCAAACTTCCACCGGTGTGCAGTTACGTCACTGATTACGTCAGCAGTGGAGTTGCTGCCTCACTGCGCCAGAGACCCGGGTAGGATCCTGACCACGGGTGATGAAGCCGAGTTTTAGTTAAAAATATAAGAAGATATTAAATTGGTTTCTGGGCTAGCTTACAGCTTATATTTAGTGTCAAATTAGGCTTTCCTCAGGTTGTAAACAAAAATGTGGATGATAACATTGTCTCCCAAATGGTGAAGAGCAGCTAGAGAGATAGGGTGGTCAAATCTTTGAAGTGAGATGAGATAAGGCAAATGGACAATGTTTATGGGAGGAGGCAATAAAGGAAGAGCGAAATAGCCAGTCACATCTTTGTAAACAAAAGGACCTATGTTTATGAGGGACCAAATGACAGAGGAAGCAGCGAAGAGAGCTAGGGTGGTCTATTTGGAGATAAAATAAACTAAAGCAAATGGCCAATGTTTTTAGTATATCTTGTACCATGTAAAACAAAAGGTTTGATTTAAAGCAAACCTGTACTTCTGACCATGAAAATCTGTTGTTCAGGGACCTTTTCCAGTACTTCTGACCAGACTAATGTCTGGTGGAATGTGATAAGGGGACAAAAAACCTATTTAAAGCAATGTAATTCTGTTGTTCAGAAAAGGTGACTGAGGACAGTCAAGTGTCTGTGTTGGTCACTTGATTGGAGTTCTCCCTCCCTTCCATCGGCCGATGTTAAGTAAAGTTTTGAACTGGTCTACCAAACCGTTTGTGTGGTGTCTGTTTATTAAGAAGCGAACCTGGTTTAGTAGTTAAGATAAGTAACTTTTTCATTGGCGTAGTTATGCAGGCCTCGCTGGGACCACATCAACGGCTGACTGTGCAAGCGGTTGCGGAGGTTGCCGGGATTGGAAGGGAGATAACTGAGCTCTATCGGTCCCCTTGTAAGACCGACTCCCTAGAAACTCCCGGTCACATCTGTGATCCTTCATCAGAGGTTGACTTGGTTCCCTGCCGAGGTTCTTAGCAACAGACAAAGGTAAGACCAGTTGGGCTTTATATGGTTTTTATTTAAAGAAGGGATTGTGTATGTATTTTTAAGACAGAATTGTGTATGTATTTTTAAGACGGAATTGTGTATATTTTTAAGAAGGACTTGAGCGGTTTCTCTTTCTCTTTCTCTTTTTCTCTCTCTGTCTATCTCTCTTTGTTTTCTCTTTTTCTCTCTCTACTAAGGGCTCATCGGCCTCGTTGAGACATCCGTGATTTGTCGGGTTGAGATACGGGGGTTGAGGTGTGCGTCTGGCTTATTGAGACATCCGAAGCTTTGTCGGATTGAGAAATAAGTGGCGTTGTATATTAAAGAATTAAGAAGTCTGCTAGGTTGAGAAACGGGGGTCCCGGTTCGCGGGTCTGCTTCGTTGAGACACCTGGGGCTTATTTTAAGAGTTAAGACGTCTGCCAGGTTGAGAAACGGGGGTCTTGGTTAGCAAGTCGGCTTCGTTGAGACACTTGGGTCGTATATTAAAGAGTTAAAAAAGTCAGCCAAATTGAGAAACTGGGGTCTCGGGTAGCGAGTCGGCCTGGTTGATATATTTGGAACAATTCGGAATTAAAAAGTCAGCCAAGTTGAGAAACTGGGGTCTCATTTAGTGGGTCGGCCTGGTTGATATATTTGGAACGATTCGGAATTAAGAAGTCTGTTTTCTCTCTCTTTCTATCTATCTATGGGGAATGCTCTGGATACCGGTCCAATATATGTGTTATTTGAATCCTAAGTATAATAAGAAATTTAGAATGTTAAGTTACAAGTTGACCAAACGGTTAGGGGATGATGCCTGGCCAGTAGGGGGCACATGGAAGGTTGAGACAATTAAATAAGTGATATGGGAAAGGAAGACAAGAACCCACTAGAAAGCCGATTTAAGGTGGGCTTTGGTTTACCGCAATTGAACACTAAATTCCTTCCATTTGGCCTATAAATTGATGTAAATGAGATTTACAAATCATGTTTTATTGTGAATTATTTGTGAATATAATTTGGACACTTAGGCTATTTAAAAATGTTAATCATTTATTAAGAAATAGATATATGTTTAGATCTAGTAATTGAAGTTTGAAATTAGCTACAATTGGGTAACTAACTAATTATATGCTTTTAATTTCAGGTCATCCAAGTAAGATTATTTTATATTTGTGTCAGAATGGTTCAATCTATGATAACTGAAAATTTCATTCAGTTCTCTTAATTTTTAAGAAGGTTATGGGCTTTTGACGGTCCATGATCACAGTTTTTTTGTTATATCCATAGAAAATCAATAGGGAACAAGATGCTAATTTCCGAGTATGAAAATGGCCATAACTTTTTTATTACTTGAGATATGAAAGTGAATTAGGTGTCAAATTAAATTTATTGTTATGCTGTATCTGATGGGATAAATTGCAGATTTGATTTTTTTTAAATCTCACAATTTTGTAACTTTGCTAGATAGAGTTAAGAAACAAGGATAGCACTAGGAAATGATGGAAATTATTGCAACTAGAATGCCAGTGGGCAGAGGAACAAGAGAATAGAATTAAAAGACAGACAGGAGGTGAGAAATAGGTGATGGTTCGAAAGAATAAACCCAGTACTGGTAAATCCTCTGGAGGAGACTTCATGTCTGGCACGACGACCCTATTTGGTAATGAAGATGAGGCGTTAGATAATCTTGGGAGATGTCCACCAGTAGCAATGACATCTTTACCTGGGACAGTTCTGTCAGTAACATCCCTATAACTTGAAGTTCTGACCTTACAAAGCTCTCCAGGATTGGGAGCACGGGAATGCCTTTCTGTGTGTAATTTGTTAAGGCATTGATGCTACCAGAACAGCTGATCATTATTAAATGTACTGCACACATTGGTGCTGGGGATTCTATAGCAAAAGGCAATGGGTTGCTGATAGTGTATCCAAACAGGCAGCCTGTACATCCAAATGCATAGTGACAGCAGCTAAACAGATGCTAGCAAATAGAACGGTCCTGCCAGATATGAGGGAGGTATGTACATTATAGAGGGACGCCTCTTGTATATAATAATAACTTTGGAAACAAGAGGGCTGTGCTATTGATTCAGCACACCCCGCTTGGACAAGTTGGTGTATAACGATACATTTTTACCCGTCTTACCCATGCTGGTAAGGAGGGAATGATAGGATAACAAAGGAAATGTGGTGGCACTGCATATTAGGAATGGCAACTTTATTCATTTGCATGGGGTTGCCGACCTGTGTAAAAAGTTACATGCTTGAGTTGTTTTACTGTTCATGTTTTAAACTATCTGTTATGTTTAAACTATTTAAATAGTTGTTATTTGAATATATTTGATTCCTTTTTAATGCCTTTGGCAACAAAAAGCCTTCAAAATGTCATTGAGGGTGAGTCTGTAGAACACTCTGCCTGGCAATTCCTGCAGTAGGTAGGTTGTTCAACCTTGTGAGAGACTACTCAGTCTGTCCTGGGGTTCTGGTAAAAGTAAGTCTGGATGGATGACGTCTCTCGGTAGTGAGTCTCAGTTGTAGGGAAGGTCCAAGATGAACAAATTTGGTTATCTCTATGTCGAAGGTAACAGATTAAGAATGATGAGAATGACTTGGATTGAAATTGCTCCTACTTTAGCAACACGTTGTATTTGTTAAATTATTAAATAGAGGATTGATTTTGGTGATACCAGTACTATATTCAAGAACAAGTGGTTGGGAGATGTTTACACGATATGTATTGGGAATATGACAACATGTTTGAAGGGACTAACTGAGAAGTATTACATATAAGCAAAATAAGTAAAAAAAGATGAGAAGGAAGGGATATTGAATGATTTTGTGTTTTAAAAAAAATAAATTTAAAATCAGGAGAAAATGCAGATTTAGTTCTGTGGGCAAGGTGAGCTTGTAGTAGCATATCCGGAGAATTATGTGTCTTTAGCTCTCTGGCATTGAGGGAAATGATATATACATATGTTATTAATCACAAAGCTATCCAGGGGCTTTTGTTTGTGCTTGAGTTGAGGCTGGTAAAGGATGGGAAAGCAGTTTAAGGAGATAATGCCAAGGGCCCAGTGTTATAAATATTGCGTAGTGATTTTAGATTTACTTAGTAGGTGGAGTAAAGCTCTACCAACCACTATTACTAAGGAAAAATGTGCACATTTTAATATCTGACAGAAATTCACTGTGTACACCACCCACAGGTATCTGGGATGGTGGAAAGAGTCAATGGGGATTGCAAAACAAAATTACCCCGGAGGTAAATCCTTTTTCTGACAAGCAACTCTGTTATAAAAAATTGGGGACTAATTGCCAGGTTATTTCCAGTCTCAGCTGATAGAATCCTTGTTATGTCCCAAACTAGGCAATTGAATCAATGTGGATTCCCAGCCTGAAAGTATATTTAGGGTTTATATATAAGTACTGATGAGGGATGGAGTAGGATGAAGGGCTTTGGATTTCTGGCATTGTGGCTATTTCCAGGGACCTTTCTACAGATCGGAAAGGTTGTACCCCAGCAGCACAGGAACATTATCCCCACAGAGGTTTGCCAGTGCTGTTGGGAGAATTTAAACTAGCTTGGCAGGGGGATGGAAACAAAAGGAAATTTAAGAAGGAAAGTTGGAAAATAAAGATTAGAAAACTGGAAAGCAAAATAAATAGGCAGTGGAAACAAAAACAAGTAGTAAATTAGGTTGGAGTATATAAAAATGAGGAAAAATAAGGCAATGTACTTAATTGCGTACGGCATTGCAATAAGGTAGATAAATTAACAGCACAAATAAAATGTAAATGCAATAGTAAAACACAAAGTGCTGGAGTAACTCAACGGGCCAGGCAGCATCTGTGGAGGAAATCGATAGAGGATTTGGGCCTACTTTTCTCTAATAGAAATTGTGTAAGGAAAAATTAAATAAAGGCAAAAGAATCAACAAATTTTGTCAAGGGTTTGGCAGTACATTAAATCTCTTTGTGGACATTTTGTTGGGAATTCATCCCCTCTGCAATGTGGAAATGTAGTGTATTCATTAAGTACAACATAATTAAAAAATAGATGCAGATATGGATAAATAGAAAAAGCATGAAGTACTATCATCTACATATAGCACGACAGATAGCACAATGGGCTAAGAGTTCGGCTGGCGACCGGAAGGTAGCCGGTTCAAATCCCGCTTGGAGTGCATACTGTCGTTGTGTCCTTGGGCAAGACACTTCACCCACCTTTGCCTGTAATGGAATGTAATTACGGCGGCAGGCGCGGGCACACCGCGACGCCCTGTGTCTCCCTTTCAAGGGAGATGCTAAAAATGCATTTCGTTGTCTCTGTACTGTACACTGACAATGGCAATAAATTGAATCATTTCATTTTTTATAGGATCGACAAAATGAATGATCAGTTATAGGTGAAGGACAAATTTGTAGAATATATACACAATGGTTTTCAGACCTATGATGTTGAGGATCCAGCTAAGGAAAAGCTTATTGTTGAATTGAGTATTGTACACTAAGGGGATTGATTAATAGTCTTGTTTTAAAGACACTTTTAGGGAAAATTCCACATAGGATGGTGGAATTTTACATTGAGTTTGATGTGGGTTAATACAAAACTGGGCTCTCAAATCGAAATAAAAGGATTTATGAAGTTATGAGCAGTGGGATGGCTGACAAGCTACATTAGAAAGCTTGATGATGGATATGCAATGGCTATCATTCAAATAAATGATTTATATAATTCCTCTAAAGCATCAAAACCCAAGAAATGTGATTTGTTTTTGAATGCCAGGAGAAAATAAAGGAAGAGGCTTATAGTATTGCTAGGAATAGCAGTAGGCCTAAAATTGTGTGTTTTAGAACAATCAAATGAGAACTAAGAAATTTAAAAAAAAAAAGAAAAAGGGAAAGTAAATTACAAAGAGATGTCTATGAAGATGAAATATTATATACTGCTGGTAAAACAATGTTTTTGTATATGTACTGCTTGTAAAACAATGTTTTTTGTATGTGGAATGTGTGAAATTCGAAGCAATGTGCAAAGTTGTGTGTCGCTTTAAGAAGTTTGTCCTTTAAAGTTAAGAAACAGGCATGAATGGGGGGCGGAGCTATACTCGATGGATAAAATGTGTTGGCTGATTATAGATCTTTTGAACCAAGTTAAAAAAAAAAGACTCATCCCGATTAAAGTGTTAAATGAGATTGGAAATGTCAAAATTACAGAGAAGAGTAAATGTATTATTGATTACTGATTCTGAATGAGTTCTTTTGGAAAATATTGTTTTGATATGATAACAGAGGTTGTCTTTTAAAATGCAAATGAAGCAAGATTACTGTTTTTAAGCAAACAAAAAGATGTTGCTGTAGCATGTGCTGTGTGAGAGAAATGAAGGTAGATGAAAAATTGTCTGATGACTTACAAAAGGAGGTTTGAAGGAACTCACAATGAGGGATGAAAGGTGAGAAGATAAAGTAGATTGGGGAAGAGAACATATTTGGAGAATTGAATATTTAGGTGGGGAGAGCCTCTTCGGGTATAATCGGATTAAAGAATAAATTCACAAGGAAGTGTTAGGAAGGAACATGCAGGATCAAAGGGGGACAAAAGTGCTGGTGAAACTAAGCTGGTGAACAAGATTTACAACTTTTTATTTATTGCCCCTGGAGAGTGGGGGGAAGCCACCTACAGGCCCTGTGCAATTAACTAATTATGTATGGTCGGCAATTAACCCATGTCTTGCCAGATCTACATTCCAGGTTGGAGGAGCTTTGCTGGGAGCCATAAAAGCTATACGATGATGGGGGTGCTGGGACAAGAAGAAATTGAAACTGTATTGAAAAGAACAACCAAGTGTTGCTAACAACATGAACTGCTGTAAAGATGAAAGATCATCGTCGCTGGATACATTTGATTGACTGTGAACAGTTTGTGGAAACAAGGACGATGGGCTATTGATGTTCCTTTATTCTGGGGTGGCCCAGCCCACATGGACTGAACTTTCTTCAGAATGGCAAACTTGCGGACTAACCCACATTTAAAGGATGGTACACACCTCCTTTTAAACAAGATTGAAGTCAAACATGACAAGCGCAGCAAAGATACCCTGACTACAGACAGTAAGAGGTCTGCAAAGGCCAGTTAAATCTGCCTGTTTTTGCCACAACCAAGGCACTGGTGTATTTTAAGGAAACAGTATATTTGTGACAGGGCATTGTTATGTTGCAAATGCCGTGCCACACAAGAGAAGCATGAACCAGTTACACCAGCACACAGGGAAATCCAAATGAAGCCGAATAAAGGCTGAGCAATTTTTATGATCCTTTTCCTGTCCTATGGTAGTATCTTAGTGTCACGTCCGGGGGAGGTTGGTGGCCATTTAAAATGTTTGGAGGGACTTGTGAAATGATTGTCCACTATGAATTGATTGTGTTACTAGTATACTATTAATTTGTCTGATGAGATGCTTATGGTCTTTCGTATGTACTCAGGAAGGACTGTAGTTGTTATCAAAATTTTGATAAAAGGATGGAATGATGAAGCCGAGTTTTAGTTAAAAATATAAGAAGATATTAAATTGGTTTCTGGGCTAGCTTACAGCTTATATTTAGTGTCAAATTAGGCTTTCCTCAGGTTGCGGGGTGTGTGAGATAAACATTGTCTCCCAAGTGAAGGAGCTAGAGAGATAGCTGGTCAAATCTTTGAAGTGAGATGCCATAAACCAATGTTTATGGGGAGGAGGCAATAAAGGAAGAGCGAAATAGCCAGTCACATCTTTGTAAACAAATGACCTATGTTTATGAGGGACCAAATGACAGAGGAAGCAGCGAAGAGAGCTAGGGTGGTCTATTTGGAGATAAGGCAAATGGACAATGTTTTTAGTATATCTTGTACCATGTAAACAAAAGGTTTGATGTGATGCATTCTGTGGAAACCTTTTCCAGTACTTCTGACCATGACTAATGTCTGTGGAATGTGATAAGGGGACAAAAAACCTATTTAAAGCAATGTAATTCTGTTGTTCAGAAAAGGTGACTGAGGACAGTCAAGTGTCTGTGTTGGTCACTTGACTGGAGTTCTCCCTCCCTTCCATCGGCCGATGTTAAGTAAAGTTTTGAACTGGTCTACCAAACCGTTTGTGTGGTGTCTGTTTATTAAGAAGCGAACCTGGTTTAGTAGTTAAGATAAGTAACTTTTTCACGGGTGCTGTCTGTTCGGAGTTTATACGTTCTTCCCGTCACTGCGAGGGGTTTCTGGTTTCCTCCCACACTCCAAACATGGCTTCGGTAAAATTTGTGATTTGCCCCTAATGTGTAGGATAGTGTTAAGGGCCGAGCTAATTGAAGAGTTCTCCCGAGTTTCCCCTGACTCGAACTCGGAGAATTACTGTTATAGCCGCTCGTAGGTACTCGGGGCCCTCGTGGACATTTTTCCACATGTTGAAAAATCTTCACGAGCCTTCACCGCGTTTCCAGAGTATCTGCCGTTAGCGTTACGAGCCGCTAAGAGACATCCTGAGCTCCTACGTACCCGCTACGTACATTCTACCTGCTTACCACGGGTTTGATTTGTTTTTAAACTCGGGAGAGCTCTTGAATTACCTCGTATCAGTATCAGTATCAGTATATCTTTATTGTCATTTCCTGAGTACTCACATACCCAGAGGAAACAAAAAAACGTTGCTCAACCAGTGTCCATTCAGTGTGCAGTACAAATAACAACAAGTAAATAGAAATAAAAATACATATATCATGAACAAATTAAATTAAACACTCTACTCTCTACTAAACATCAACAGGCGTTCCGATCGACAGCTGCTGCAGTGTGTCCAGGTTGGTGGTTGGTGCGTGATACTTTGGCAGGGGGCTAAGTCCGTTTATCAGTCTTATAGCCTGCGGGAAGAAGCTGAGGAGCATCCCGCTGGTTTTGCAGCTAATGCTCCTGTACCTCTTCCCAGATGGCAGGATGGAGAATATGTGATGCGATGGGTGGTAGGGGTCTTTGATGATGGAGATGGCTCTGCTGATACATCTCTTCCTGTATATGTCCAGCAAGAAAGGGAGTGGAGCACCAATAATCCTGCTGGCGGTCTTCACAATCCTGTCAAGTTGGTGCCGTTCGTACGCCTTGCAGCTCCCGAACCAGGAAGTGATGCCGTAGGTTAATGTGCTCTCGACTGTCCCCCTATAAAAAGTTCGTAGATGTGTAGTGGGGAGACCTGCTTTACGTAGTCTTCGGAGAGGGTGTAGTCGCTGCTGGGCTCTCTTGACCAGTGCTGTGGTGTTGGTTGTGGACATCAGGTCATCTGACAGGTGTAGTCCTAGGAACTTCACGCTGCTGACCCTTTCCACATCAGCTCCATCGATGTGCAGAGGTGTATGGTGTTGTTTCCCCGCCCTCCTGAAGTCAACCACCATCTCCTTAGTTTTTCCCACGTTGAGAATGAGGTTGTGGGATTTGCACCATCCTGTGAGCAGCTCCACCTCCATCCTGTATGCCGACTCATCATTGTCACTGATGAGACCCACCACTGTTGTGTCATCAGCGAACTTGTTGATGAAGTTGTTATTGAGTCTAGCAGTACAGTCGTGTGTAAGCAGACTAAACAGCAGGGGGCTTAGGACACAGCCTTGGGGCGAGCCAGTGCTCACGGCTATGGTTTTTGATGTCCTACTGCCCACCCTGACTGTCTGCTGCCGTTGTGATAGAAAGTTCAGGACCCAGCTACATGTGCCAGCATCAACCCCCAATAGCTCCAACTTCTCCACCAGCTGCTGCGGAATGATTGTATTGAAAGCAGAGCTGAAGTCTATGAAGAGGATCCTGGCATAAGTATTTTTCCGATCAAGGTGTGACAGTACGAGGTTCAGTGTTGTTGAGACTGCGTCCCCTGTGGATCGGTTGGCTCTGTAGGCGAACTGCAGTGGGTCTAGGTCGGCAGGTAGACTATTTTTGATGTGCTGCATAACCAGTCGCTCAAAACACTTCATTACTATGGGTGTTAGAGCCACTGGTCGAAAGTCATTATGGCAGGCTGGGTTTGGTTTCTTCAGGACAGGGACGATGGTGGCACTCTTAAGACAGTTGGGCACTACTGCCTGGCTGAGTGAGATGTTAAAAATGTCTGTGAAGACATCTTTCAGTTGCTCGGCGCAGTCTCTTAAAACGCATCCAGGAATGTTGTCCGGCCCTGCAGCTTTGCGTGGATTGACGCTGGCAAAGGCCTTTTTAACTCCGGCTGCGGACAGCCTGAGCGACTGGTCACTGGGAGATGGCAGTAGTGCACGTGTCTGGGTGCTGTTTTTAACCTCAAACCGCGCGTAGAACTCGTTCAGTTCATCTGGTAGAGGGGGGTCGTTTTGGCATATCCGCAGCGGGGGGTCTTGTAGTCAGTGATGGTATGAAATCCCTGCCACAAGCGACGTGAGTCTTTGTCATTTTCGAAGTGGCTATTAAATTTTTGTCCATACAGCCTCTTCGCTTCCCTGATCCCCCGGGATAGGTTACCCCTTGCCAGTTTGTATGCTGCGTTGTCCCCAGATTTGAATGCAGCATTCCGGATTCTCAGTAGGGAACACACTTCCCCAGTTAGCCAAGGTTTCTGATTGGCACGCCTCCTGATGGTTTTGACCACCGTTACATCATCAATGCATTTATTGATGTATCCGATGACGGATTCTGTGTATTCTTGGAGGTTGATGCCACTGTCATCTGTTGCTGCCTCTCTGAAAATGGCCCATTGTGTGGTTGTGTGGCCCAATGTACAGTGGGACAGGCCCTTTAGTGTATGGGGGTCGCTGGTCGGGGCGGACCCGGAGGGCTGAAAGGCCTGTTTCTATGTTGTATCTCGAAAACAAAACATCCCGCACCCATCCAACTTCTCAGAAATGATCACCTTTCTGCTGTTTGTAGGTTGTCACTGACACAGGAGTCAGTGTTGTTTGAGTTGTGGTATTTACCTCCTTTAAAACATTTTTTTGTCCCTTCACTGAAATTATTGAGACAAACTCTGATTAGGGAATAATTATAAAGATCCACGTGAATGGTGAAAATGTGAGATGATCCCAGCAATTAAGTTTAGAGAATGTTTGAGAATTTAGAGAGACACACAGCGTGAAAACAGGCCCTTCGGCCCAACTAGTCCACCCCGACCCATGATAACCCCGCACACTAGCGCTATCTTACACACCAAGGGAAATTTGCAAGTAACATAAGCCGATTAACCTACAAACCTGCACGTCTTTGGAGTGTGGGAGGACACCCGAGCACCTGGAGAAAACCCACGTGGTTGCAGGGAGAACGTACAAACTCCGCACAAACAGCACCCATAGTCAGGATTGAACCCAGGTCTCCTGCGATGTATGGCAGCAACTCTACCACTGCGCCACCGCTGTGCTACCGAAAGAGGTGTGGAGAGGTCGGTGGAGGTGGAGTAGGGCAGGGTTGGGGATAATGACCTTCAGTCATGAACTCAAACATTATTTGAGTTACAGTTATATACAAAGTAATGTCAGCAAATGCTTTGCATTCAATGCAATCGTTGCCATGGTTACGGCGATTTGCATGTGTACCTGGGTGTACCTGTTGATCTTCCCTGAGCCCAGCACACTGATACACTAACAGAAAAATGCTCACCATTGTCTTCACTTCCTCACAGGTTTGAGGAGATTCAGCATTTCACCGAATACTCGATCAAACTTCCACAGGTGTGCAGTGGAGAGCAGACTGACTGGTTACGTCAGCAGTGGAGTTGCTGCCTCACCGCGCCAGAGACCCGGGTAGGATCCTGACCACGGGCGCTGTCTGTTTGGAGTTTGTAAGTTCTTCCCGTCACTGCGAGGGGTTTCCGGTTTTCTCCCACACTCCAAACACGGCTTCGGTAAAAATTGTGAATTGCCCCTAGTGTGTAGGATAGTGTTAAGGGCCTGCCCCACTGTACGAGCTAATTCAAGAGTTCTCCCGAGTTTCCCCTGACTCGAACACGGAGAGTTGCGGTAATAGCCGCTCGTAGGTACTCGGGGCTCTCGTGGACATTTTTAAACATGAAAAATTGAAATTGAAAAATCTTCACGAGTCTTCACGAGCTTACCGCCTTTTCCGAGTACCTGCCGTTAGTGTTACGAGCCGGTAATCATCCAACTCAGTATCCTGTACCTGCCTTCTCTCCATACCACCTGATCCCTTTAGCCACAAGGGCCACATCTAACTCCCTCTTAAATATAGCCAATGAACTGGCCTCAACTAAGCAGAGAATTCCAGAGATTCACCACTCTCTGTGTGAAAAATGTTTTCCTCATCTCGGTCCTAAAAGATTTCCCCCTTATCCTTAAACTGTGACTCCTTGTTCTGGACTTCCCCAACATCGGGAACAATCTTCCTGCATCTAGCCTGTCCAACCCCTTAAGAATTTTGTAAGTTTCTATAAGATCCCCCCTCAATCTTCTAAATTCTAGCGAGTACAAGCCGAGTCTATCCAGTCTTTCTTCATATGAAAGTTCTGACATCCCAGGAATCAGTCTGGTGAACCTTCTCTGTACTTCCTCTATGGCAAGAATGTCTTTCCTCAGATTAGGAGACCAAAGCTGTGCGCAATACTCCAGATGTGGTCTCATCAAGACCCTGTACAACTGCAGTAGAACCTCCCTGCTCTTATACTCAAATTATTTTGCTATGAATGCTAACATACCATTCGCTTTCTTAATTGCCTGCTGCACCTGCATGCCTACTTTCAATGACTGGTGTACCATGACACCCAGGTCTCGTTGTATTTCCGCAAATTTGGAGATGCTGCCTTCAATTCCCTCATCCAGATCATTAATATATATTGTAAATACCTGGGGTCCCAGCACTGAGCCTTGCGGTACCCCACTAGTCACTGCCTGTCATTCTGAAAAGGACCCGTTTACTCCTACTCTTTGCTTCCTGTCTGCCAGTCAGTTCTCTATCCACCACAATACTGAACACCCAATACCGTGTGCTTTATGTTTGCATACTATTGCATACTAATCTTGATCTGCCCTGAGCCCAGCACACTGATACACTTACAAAAAATGTTCACCATCAGTTTGTAATATAACTGAAGGTTTAATGACCAAAAGTTACTGGAGCAATGCTGAATATTGTTTGTCCATCATTGTGACTTTATAGCTTCAGCTGGTAATAGCATAGGTCTGCAATGACCTACATGATAATTGAAAGCTTACTCCTTTGCACGATATAAGTTCTGATAATGCAAAGGTCCCCAATTACGCAGCTGAAATCAGCCATTATATTGCCAATTACACTGGCCCCTTGATGAATAAACAACAAAATTGTTACAAGCTTCCATTAATTCTAATCTCTTGCCCCAGGGCGGAGTCACAGACAATTAATAGAGTTAAAGATAAATTGCAATCTATATCTCTAGTTGGTATCAACTTAAATTTAACTGGGTGGATGAGAAACACCAATTTCTCAAATATTAGTTTTGCGGCTAAAACAGATAATTTAGCAAGATTCGGCATTTTTAGAATATCATCCAGATATGCCATTTTCTTGAGCTTTGAACAGCCCAAGCACTGGATTGGTAATTAGGTAAATAACCTGGGAGCTGAAGTTAGCTCATTTTGCAACGCTTTAACTGCTCTCGTTGCCCATCCAGCTAAATTTCAAATATCTTCGGTGAACCCTGTGAATGGGAACTGAATACTATACATCTTTGAGATCGATGCATGCCATAAAGTGTCCTATGGGAATCAGTTGTTAGGCAGTAACAAAGTTTTCCATTCTAAAAGTCTATACTGCACATGTGAATGTGAGTTAATCAAGGGTGATCCGACATCCTCCATCTCTCTTTTATGAAAGCGCAGGATGTCGTCGTTGAAACGGTGAAGCTATTCCCGTCGGTGGGTGCGTTGCTTCTTCAACCAGATCTTCTTGTATACCCAAACCTTTTTGTTTTGAATGAATAAATGTCCAACTTGGTGTATATTGTATGGGTACATTTAATTTGGAACCCTTGTATACCATGCAGTATAAACTGATCTGATGTCATCTTGTCAGTTATAAACGGATCTGAAGTTATCCGTCATCATTCGTGCAAAAACAAGTGTAATCTATACCAACGTGTAACTGGTCCACACACCCCATGTTTCGGAAAGAACCAGACCCACCTTTCTCCATGGTTACCGGTGGTCTTATGGTAAGCCCAAAGGCCCCTGATGCGGGTTTCATTTCCACCCTTGATGTGGAGGATAGGACTGCTGGGGTGCGTGGATTGCTCATTTTCCCTGAGGCCTGGATTGGGCCTTGGCCTGAAAGACCTCTGCCCAGCTTACAAGCTGCCACCAGCTTCAGTGAACCGCTTACCGCCGATGGAGGCGTAGGGGTGTTGTTGCCGAAACTGTGAGGCTTTGCTCGTCGTAGGTCTTCCTCATCCAGGTTTTTTCCTAGGAGAAGCTTTGGCGGCTGGATATTGCTGGCCTTACATAAGCCTGCAAAATTGGGATTTTTAAGACGGGTCTGATGACGTTCATTCCGAAGTGTGCATTGCACATCAACACCAGGGCATCCTGCTGGACGTCCGATAGCCCACCATAGACTCCCCAGGTTCACTGCCGGCACTATGTGACATGAGGTCACTGATGCTTACAAAGCTTGTACCCTTGGTCGGGCAAAGTCCACGGACTATATCAGGATGAAGCATCACCTCAGTGGGATGAACGCCCTGCGGATGCTATCCATGCTCAATCTGGGTACAACCTTCAGAGAACGTACCCATGTCGGAGGGAACCCTCTTGGCCTGACTTGTCCCAGTCCAGGCCTCTCAGACTCCGTTTGGTTGTACACCCTCTCGGGGCTGCCGGAGTCTGATGTCGCTGATCGCACTGTCAGCGACTACCGCCGCCGGCTACCGGCAGTTCCACGGTCCATAGCCATGTCTTCCCATGGTTCCCGTAGCTGAGTTTCCCCCCGAGCCGGGTTTCCCCGCAGTCTTGTGCCTTCCCACGGTTCCCGTAGCCGGGTTTTCCCAGAGCCGGGTTTCCCTGCGGTCTTGTGTCTTCCCTCGGGTTCCCGTAGCCGGGTTTTCCCAGAGCCGGGTTTCCCCGTGGAGCTGGGATCCTCCCCCCCAGTCTCCGTAGTCAGGTTTCCCCGAGCTGGGGTTTCCCTCGTGGAGCCGGGATTCCCCACGTCAAGATTTCGACCCCGGACCGTCAGCAGGAACTCTGTAAAAGAGCTTCCTGCAAGTAAAGCACAACCTGAAAATAAGTTTGAAACTTACCTGCAGGGGTTGAAAACTTCCCGCTGGAGGTGCAGCGCGCCTGCCAGCCAGTCGACGAGCAGGCGGGCTGGAGGGCTCTTCACGTAGTCACTCACGTGACTCCGAAGTAAAATGGGTCTTGTGTAGATAGCTGGACAATGGGCCTGTTTCTGTGCTGTGAGCCTCCATGGCTCTCTGCACAGTGGCACCAGTAGGGCAACAGGATCAGGTGTGAAAGATAGACAAAAAATGCTGGAGTGACTCAGCGGGTCAGGCAGCATCTCTGCAGGGAAAGGATAGGTGACGTTTCGGTTCGGGACACTTCTTCAGACTTACTGCAGCACTTTATGTCTATCTTTGGTATAAAGCAGCATCTGTAGCTCTTTGTTTCTACATTTTGGCTTACTGCACTGCGAAATCTCCTCAAGGTATGCCTACTTTGAAGAAATTCTTTCTCTCTCTCAAATGGAGTTCAGAAAGGGTCTGAACAAGGGTTCCGACCCAAAAGGTCACCCATCCTTTTCCCCCATAGAAGCTGCCTGACCCGCTGCGTTACACCAGCACGTTGTGTCTTTGGTATAAACCAGTGTCTGCAGTTCTTTGTTTCTGGGATCAGATATGATGTTGGCACAGATGAATTGGCTGCCAGCAACCATGTCTAGGCATGTATATGAAGACTGGCACTTGGGAGAGATACTGGGTTATGAGGAGCATCCATAGTCAGTGGGAAAAAACAGCCCAGGAAAACTGGGCAGTGCAATACACGAAAAGGGGAAATGAATTCTGAACAAGAAACATCACACTAACTTGAAATTTTACTTTTGAGCATAAAATATAATAGATTGAGTCATGCTGTATGACTGTGCTGCATTATTTTGCTGCAGAGAGAAACAGATGTGGGTACTTGCTCAAACTACAACTTATTCCAGTTTGATTACGTCATATAAAATGTCAAAATGAAATCCAATCCATCACCTCCATTTCCTGCAACCCTGGAGGCAGCATGGCTGTTCTTAAAGGGTTGTTTACTTAGAGCTGTAGAGTTGTCTGCAATCAATTCTCCAACATTCTGTTTTTCAGGATTGGCTTTCATATTTGTAAAAGGCTAGTTAAAAGGTTACAGAGATTTTAAATGTCACACTTTCAGTTACCTCATGATACATCCTTCACCTGTTCAAAGGCTTTTTTAATATCACTTTTTTGATGTGTTGTTTGAGTTGTGATATTTACTTCCTTTAAAACATATTTTGGTCCCTTCACTGAAATTATTAAGACAAACTCTGATTAGGGAATAATTATAAAGATCCACGTGAATGGTGAAAATGTGGGATGATTCCGGCAATTAAGTTTAGAGAATGTTTGGAGAATTTAGTAGTCCACGCCGACCAGCGATAACCCCGCACACTAGCGCTATATTACACACCAAGGAAAATTTGCAAGTAACATAAGCCGATTAACCTACAAACCTGCACGTCTTTGGAGTGTGGGAGGAAGCCCGAGCACCCAGAGAAAACCCACGTGGTCGCAGGGAGAACGTACAAACTCCGTACAAACTGCACCCGTAGTCAGGATCGAACCCGGGTCTCCTGCGCTGAATGGCAGCAACTTTACCACTGCGCCACCGCTGTGCTACCGAAAGATTCATTAAGATTTATAAAGATTCGGAGAGTTCAACGAATTATCATTGATCTGAAATGCTGCAGTTGATATTAATTTGCCTACAGATAGCAGAGTGCTTAAGAGGAGTGGAGAGGTGGGTGGAGGTGGAGTGAGGGCAGGGTTGGGGATAATGACCTTCAGTCATTAACTCAATCATTATTTGAGTTACAGTTATATTGAAAGTAATGTCAGCAAATGCTTTGCATTCAATGCCATGGTTATGGCGATTTGCATGTGTACCTGGGTGTGCCCGCCCCTGTTGATCTGTCCTGGGCCCAGCACACTGATACACTTACAAAAAAATGCTCACCATTGCCTTCACTTCCTCAGAGGTTTGAGGAGATTCAGCATTTCACCAAATATCCGATCAAACTTCCACAGGTGTGCAGTGGAGAGCAGACTGACTGGTTACGTCAGCCGTGGAGTTGCTGCCTCACCGCGCCACAGACCCGTGTAAGATCCTGACCACGGGCGCTGTCTGTTCGGAGTTTGTACGTTCTTCCCGTCACTGAGAGGGGTTTCCGGTTTCCTCCCACACTCCAAACACGGCTTCGGTAAAAATTGTGAATTGCCCCTAGATGGCATTAAGGGCCTGTCCCACTGTACGAGCTAATTCAAGAGTTCTCCCGAGTTTCACCTGACTCGAACTCGGAGAATTACGGTAATAGTAGCAATGGTACAAAAGTTTGAGATTTTAAAAATCAAGTCTGCAATTTATCCCATCAGATAAAGCATAAAAAGAAGTTTAATTTGACACCTAATTCACTTTCATATCTTCAGTATTAAAAAAGTGATGGCCATTTTCATACTTGGAAATTAGCATCTTGTTCCCTAATGATTTGCCATTGACTTAACACAAAAGTTGTGATCAAGGACAGCCAAATGGCCATAACTTTATTAAAAATTAAGAGAACTGAAAGAAGTTTTCAGTTATTATAGATTGAAGCATTCTGAAACAAATATTAAACAACCTTACTTGGATGACCTGAAATTAAAGCATATAATTAGTTAGTTACCCAATTGTAGCTAATTCCAAAATTCAATTACAGGTACTAGATCTAAACATCTATCCATTTCTTAAGAAAAGATTTACATTTTTAAATAGCCTAAGTGTCCAAAGAACATTCACACAAGAATTCACAATAAAACATGATTTTAAAATCTCATTGTCATTAATTTATAGGCCAAATGGAAGGAATTGAGTGTTTAATTACTGTAAATTAATGGCCATTTAAATCAGTTTGCGAGTGGGATTTTGTGGAACACGCTGGTTTGGAACGTTGCGATTGCAGTGATTTTGAAGCCCATGTCGGCATAAAAAATACTGCCTGTTCGGCTGGGCCCCCAAGTCACCTTCTCGCAACTTAAAATTTTGAATAAAGGGATCTTAAGAAGCACTTTTTAATGTAAAAATAAACAGCCTACCTTGCCTTGTCCCCTACGTGACATCCGTCCCATTGTCGGCCTTCGCGGCTTTTAAAGATGATTTTTAATCTACTATAGTAATTAAATAATCCAATTAAGTTTAAAAATAACTGCAGCGAACGAATTTTGCAACGATTTTTCGTCAGCAACAAAGCAGACTGAACAACCTCGATTTCAATAGCCTAGAGAAAACGTCATTTTTTAAACCCGCCCCCCTCCCAAAGGCGCCAAAGTCGCGCACATGGGCAGCGGAAGAACTGCAGCGCCGCTGAAGGTAAGTTTTGCAACATACCTAGTAATAGCCGCTCGTAGGTACTCGGGGCCCTCGTGGACATTTTTCACCATGTTGAAAAATCTTCACGAGTCTTCACGAGCTTACCGTGTTTCCCAAGTACCTGCCGTTAGCGTTACGAGCCGCTAAGAGACATCCCGAGCTCCTACTTACCCACTACGTACAATCTACGTGCTTACCACAAGTTTGATTTTTTTTTTAAACTCGGCAGAGCTCTTGAATTACCTCGTACAGTGGGACAGGCCCTTTAGTGTACGGGGATCGCTGGTCAGCGCAGACGCGATGGGCTGAAAGGCCTGTTTCTGTGCTATATCTCGAAAAGAAAACATCCCTCACCAATCCAACTTCCCAGAAATTATCATCTTTCTGCTGTTTGTAGGGTGTCACTGACACAGGAGTCAGTGTTACATAGAAAAGTTGTTTGAGTTGTGGTATTAACTTGGTTAAAAACTTTTTTTTTTCCCTTCACGGAAATTATTGGAGTCAGTGTTACATCTGAATCTGAATCTGAATCTGTTTGATCGAGTATTCGGTGAAATGCTGAATCTCCTCAAACCTGTGAGGAAGTGAAGACAATGGTGAGCATTTTTCTGTAAGTGTATCAGTGTGCTGGGCTCAGGTAAGATCAACAGGTACACCCAGGTACACATGCAAATCGCCATAACCATGGCAAGGATTGCATTGAATGCAAAGCATTTGCTGACATTACTTTGTATATAACTGTAACTCAAATAATGTTATAAGAAGACCAAGGAGCTCATTGTAGACTTCAGGAAGTCCAGAGGCGGCACGCACACCCCCATCCACATTAACGGGACGGAGGTGGAACGTGTTTCTAGCTTCAGGTTCCTGGGAGTCAACATCTCCGATGACCTCTCTTGGACCCACAATACCTCTACACTGATCAAGAAGGCTCATCAGCGTCTCTTCTTCCTGAGGAGACGGAAGAAGGTCCATCTGTCTCCTCCGATCCTGGTGAACTTCTACCGCTGCACCATCGAGAACGTCCTTACCAACTGCATCACAGTATGGTATGGCAACTGCTCTGTCTCCGACCGGAAGGCACTGCAGAGGGTGGTGAAAATTGCCCAACGCATCACCGGTTCCACGCTCCCCTCCATTGAGTCTGTCCAAAGCAAGCGCTCTCTGCGGAGGGTGCTCAGCATCGCCAAGGACTGCTCTCACCCCAACCATGGACTGTTTACCCTCCTACCATCCGGGAGGCGCTACAGGTCTCTCCGTTGCCGAACCAGCAGGTCGAGGAACAGCTTCTTTCCGGCGGCTGTCACTCTACTAAACAACGTACCTCGGTGACTGCCAATCACCCCCCCCCCCCCCCCCCCCCCCCCCGGACACTTATTATTTATTTTTTATTCAAATCGTTTGCTATGTCGCTCTTCAAGGGAGATGCTAAATGCATTTCGTTGTCTCTGTACTGTACACTGACAATGACAATTAAAATTGAATCTGAATCTGAATCTGAATCTGAATCTGATAGAAAAGTTGTTTGAGTTGTGGTATTCACTTCCTTAAAAACATTTTTTTTTTCCCTTCACGGAAATTATTGAGCCAAACTCTGATTAGGGAATAATTATAAAGATACATGAGAATGGTAAAAATGTGAGACGATCCCAGCAATTAAGTTTAGAGAATGTTTGAGAATTTAGAGAGACACACAGCGCGAAAGCAGGCCCTTCGGCCCAACTGGTCCACCCCGACCAATGATAACCCCGCACACTAGCGCTATCTTAGGGAGTACAGAGAAGGTTCACCGGACTGATTCCTGAGATGTCAGGATTTTCAGATGAAGAAATACTGGATAGACCCGGCTTGTACTCGCTAGAATTTAGAAGATTGAGGGGGGATCTTATAGAAACTTACAAAATTCTTAAGGGGTTGGACAGGCCAGATGCAGGAAGATTGTTCCTGATGTTGGGGAAGTCCAGAACAAGGGGTCACAGTTTAAGGATAAGGGGGAAATCTTTTAGGACCGAGATGAGAAAAACAATATTAACACAGAGAATGGTGAATCTCTGGAATTCTCTGCCACAGAAGGTCGTTGAGGCCAGTTCATTGGCTATATTTAAAAGGGAGTTAGTAATGGCCCTTGTGGCTAAAGGTATCAGGGGATATGGAGAGAAGGGAGGTACAGGATACTGAGTTGGATGATCAGCCATGATGATATTGCATGGCGGTGGAGGCTCGAAGGGCCAAATGGTCTACTTCTGCACCTAATTTCTATGTTTCTATGTTTGTATGTTTGAGAACTTAGAGAGACACACAGCCCGAAAACAGGCTATTCGGCCCACCGAGTCCACCCCGACCAATGATAACCCCGCACACTTGTGCTATCTTACACACCAAGGGAAATTTGCAAGTAACATTAGGCGATTAACCTACAAACCTGCACGTCTTTGGAATGTGGGAGGACACCCGAGCACACGGAGAAAACCCACGTGGTTGCAGGGAGAACGTACAAACTCCGCACAAACAGCACCCGTAGTCAGGATCAAACCCAGGTCTCCTGCGCTGAATGGCAGCAACTCTACCACTGCGCCACCGCTGTGCTACTGAAAGATTCATTGATTTATAAAGATTCGGAGAGTTCAAGGACTGTTCATTGATCTGAAATAATGCGGTTGATATTAATTTGTCTACAGACAGCAGGACTAAGAGGAGTGGAGAGGTGGGTGGAGGTGGAGTGAGGGCAGGGTTGGGGATAATGACCTTCAGTCATTAACTCAATCATTATTTGAGTTACAGTTATATACAAAGTAATGTCAGCAAATGCTTTGCATTCAATGCAGTCGTTGCCATGGTTATGGCGATTTGCATGTGTACCTGGATGTACCTGTTGATCTGTCCTGAGCCCAGCACACTGATACACTTACAGAAAATGCTCACCATTTCTTTCACTTCCTCAGAGGTTTGAGGAGATTCAGCATTTCACCGAATACTCGATCACATTTCCACAGGTTTGCAGTGGAGAGCAGACTGACTGGTTACGTCAGCGGTGGAGTTGCTGCTTCACCGCGCCAGAGACCCGTGTAGGATCCTGACCACGGCGCTGTCTGTTCGGAGTTTGTACGTTCTTCCCGTCACTGAGAGGGGTTTCCGGTTTCCTCCCACACTCCAAACACGGCTTCGGTAAAAATTGTGAATTGCCCCTAGTGTGTAGGATAGTGTTAAGGGCCTGCCCCACTGTACGAGCTAATTCAAGAGTTCTCCCGGGTTTCCCCTGACTCGAACTCGGAGAATTGCGGTAATAGCCGCTCGTAGGTACTCGGGGCCCTCATGGAGAGCCTCAACCTATTGAATAACTGATGGCTGCAGAGAAGGTTTCACAATTTGTTCTGTTCATTAACATGTTTTATATGTAACAACATAATTTACGGAGCCACTCCACACACTCCCCTCTCACTCCTATCACTGTCCATTCTAGCACCATGTCTACACCCCGCTCTCTGTCTCTCTCTTCCACCAACATCCCATTTATTCTCCTTGCTCCGTCTGGTTCATTCCCTCTCCCACCCCTCCTCTTGCACTCTCTCGCACCCACCATCCCACTCACTCTCTTAACTCTCTTCCGTCTCTCCTAAGTAACTCTCTTGCACCTCTCTCTGTCACTTTTCTCTCTCCCTCCCATCCCATCTCATCCCTTGATCTCTCTCATTGCTCTGTCACCCATCCTGTGTCCACTCACCATCTATGTTCTCCTCCTTAGTCTCTCACCACCTCACATTGCCTACACTTATACACTCTGTCCTAATCCCTTCCCTCGTTCCCTCTCCCGAACCACCCATCTCTTTTCTCTCTCTCTCTCATTGTCCCCCTTTCTTCATTTCCCCTCCTTCTCCCAATCCCCAATCCCTACAGCAAATCTCTCTGTCTCCCTTACGCACACACGTCTTCTATTTCTCTCTTCATTCCCCAACTTCCTTGCGCCTCTCTCTGTCACCTTCGGCCCAACTTGCCCACACCGGCCAATATGTCCCAGCTACTCTAGTCCCACCTGCCTCCGCTTGGTCCATATCCCTCCAAACTTGTCCTATCCATGCACCTGTCTAACTATTTCTTAAACGTTGGGATCGTCCCAGCTGCAACTATCTCCTCTGGCAGCTTGTTCCATACACCCACCACCCTTTGTATGAAAAAGTTACTCCTCAGATTCCTGTTAAATCTTTTCCCCTTCACCTCGAACCTATTTCCTCTGGTCCTCGATTCCCCTACTCTGGGCAAGAGATTCTGTGATTCTGTCCCTCCATATAAACTGTGTTAAGAAGGCTCGATGGGGGAACTGCTTCTGTTGATCGAGGAGTCGAGAACTAGTGTCTGGTTTCTCTTCTCAGAATAGAAGGGAGTGGAGGAATGCTTATACTTGAGGCGGATGACCAACCATGACCTTATGTGATGGTGGAGGAAGCTTGAGGGACAGAATGGCCTCCTCCTCCTCAGACTCAACAACAACATAATTCACTAATGAATTATACAACCAGATAACCAGGCGACAGAGTTTCCATACGAACCTCTCTGTCATGAAGCCCTCTCTCATTTCCAAACCCCTCTCTTACAGCCATTTCTCCTGCACTCTCTCACAAACTCGTACTAAAACTGTTTCACATCCACCTCTCTCTCTCGTTTTCATGTGCAACAAAATACATTCTGTGTTCACTCCCCACACATGCTGCCTGGCCCTCTGAGTATTTTCATCACTCATTTCAGATTTCCAGCTTCTGGGATAGTTTTTATCTCAGTGTCTCAGGATTGCTCAGTTTTCTCTCTCCTTTTGCTTTTTATTCTTCTCTCACTTTAGCTGTTTAGTTCACTCTGTTTCTCTCCTCACAGACGCTGCCTGACCTGCTGATTATTTCCAGCACTTTCTTTCACTTCAGATTAACAGCTCTTGCAGTGCTTCGTGTCTCACAGTTCTGGCACTGATTTACTCTTCCCGCTTGAGCTCCTCCTTCAGATAATCAGCTGCATTTAGCAAGTTTTCCCCACCCTCTCTCAGTCCCCACCACATCATCAGTGCCATTCGGTTTCACCACTATCTCTCCCAATTCTCTGTAACTCAAATGATGATTGAGTTCATGATTTGAAGGTCATTATCCCAAAGCGATATCTCTTTTTCTTTTCATAGATGTTGAGTTTCCATCATTAATGGGTTTTTTTCAGATTTTCAGCATCTGTATCTTTCCTTCTTTTGGCTCCTTGCACTTTCTCTCTTTTTCCCACCCCTCTCTCTTGCTTACGCCCTCTTCCCACTCTCTCTCTGTCTCTCTTCTCAGCACACTCTTTCTCCCACCCCTCTCATGTACAAGCCCTCTCTCACATTCCTTTTCTCTTCCCCAAAGCCCTCTCTCCTGCTATCTCACTCTCACCGTCTTTCCTTCTTTCTTTCCCATCCTAACATTCTTTTCCCACCTGTTTGCTTTGTTCCCTCTCTCTCACTCACACGCAAACTCCCTCTTTACACATCCCCTCTATTACAGGCACCTTGTCTCACACTCCCCTCTCTTTCTCACACCCTCTCATACACATAGTAACTATTTTTAAATTTTTTTTTATTTTAGAGGTACAACGTGGGAACAGGCCTACGACCCACTGAGTCCACGCTGACTATCGATCACCCGTTCACACAAGTTCTGTGTTATCCCACTTTTAGCATTCTACGCACTACAAGGCTATTTACAGGTGATTTCAAAGCACTATGATTTCTTGCCGTGGACACAAGACCATGCGCCACACACTGCATCAAGTCCATGCATCACACACTGCATCAGTGGTGAGAATGCATCCATCGCCACTGCCCCTGAGTATGGCTGCCATGCCAGATATTTTTGCAACTGATGATTGAGACTAGATGCAAACAATCGATATTTGGTGTTCCATTGAGCCACAATGTCATTAAATACTTTGTGATCCAACATCCATTCTGTGTTGTCATTTATTTACGTGATGATACACCAGCGCCAAATGAGGTTAGGTAAACTATCACAGGATACTGACTTGATTGCACCCATGTGATTTATATATGCCACCACAGTAGTGTGTCAACTTGTAGTCGAGTATGCAGATATGCATATTCGCACCATAAGCCTTTAACCCATAGAATGCACCTAGTGTCTTTAGGTAGTTGACACCATATAACTGAGGGATTGGTAACTCATGCACATCCCATTTGCCTCTGTGATTAGAGATGGTATAGTAATTCCCCATCTTTGAGCACTAGCATCAGTTTGTAATATAACTGAAGGTTTAATGACCAAAGGTTACTGGAGCAACGCTGAATATTGTTTGTCCATCATTGTGACTTTATAGCTTCAGTTGGTAATAGCATAAAACTCAATTAACAATGACCTACATGATAATTGAAAGCGTACTGCTTTGCACGATGTAAGTTCTGATAATGCAAAGGCCCCCAATTACGCAGCTGAAAACAGCCATTATATTGCCAATTACACTGGCCCCTTGATGAATAAACAACAAAATTGTTACAAGCTCCCATTAATTCTAATCTTTTGCCCCAGGGCGGAGTCACAGACAATTAATAGAGTTAAAGATAAATTGCAATCTATATCTCTAGTTGGTATCAACTTAAATTTAACTGGATGGATGAGAAACACCAATTTCTCAAATATTCGTTTTGCGGCTAAAACAGCTAATTTAGCAAGATTCAGCGTTTTTAGAATATCATCCAGATATGCCACGTTCTTGAGCTTTGAACAGCCCAAGCACTGGATTGGTAATTTGGTAAATAACCTGGGAGCTGAAGTTAGCACATTTTGCAACGCTTTAACTGCTCTCGTTGCCCATCCAGCTAAATTTCAAATATCTTCGGTGAACCCTGTGAATGGGAACTGAATAGTATACATCTTTGAGATCGATGCATGCCATAAAGTGTCCTATGGGAATCAGTTGTTAGACAGTAACGAAGTTTTCCATTCTAAAAGTCTATACTGCACATGTGAATGTGAGTTAATCAAGGGTGATCCGACATCATCCATCTTTCTTTTATGAAAACGCAGGGTGTCGTCGTTGAAACGGTGAAGCTATTCCCGTCGTGGGTGCGTTGCTTCTTCAACCAGATCTTCTTGTATACCCAAACCTTTTTGTTTTGAATGAATAAATGTCCAACTTGGTGTATATTGTATGGGTAAATTTAATTTGGAACCCTTGTATACCGTGCAGTATAAACTGATCTGATGTCATCTTGTCAGTTATAAACGGTTCTGAAGTTATCCGTCGTCATTCAGGCCAGAGCAGGGCGGATTTAGATGAAGAGAGGCCTCTAAGGTGTTCTACTTGTGAGGCCCCTTCCACCCCCCAATCACCCACCCCCACGACTAGAGCAAGATGTTCCACCAGATTGACACCGATTTACAGCCCAGCGTGGCCAATGAGACAAGGAGCTGGGAAGCTGCGTTTATTTATTTATTTATTTGTTTATTTGTTTCCAGTGCGAGTATCGAGTTCTCGGCTTAAAACACTATTATTCTGAAATGGAGGGCAAGGAAAATTACCGAAGGGTTGTTTAGAGACTACAGCGCATATCTAAATGGCGTCAAGTTGGGAAAAGGGGAAGTACAACGGGATCTGGGGGGTCCTTGTTCATCAGCTGGGGTTTCCCTCGTGGAGCCGGGATTCCCCACGTCAAGATTTCGACCCCGGACCGTCAGCAGGAACTCTGTAAAAGAGCTTCCTGCAAGTAAAGCACAACCTGAAAATAAGTTTGAAACTTACCTGCAGGGGTTGAAAACTTACCGCTGGAGGTGCAGCGCGCCTGCCAGCCATCATGTAGGGTTCTTCATGTAGTCACTCACGTGACTCCGAAGTAAAATGGGTCTTGTGTAGATAGCTGGACAATGGGCCTGTTTCTGTGCTGTGAGCCTCCATGGCTCTCTACACAGTGGCACCAGTAGGGCAACAGGGTCAGGTGTGAAAGATAGACAAAAAATGCTGGAGTGACTCAGCGGGCCAGGCAGCATCTCTGCAGGGAAAGGATAGGTGACATTTCGGTTCGGGACACTTCTTCAGACTTACTGCAGCACTTTATGTCTATCTTTGGTATAAAGCAGCATCTGTAGCTCTTTGTTTCTACATTTTGGCTTACTGCACTGCGAAATCTCCTCAAGGTATGCCTACTTTGAAGAAATTCTTTCTCTCTCTCAAATGGAGTTTAGCAAGGGTCTGAACAAGGTTTCCGACCCAAAAGGTCACCCATCCTTTTCCCCCATAGAAGCTGCCTGACCCGCTGCGTTACTCCAGCACGTTGTGTCTTTGGTATAAACCAGCGTCTGCAGTTCTTTGTTTCTGGGATCAGATATGATGTTGGCACAGATTAATTGTCTGCCAGCAACCATGTCTAGACTTGTATATGAAGACTGGCACTTGGGAGAGATACTGGGTTATGAGGAGCATCTATAGTCAGTGGGAAAAAATAGCCCAGGAAAACTGGGCGGTGCAATACACGAAAAGGGGAAATGAATTCTGAACAAGAAATATCACATTAACTTGAAATTTTACTTTTGAGCATAAAATATAATAGGAGATTTAGCATAATGATTATTATTTCACTGCTGAAGAATATTCCACAAGCTTCATCAGGAAATCATATGTTAAATTTAATTACATAGTTAGAAATGATGCAAATCACTCCGTTTACTTCCGTGTTCCTCTCCAGCAGCACAAAGAAATATTCTCACCGTGAAATGTTTATTGTTAGATCCTGCTTGAAAATATCAAAATCGTTCCTACACTGAAGGCTCCAACGTTGTCTGGGGACAAACGTCCGACATTTTATTTTATTCTTTTTATCTAAAGACAGTTTATCGCAGCAATTCAACACTGTCGGGTTTATCCACTCTGTGGTTTGGTTGCGTGTTGCCAGTGAATGGTTAATCTCAGATGGAGTGTAATTGTTGTCTTTGATGGATTCTCATGTTTAATGACGACTTGGTCGCCTGTGAGTCAGTGGCCGAGGATGTGATGGGCTATAAAAGGGTTGGGGATCAGCAGAGCCAGGCAGAGACTCCTTAGTCGAGGTGCATTGAGAAGATCTCGACCAGACTCCACTTCGGTCCATTACCAAGAGTCAGCATGCAGTTTCTGTGGATGGCAAGCCTCCTGTCTGTGCTGCTCTTGGCATCAAGTGTAACGGCAGCACCCCTGGAAGACAGGCTGAGTCTTCGGTTGAATCGGGTGAGTGAGACCTGAGGAATCAGTTGAGGAGCGTCACTGAAGGGGAATAAGAATTGATGAAGAGGCAAGGAGGCAAAGAGCAAGGGGATCGAGGAGCAAGCACCAGTATATGTGTGTGTGAGAGGAATGCATGGGACAGCGAAACAGACCTGACTGATTTAGAGATGCAGAAGACAAAGGAAGAAAGAAGTAAGAGGAGCATTTGATTTTATCACAGATTTAGGGGAATTCTTTTTTTCTTGAAGCAAGGATGAAAATGTGGAAATATGTTTGGAGTAAAGAAAGTAGCAAACTAAGTAGATGGGGAAAGAAATGAAGCCAAATTGAGTGCTCCAAAATGTTAGTTTTGGAAGGGGGATCCAGAGAGAAAGAGAGGGAGAGGGTGCAAGAGAGAGAGAGGCAGAGAGAGGGAGAGAGGGAGAGAGAGAGAGAGAGAGACAGAGAGACAGAGAGAGAGATCAGTTTATAAATGACTGTCATGGTAGTAATTGTGCAAATACTTTCTCCACTTGCAACTAATTCTCCTCTCCTCTGCCTTCCAGCTATTCATGATGTAGCAGCCTGAGTGCATGCATGTGCTCCTGGGCTGTTAAATGGGACTCTGTTGAATTATAAGAGATGGGAAAAGAAAGGGTAGGAGTATCACTGCCGCTTAGTCTAAAGGGAGTAATCTTTGGAAAGTACCAAAGGAGTACCACCCCCTCCCCGGGCGCTTTCCATTGCAACCACAAGGAATGCAACCCCTGTACCTTCACCTCCCCCTCGACTCCATTCAAGGACCCAAGCAGTCGTTCCAGGTGCGACAGAGGTTCAGCTGCATCTCCTCCAACCTCATCTATTGCATCCGCTGCTCTGGATGTCAGCAGATCTACATCGGTGAGACCAAGCGGAGGCTGGGCGATCATTTCGCCGAACACCTCCACTCGGTCCGCAATAACCTCCCGGTTGCTCAGCACTTCAACTTCCCCTCCCACTCCGTATATGACCTCTCTGTCCTGGGTCTCCTCCATGGTCAGAGCGAGCAACACCGGAAATTGGAGGAACAGCGCCCCATATTCCGCTTGGGGAGTCTGCATCCTGGGGGCATGAACATTGAATTCTCCCAATTTTGTTAGCCCTTGCTGTCTCCTCCCCTTCCTCAGCCCTCCGGCTGTCTCCTCCCATCCCTCAGCCTTCGGGCTCCTCCGCCTCCTTTTCCCTTTCTTCTCCCCGCCCACCCCCCCCCCCCCATCAGTCTCTGAAGAAGGGTTTCGGCCCGAAACGTTGCCTATTTCCTTCGCTCCATAAATGCTGCTGCACCCGCTGAGTTTCTCCAGCATTTTTGTGTACGTTCCAAAAAACTTCACTAGGTGTGAAACTTTCTGCGACTATTATCCAGGCAAGATCCCGAATGGAAACACCAAGTGCTGGACTCAGCAGATCATATAGTATCCCTCCTACCCATGCTCCCTTAGAACACCTACTCGTGTTCTCCAGAGATGTTGCCCCACCCACTAAGTCTCTTTGTGTCTCCTTTTTTTGTGTATAATAAACCAACATCTGCTGTTTCTTATTTCTGCAGAATCTGAATGGCTATGGCAATGAATCTAACGCAGGAGAATGGGATTAGGAATCAGTAGAGATAGACACATGGGGCCGAAGGGCTTCTCTTTGTGTTTGTACCCCTCTATGTTTCCATGAGGTGATGAATACAAACACATAACGTTATCGAGGTGAGGAATTCGATTGGGATAGGATGGGATGGACGGAGGGAAGGGGCGGGTGGAGGGATTCAAGCAGCTGGTCTTTGGTCAGGAAATCCCTCGTTTAATTTCTGGGACACAAAAATAAACAATACACGGAGTCGTGAGTGTTTAATAGCAGCACAAAATGCTGGTGTAACTCAGCGGGACAGGCAGCATCTCCGGAGAGAAGGAACCGGTGACTTCGAGACACTTCTTCAGACTGATGTCAGGGGAGAGGGAAACTAGCGATGTTGAAGGGAAAGGTGTGAAAACGACAGATCAAAGCAGGCGCTGGTCAAAGAAATGTAGAACGGTTTATTTGTTGGCTGAGAGTAATGCAGTGAAGCAGCACAATAACACTGAGCGTTTGTCCTCAGGGTCTGAACAAGGAGAGGAACGAGGTTATCGCGAAGCTCGTATCCGGACTGCTAGACTCCGGCAGCAATCAGATGGGGAGTGAGAGCACCTTCCCGAACCCCGAGGACATGGAGGAGGAGAAACTGGAGCAGAGGGCCGTCATCAGTAAGTTGCCCAATAGAAACAACGAAAACGACTGCAACAATTTCTTTTGGAAGACCTTTACCTACTGCTGACGCCGCCGGCGCCGCATTAAAACTCCCCTCAATGGAATTGATTTAGCGCTTTAGGTTTTATTCGCCTGTGGGGTAAAAACAATAATTTTTATTTTGCACAAAAAAGCATGATTGTGTAATTTTCAAATGATGCCTCAGTATTCATCTAGTTTGAGAAATAAAGTGAATCCAAGCTAATGAAACTAGTCCCAGTTTGTTTTCTTCATTGTTTTATGATTTTACCTTTCAAATGTGAATATGAAGTTTGGGAGGAGGGAGCGGGGATAGAGGTTCGAGGATTGTGTGTGGAAAGTGTAAGAGGCAAGGAAAGGTGGGGGAGTGGGATTGTGAGAGGGTGGTGGGGGGGGGGGGGGGGGGGGGGGGGGGCGTGTGGAAGAGATAAGGGACAAGAGGGAGAGACGGGAAAGAAACCTAGAGTAAACGGCAAGAGATGAGATAACAAGTCAAGAGTGTTTTATTGTCATATGTCGCAGATAGAACACTGCAATTCTTACTTGCAGCAACACAGCAGAATATGTAAACATAGTACACTGTAAACTACATAGTAAACGAGAAAAAAAGTTCAATGTGTAAGTAAATATACACACACACACACACACACACACACACACACACACACACACACACACACACACACACACACACACACACACACACACACACACACACACACTCACACACACACACACACACACACACACACACACACACACACACACACACACACACACACACACACACACACACACACACACACACACACACACACACACACACACACACACACACACACACACACACACACACACACACACACACACACACACACACACACACACACACACACACACACACACTCACACTCACACACACTCACACACACACTCACACACACACACACACACACACTCACTCACACATACACACACACTCACCCACACACACACACACTCACTCACTCACACACAGACACTCACACGCACACACACACACACGTACAAACACGCACACACATGTACACATAAAAAACCAATAATATTGCAATAATAACAATAATAGTTTATGTAGTTCAGAGTTTAATAACGGTTGCAGAGTTTACTAGCCTGATGGGCTGTAGGGAAGAAGCTGTTCCTGAACCTGGACGTTACAGTTTTCAGGCTATCGGGGGATACAGAAGAAAACGACAAGGCGCAGAGATACTACAGTCAAAAAGGCTGATTTTCAATTAAAGCTTGAGTTTACCTCAGGTGACCCAGAACAACACCTTGCAGGGGTGACCCAGTTGGAACTGCTTGTGGTGGAGGCGGTGCAATGGGAATATGGGATTGCAATACAGGGTGTGGGGATAATGTATCAATGTAGTGTCCGGTGGAGGTGTCGACAGGAGCGGTATTACTTCACATGGAGTGTCAAAGTCGCCAAGCGCTCCATGTTTTAGAACGACCTGGGCATTCAAAAATAAATACGTTAAAAAAAAAGATAGATTTACATAACGTATCTAAACCTTAGAGTTTCTAGGTTTATACAATAAACATAGTATATAATAGTATATTATTATTATACCAGTATATAACAGTAAACAGTATACATACATATAGTATATAATATATTATACCAGTATGCACCTCAAAACTCAAAGTTTTATATAGGCTATGTAAACCTATAACAAATATATTATACTAGTATAATGGGATTGATAGTATACTTGTAGTATATTATACTCGTGTAAATACTTAAATACTTAAACCTATAAACACATTTCCAAGAACACATAAAATATTTAACAACAGTCAAATCAATTGGAAACACAACATGACCTGTGACAGATTTAGTCACTTGCAGATCCTCCAGTCTCTGCCATCGAGGCTGGGTAATTTACACCGACAGCTCTTCCACAGCGAGTGTGAGGGATTCTCGGCGACTTCCATCCCATCAGAAGCATTCGGGAATTCTGCGGTCGTCTCCTCACATAGGGAAATCTGAATGTCTTGCCACCGTGTTGGAATTTCATCAGCACCTCTTCACGCAGTCAAGGCGAGCACGCGAGGTGCGGTGAAAGGGTATAGGATAGATAGATAGATAGATAGATAGATAGATAGATAGATAGATAGATAGATAGATAGATAGATAGATAGATAGATAGATAGATAGATAGATAGATAGATATAGAAACATAGAAACATAGAAATTAGGTGCAGAGTAGGCCATTCGGCCCTTCGAGCCTGCACCGCCATTCAATATGATCATGGCTGATCATCCAACTCAGTATCCCGTACCTGCCTTCTCTCCATACCCTCTGATCCCCTTGGCCACAAGGGCCACATCTAACTCCCTCTTAAATATAGCCAATGAACTGGCCTCAACTACCCTCTGTGGCAGAGAGTTCCAGAGATTCACCACTCTCTGTGTGAAAAAAGTTATCCTCATCTCGGTTCTAAAGGATTTCCCCCTTATCCTTAAGCTGTGACCCCTTGTCCTGGACTTCCCCAACATCGGGAACAATCTTCCTGCATCTAGCCTGTCCAACCCCTTAAGAATTTTGTAAGTTTCTATAAGATCCCCTCTCAATCTCCTAAATTCTAGAGAGTATAAACCAAGTCTATCCAGTCTTTCTTCATAAGACAGTCCTGACATCCCAGGAATCAGTCTGGTGAACCTTCTCTGTACTCCCTCTATGGCAATAATGTCCTTCCTCAGATTTGGAGACCAAAACTGCACGCAATACTCCAGGTGTGGTCTCACCAAGACCCTGTACAACTGCAGTAGAACCTCCCTGCTCCTATACTCAAATCCTCTTGCTATGAAAGCCAACATACCATTCGCTTTCTTTACTGCCTGCTGCACCTGCATGCCTACCTTCAATGACTGGTGTACCATGACACCCAGGTCTCGCTGTATCTCCCCCTTTTCCAATCGGCCACCATATAGATAATAATCTGCTTTCCCGTTTTTGCCACCAAAATGGATAACCTCACATTTATCCACATTATACTGCATCTGCCAAACATTTGCCCACTCACCCAGCCTATCCAAGTCACCTTGCAGTCTCCTAGTATCCTCCTCACACCTAACACTGCCCCCCAGCTTAGTGTCATCCGCAAACTTGGATACTAATCTCTTATGTGGGACGTTGTCGAAAGCCAAGATAGATAGATAGATAGATAGATAGATAGATAGATAGATAGATAGATAGATAGATAGATAGATAGATAGATAGATAGATAGATAGATAGATAGATAGATAGAGAGAGATGGATAGAGAGGGAGAGAGAGAGAGAGAGAGAGAGAGAGATAGAGATAGAGATAGAGATAGAGAGAGATAGAGAGAGATAGAGAGAGATAGAGAGAGATAGAGAGAGATAGAGAGAGATAAATAGACAGACAGACAGACAGACAGACAGACAGACAGACAGACAGACAGACAGACAGACAGACAGACCTCGGCATTGAAGGCTCTGCACTCAGCTGGCTCCGTTCCTACCTTTCCAACAGATCCCACTTCATCTCTCTCCACAACCACACCTCTGCTACAGCCACAGTCACTCAAGGCGTTCCCCAAGGCTCCGTGCTCGGCCCCTTCCTCTTCATCATCTACATCCTCCCCCTTGGTCAGATACTCCGCCACTTTAACCTGGACTTCCACTGTTACGCTGATGACACCCAGATCTACCTCTCCCCCTACCAACCCTCACGGTCCCTCAGATCCACATCAGCCGGTCTCCTCTCCATCCACAAGTCCAACCTCCGCAGTTTTGGGGACAGAGCCTTCTCCAGGGCAGCTCCCAGGCTCTGGAACTCCCTCCCCCAACTGATCCGCAATTCCGTGTCCCTCACCATCTTCCAGTCCCGCCTCAAGACGCATCTCTTCACCTCTGCCTATCCTTAGCCCCACGTCCCCCTCCCTTTTCATCTGTGAATTAATTGCCTCATATTGTGTTTTGTATTGAATTCTGTCTTTGCTTTGTGTACTAGTCATTTCTCTACTATTTATTTCATTCCCCTTACATGTTTTTCCTCTACCTGCTAAATATTTGTAAGGTGTCCTTGAGACTCTTGAAAGGCGCCCATAAATAAAATGTATTATTATATTATATAGATAGCTAGTTAGCTAGATGGCTAGATAGATAGATAGATAGATAGATAGATAGATAGATAGATAGATAGATAGATAGATAGATAGATAGATAGATAGATAGATAGATAGATAGATATCAGTGAGGCAACAGGATCAGATGTGAAAGTCAGGCACAAAGTGCTGGAGTAACTCAGCGGGTCAGGCAGCATCTCTGGAGGAAAAGGACGGGTGTGGTGTTGGGTTGCGACCCTTTTTCAGATGATGGAGTCGCTGGGGTCAATGGAGGTATTCCCTCTGCCTTCCCTGAAGGGAACACGTTAGTGCATCAAACATCAGGGAACAAGCTTAGACCATCTGTTGTTGATGGATCAGTCTCACCCTGCACTAAGGGAAGGTTAGAGATTGAGTCATGCTGTATGACTGTGCTGCATTATTTTGCTGCAGAGAGAACAGATGTGGGTACTTGCTCAAACTACAACTTATTCCAGCTTGAGTACGTCATATAAAATGTCAAAATGAAATCCAATCCAACACCTCCATTTCCTGCAACCCTGGAGGCAGCATGGCTGTGCTTAAAGGGCTGTTTACTTAGAGCTGTAGACCTGTAGAGTTGTCTGCAATCAATTCTCCAAAATTCTGTTTTTCAGGATTGGCTTTTATATTTGTAAAAGGCTAATTAAAAGGTTACAGAGATTTTAAATGTCACACTTTCAGTTACCTCATGATACATCCTTCACCTGTTCAAAGGCTTTTTTAACATCACTTTTTTGATGTGCTGTTTGAGTTGTGATATTTACTTCCTTTAAAACATATTTTTGTCCCTTCACTGAAATTATTAAGACAAACTCTGATTAGGGAATAATTATAAAGATCCACGTGAATGGTGAAAATGTGAGATGATTCCAGCAATTAAGTTTAGAGAATGTTTGGGAATTTAGAGAGACACACAGCATGTACCTGGGTGTGCCCATCCCTGTTGATCTGCCCTGAGCCCAGCACACTGATACACTTACAAAAAATGCTCACCATTGCCTTCACTTCCTCAGAGGTTTGAGGAGATTCAGCCTTTTCACCGAATACTCAATCAAACTTCCACCGGTGTGCAGTTACGTCACTGATTACGTCAGCAGTGGAGTTGCTGCCTCACTGCGCCAGAGACCCGGGTAGGATCCTGACCACGGGCGCTGTCTGTTCGGAGTTTACACGTTCTTCCCGTCACTGCGAGCGGTTTCTGGTTTCCTCCCACACTCCAAACACGGCTTCGGTAAAAATTGTGAATTGCCCCTAGTGTGTAGGATAGTGTTAAGGGCCTGTCCCACTGTACGAGCTAATTCAAGAGTTCTCCCGAGTTTCCCCTGACTCGAACTCGGAGAATTACTGTTATAGCCGCTCGTAGGTACTCGGGGCCATCGTGGACATTTTTCCACATGTTGAAAAATCTTCACGAGCCTTCACCGCGTTTCCCGAGTATCTGCCGTTAGCGTTACGAGCCGCTAAGAGACATCCTGAGCTCCTACGTACCCGCTACGTACATTCTACCTGCTTACCACGGGTTTGATTTGTTTTTTAAACTCGGGAGAGCTCTTGAATTACCTCGTACAGTGGGACAGGCCCTTTAGTGTATGGGGATCGCTGGTCGGGGCGGACCCGGTGGGCTGAAAGGCCTGTTTCTGTGTTGTATCTCGAAAACAAAACATCCCTCACCCATCCAACTTCTCAGAAATGATCATCTTTCTGCTGTTTGTAGGTTGTCACTGACACAGGAGTCAGTGTTGTTTGAGTTGTGATATTTACCTCATTTAAAACATTTTTTTGTCCCTTCACTGAAATTATTGAGACAAACTCTGATTAGGGAATAATTATAAAGATCCACGTGAATGGTGAAAATGTGAGATGATCCCAGCAATTAAGTTTAAAGAATGTTTGAGAATTTAGAGAGACACACAGCGTGAAAACAGGCCCTTCGGCCCATGGAGTCCACCCCGACCAATGATAACCCCGCACACTAGCGCTATCTTACACACCAAGGGAAATTTGCAAGTAACATTAGGCGATTAACCTACAAACCTGCACGTCTTTGGAATGTGGGAGGACACCCGAGCACACGGAGAAAACCCACGTGGTTGCAGGGAGAACGTACAAACTCCGCACAAACAGCACCCGTAGTCAGGATCGAACCCAGGTCTCCTGCGCTGTATGGCAGCAACTCTACCACTGCGCCACCGCTGTGCTACCGAAAGAGGTGTGGAGAGGTGGGTGGAGGTGGAGTAGGGCAGGGTTGGGGATAATGACCTTCAGTCATGAACTCAAACATTATTTGAGTTACAGTTATATACAAAGTAATGTCAGCAAATGCTTTGCATTCAATGCAATCGTTGCCATGGTTATGGCGATTTGCATGTGTACCTGGGTGTACCTGTTGATCTGGAGGCAGCATGGCTGTTCTTAAAGGGCAGTTTACTTAGAGCTGTAGAGTTGTCTGCAATCAATTTTCCAAAATTCTGTTTTTCAGGATTGGCTTTCATATTTGTAAAAGGCTAGTTAAAAGGTTACAGAGATTTTAAATGTCACACTTTCAGTTACCTCATGATACATCCTTCACCTGTTCAAAGGCTTTTGTAATATCACTTTGTTGATGTGTTGGTTGAGTTTTGATACTTCCTTTAAAACGTTCTTTGGTCCCTTCGCTGAAATTATTGAGACAAACTCTGATTAGGGAATAATTATAAAGATCCACGTGAATGGTGAAAATGTGGGATGATTCCGGCAATTAAGTTTAGAGAATGTTTGGAGAATTTAGAGAGTCACACAGCGCGAAAACAGGCCCTTCGGCCCACCGAGTCCACCCCGACCAGCGATAACCCCGCACACTAGCGCTTTCTTACACACCAAGGAAAATTTGCAAGTAACATTAAATCCAATTAACCTATAAATCTGCACGTCTTTGGAGTGTGGGATGACATCCGAGCACCCGGAGAAAACCCAAGTGGTCGCAGGGAGAACGTACAAACTCTGCACAAACAGCACCCGTAGTCAGGATCGAACCCGGGTCTCCAGAGCTAGTGTGCCCGCCCCTGTTGATCTTCCTGAGCCCAGCACACTGATACACTTACAAAAAATGCTCACCATTGACTTCACTTCCTCACAGGTTCGGGGAGATTCAGCCTTTTCACGGAATACTCGATCAAACTTCCACAGGTTTGCAGTGGAGAGCAGACTGACTGGTTACGTCAGCGGTGGAGTTGCTGCCTCACCGCGCCAGAGACCCGGGTAAGATCCTGACCACGGGCGCTGTCCGTTCGGAGTTTGTACGTTCTTCCCGTCACTGAGAGGGGTTTCCGGTTTTTCTCCCACACTCCAAACGCGGCTTCGGTAAAAATTGTGAATTGCCCCTAGTGTGTAGGATAGTGTTAAGGGCCTGTCCCACTGTACGAGCTAATTCAAGAGTTCTCCCGAGTTTGCCCTGACTCGAACTCAGAGAATTATGGTAATAGCCACTCGTAGGTACTCGGGGCCATCGTGGACATTTTTCAACGTGTTGAAAAATCTTCACGAGTCTTCACGAGCTAACCGCGTTTCCCGAGTATCTGCCGTTAGCGTTACGAGCCGCTAATAGACGTCCCGAGCTCCGACGTACCTGCTACATACATTCTACCTGCTTACCACGAGTTTGATTTTTTTTTAAATTAGCTTGTACAGTGGGACAGGCACTTTAGTGTACGGGGATCGCTGGTCGGCGCAGACCCGGTGGGCTGAAAGGCCTGTATCTGTGATGTATCTCTGAAAGAAAACATCCCTCACCAATCCAACTTCCCAGAAATGATCATCTTTCTGCTGTTTGTAGGGGGTCAATGACACAGGAGGCCAGCTGCTTTTGTTTACGTTACACTTCCTGTGCATCAGCAAGTGACTAATTGCAACTAAAAGCGGTTCAAATCCAAATCACTCCATTATAATCAGATGCTCAACTCTAATTATCTGCTTGTTCATACTTTATATACCATCATAATGTAATGCTGATTCGATTAAGCATTTCGCTACGACTGATTACAATTTGATTTTTGGTGCTATATTAATATTTTATTTATAAAACAGTGTGAATTACAATTTGCCGAATAATGAAAGGCCTGGATAGAGTGGACGTGGAAAGGATGTTTCCACTGGTGGGAGAATCTTGGACCAGAGGGCACGGCCTCAGAAAACAAGGACGTACAGTACCTTTAGAAAGATGAGGAGGAATTTATTTAGTCAGAGGACGGTGAATCAGTGGAATTTCATTGCCACAGTCGCGATGGATGCCAAGTCTTTTGATATTTTTAAAACCGAGATTGACAGGGTTTTGATTAGTAAGAGTGTCAAATTGTTGCTAGGAGAAGGCAGGAGAATGAGGTTGAGAGGGAATGATAGATCGGCCATGATTGAATGACAGTATAGTCTCGGTGGGCCAAATAGCCTGATTCTGCTCCTATGACATATGAACACGAACCTGGCATGGTACGGTGCTATATAAATGCAACTTTCTCTTAAATTTGGTGTTTAAATGTGCAAGAATAAGAGACAATAACAAGCCCAACTCGTATGCAAGAGCTTACAACCCCTTATGAAATTGATTATGAATCAAATAAGACATTTTGAGTTATAACCGTTAAACAAGATCATTGCGTAAAATATACAAAGGAAGTCATGCAGAGCTTCAACGAATTGATTAACTGATAGCAACAGAGAAGGTTTCATGATTTGTTCTGTTCATTAACATGTTTTATATGTAACAACATAATTTACCGAGCCACTCCACACACTCCCCTCTCACTCCTATCACTATCCATTCTGGCACCATGTCTACATCCCCACTCTCTGTCTCTCTCTTCCACCAACACCCCATTTATTCTCCTTGCTCCGTCTGGTTCATTCCCTCTCCCACCCCTCCTCTTGCACTCTCTCGCACCCACCATCCCACTCACTCTCTTAACTCTCTTCCGTCTCTCCTAAGTACCTCTCTTGCACCTCTCTCTGTCACTTTTCTCTCTCCCTCCCATCCCATCTCATCCCTTGATCTCTCTCATTGCTCTGTCACCCATCCTGTGTCCACTCACCATCTATGTTCTCCTCCTTAGTCTCTCACCTCCTCACATTGCCCACACCTATCCACTCTGTCCTAATCCCTTCCCTCGTTCTACCTGCCTGCGCTTGGTCCATATCCCTGTGAACTTGTCCTATCCATGTACCTGTCTAACTGTTTCTTAAACATTGGGATAGTCCCAGCCTCAACTATCTCCTCTGGCAGCTTGTTCCATACACCCACCACCATTTGTATGGAAAAGTTACTCCTCAAATTTCCTATTAAATCTTTTCCCCTTCACCTCGAACCTATGTCCTCTGGTCCACGATTCCCCTACTCTGGGCAAGAGATTCCGTAATTCTGTCCCTCCATATAAACTGCCATTCGGTTTCACCACTATCTCTCCCAATTCTCTGTAACTCAAATGATGATTGAGTTCATGATTTGAAGGTCATTATCCCAAAGCGATATCTCTTTTTCTTTTCATAGATGTTGAGTTTCCATCATTAATGTGTTTTTTTTCAGATTTTCAGCATCTGTATCTTTCCTTCTTTTGGCTCCTTGCACTTTCTCTCTTTTTCCCACCCCTCTCCCTTGCTTACGCCCTCTTCCCACTCTCTCTCTGTCTCTCTTCTCAGCACACTCTTTCTCCCACCCCTCTCATGTACAAGCCCTCTCTCACATTCCTTTTCTCTTCCCCAAAGCCCTCTCTCCTGCTATCTCACTCTCACCGTCTTTCCTTCTTTCTTTCCCATCCTAACTTTCTTTTCCCACCTGTTGGCTTTGTTCCCTCTCTCTCACTCACACGCAAACTCCCTCTTTACACATTCCCTCTATAACAGGCACCTTGTCTCACACTCCCCTCTCTTTCTCACACCCTCTCATACACATAGTAACTATTTTTAAACTTTTTTTTTTTCATTTTAGAGGTACAACGTGGGAACAGGCCGTGGGTACAACGTGGGAACAGGCCTACGACCCACTGAGTCCACGCTGACTATCGATCACCCGTTCACACAAGTTCTATGTTATCCCACTTTTACGGGGTTAGGAGGGAAAGATAGATCAGCCATGATTGAATGATGGAGTAGACTTGATGGGCTGAATGGCCTAATTCTGCTCCTTTCACTTATGAACATTAATGATCTTAAAAGCCTGCCCCCCTCCATCGAGAGCTCCTCCTCCCCACCCCCCCCCCCCCCCCCCCCCCCCCTCCCTCCAAGAAAACAAGGATTATAAAAGACTCTTTTGAGGAAGAAGTTCCAAACAAGGAAGCTGTTGGTGGTTTATTTAATTGTTGGTGCTACTCTGGGTTATTGATGACCACTCTTGGCCCACAATCCTCTACTCTGATTCAGAAGTCCAAAAAGGCGCTGCTGCGGAGGTCGCTCAGCATCGCCAAGGACTGCTCTCACCCCAACCAGGGACTGTTTACCCTCCTACCATCCGCCACACTTTAGGCTTGAACTTCTGTTGACTGGTGACTGCATTGACCTCAGATGATAATTTGAGCCATCATTGTTCTTCATAATCCTGGACAGAGAGGAGGAGAAAAAGTTCAAGTTGTCTCCGACAAGAGGGCATAGGTTTAAGGGTGCAAGTAGTAGGTTTGGAGGGTGTAGTGAAAGTCTTCACGACCTCTCAAGGTTTTAGCTCCCGATGGTCACTCATTTGCTGACCGTGGTTCAGAAGGAAATCTTACGCATTCCATGAGCTCTCCATGAGATGTCGAAAGATGAATATTCCAAAAACAGTCTCTTGATTAATAGTTCCTTTATTATAGTAGTACAAAACGGTAAAGTCACTCAAAAACCATCTTCTTGCATAAGTACATCGACTTCCAGCATCTAAACGTTTCAATCATGCTCGTGATCATGGTGATCCAAAACTATATCTTCCCCGTAGTCTTCATCGAACTAATCTAAACTATCTGAGAGTCTGCGCCAAATCCCAGCTATGAACACGCCCCAGACTGCGTATAAATCCCACCCACATAATTATAGGCGGATAAAATTTAAAGATAACCCGACATGATTATAATAAACTTTCTAAGCTAAATGGCTCCTACAGAGGGAATCTGAAGGAGAATTTGATTGGAGTCTGAAATGCAGGAAGAGGTGAAGAGTTGGTGAAGGCAGATACTGTCACAACATTCAAGAGGATTTTGGACAAACACTTGAATCGCAACGGCACTGAAGGCTACAAATCTAATGTGGGTAAATGGGTCTTGTGTAGATGGCTGCCATGGTGGACAATGGGCCTGTTTCTGTGCTGTGAGACTCTATGGCTCTCTGCACAGTGGCACCAGTAGGGCAACAGGATCAGGTGTGAAAGATAGACACAAAGTGCTGGAGTGACTCAGCGGGTCAGGCAGCATCTCTGCAGGGAAAGGATAGGTGACGTTTCGGTTCGGGACACTTCATCAGACTTACTGCAGCACTTTATGTCTATCTTTGGTATAAAGCAGCATCTGTAGCTCTTTGTTTCTACATTTTGGCTTACTGCACTGCAAAATCTCCTCAAGGTGTGCCTACTTTGAAGAAATTCTTTCTCTCTCTCCAATGGAGTTCAGCAATAGTCTGAACAAGGATTCCGACCCAAAAGGTCACCCATCCTTTTCCTCCAGAGATGCTGCCTGACCCGCTGCGTTACTCCAGCACTTTGGTATAAACCAGCGCCTGCAGTTCTTTGTTTCTGGGATCAGATGTGATGTTGGCACGGATGAATTGTCTGCCAGCAACCATGTCTAGGCTTGTATATGAAGACTGCCACTTGGGAGAGATACTGGGTTATGAGGACTGGAGGGTAGCTAATGTAACCCCACTTTTTAAAAAGAGAGGGAGAGAGAAAACGGGGAATTACAGACCAGTTAGTCTAACATCGGTGGTGGGGAAAATTCTGGAGTCGGTTATTAAAGATGGGATAGCAGCACATTTGGAAAGTGGTGAGTTCATTGGACAAAGTCAGCATGGATTTATGAAAGGTAAATCATGTCTGACGAATCTTATAGAATTTTTCGAGGATGTAACTGGCAGAGTGGATAAGGGAGAACCAGTGGATGTGTTATATCTGGACTTTCAGAAGGCTTTCGACAATGTCCCACATAAGAGATTAGCATACAAACTTAAAGCACATGGTATTGGGGGTTCAGTATTGATGTGGATAGAGAACTGGCTGGCAGACAGGAAGCAAAGAGTAGGAGTAAACAGGTCCTTTTCAGAATGGCAGGCAGTGACTAGTGGGGTACCTCAAGGCTCAGTGCTGGGACCCCAGCTATTTACAATATATATTAATGATCTGGATGAGGGAATTGAATGCAACATCTCCAAGTTTGCGAATGACACGAAGCTGAGGGGCAGTGTTAGCTGTGAGGAGGATGTTAGGAGGCTGCAAGGTGACTTGGATAGGCTGGGTGAGTGGGCAAAGGCATGGCAGATGCAGTATAATATGGATAAATGTGAGGTTATCCACTTTGGTGGCAAAAACAGGAAAGTAGACTATTATCTGAATGGTGGCCGATTAGGAAAAGGAAAGATGCAACGAGACCTGGGTGTCATGGTACACCAGTCATTGAAAGTAGGAATGCAGGTGCAGCAGGCAGTGAAGAAAGCAAATGGTATGTTAACATTCATAGCAGGGAGGTTCTACTGCAGTTGTACAGGGTCTAGGTGAGACCACACCTGGAGTATTGCATACAGTTTTGGTCTCCTAATCTGAGGAAAGACATTCTTGCCATAGAGGGAGTACAGAGAAGGTTCACCAGACTGATTCCTGGGATGGCAGGACTTTCATATGAGGAAAGACTGGATAGACTCGTCTTGTACACGTTGGAATTCTTGAGACTGAGGGGGGATCTTATAGAAACTTACAAAATTCTTAAGGGGTTGGACAGGCTAGATACAGGAAGATTATTCCCGATGTTGGGGAAGTCCAGAACAAGGGGTCACAGTTTAAGGATAAGAGGGAAGACTTTTAGGACCGAGATGAGGAAATCATTTTTTACACAGAGAGTGGTGAATCTGTGGAATTCTCTGCCACAGAAGGTAGTTGAGGCCAGTTCATTGGCTATATTTAAGAGGGAGTTAGATGTGGCCCTTGTGGCTAAAGGGATTAGGGGGTATGGAGAGAAGGCAGGGATGAGTTGGATGATCAGCAATGATCATATCAAATGGCAGTGCAGGCTCGAAGGGCCGAATGGCCTACTCCTGCACCTATTTTCTATGTTTCTATGAGGAGCATCTATAGTCAATGGGAAAAAACAGCCCAGGAAAACTGTGCAGTGCATTACACGAAAAGGGGAAATTAATTCTGAACAAGATTCATCGCGTTAACTTGAAATTTTACTTTTGAGCATAAAATATAATAGATTTAGTATAATGATTATTATTTCACTGCTGAAGAATATTCCACAAGCTTCATCAGGAAATCATATGTTAAATTTAATTACAGTTAGAAATGGTGAAAATCACTCCGTTTACTCCGTGTTCCTCTCCAGCAGCACAAAGAAATATTCTCACCGTGAAATGTTTATTGTTAGATCCTGCTTGAAAATATCAGAATAGTTCCTACACTGAAGGCTCCAACGTTGTCTGGGGACAAACGTCCGACATTTAATTTTATTCTTTTTATCTAAAGACAGTTTATCGCAGCAATTCAATACTGTCGGGTTTATCCACTCTATGATTTGATTGAACGTTGTCAGTGAATGGTTAATCTCAGATGGAGTGTAATTGTTGTCTTTGATGGGTTCTGATGTTTAATGACGCCTTGGTCGCTTGTGCGTCAGTGGTCGGGGGTGTGCTGGATTATAAAAGGGTTGGGGATCAGCAGAGCCAGGCAGAGACTCCTTAGTCGAGGTGCATTGAGAAGATCTCGACCAGACTCCACTTCGGTCCATTACCAAGAGTCAGCATGCAGTTGCTGGGAATGGCAAGCCTCCTGTCTGTGCTGCTTGTGGCATCAAGTGTAAAGGCAGCAGCACCTCTGGAAGACAGGCTGAGTCTTCGGTTGAATCAGGTGAGTGATACCTGAGGAATCAGTTGAGGAACGTCACTGAAGGGGAATAAAAATTGATGAAGAGGCAAGGAGGCAAAGAGCAAGGGGATCGAGGAGCAAGCACCAGTATATGTGTGTGTGAGAGAAATGCATGGGACAGCGAAACAGACCTGACTGATTTAGAGATTGCAGAGAAACAAAGAAAATAAATGAGAAAGGAGAGCAGACAAAGGAAGAAAGCAGTAAGAGGAGCATTCGATTTTATCACAGATTTCGTGAAATTATTTTTTTCTTGAAGCAAGGATGAAAATGTTTGCTGAGACAGGGAACTTGGAGTTGGAGGGTCATGTAAATGAGAGAGGAGTAAATCACGGGGATCGTGAGTCCAAAGTGATCAAACGAGAATTGCAGGAAAATAAAGGCAGGTTGAAAAAAGATTATTGTGCAGGGAAGAGAGAGGATGGACAGGATCAGAAAAAACAATGGGAAATGATAATTAAAAAGGGGAGAAACAGAGTGAGAGGTGGAAATATGTTTGGAGTAAATAAAGTAGCAAACTAAGTAGATGGGGAAAGAAATGAAGCCAAATTGTGTGCTCCAAAATGTAAGTTTTGGAAGGGGGGTCCAGAGAGAAATAGAGAGAGGGTGCAACAGAGAGAGAGAGACAGAAAGAGAGAGAGAGAGAAAGAGAATGAGAGAGACAGAGACGGAGAGAAAGAGGGGAGAGGGTAGAGACGGAGAGAAAAAGGGGAGAGGGTAGAGACAGAGAGATGGGGGAGAGAGAGAGAAAGCAAGAGAGCATAGGAGGCACACAGAGAAACATCGAGAGAGAGGGAAGAGAGAGCATAGGAGACAGAGAGAATGCAAAAATGTTCACCAGTTCAAAATAACAAAAAAAACTCGGTGAGAGTGAGAGAATGGAAAACAAATATAGAACAGGAAAGAGGAAACTGACACAAAATGAAAAGGCGAAGGTTGGAGTCCCTGAGAAAGACCTTTTCCTGCTTGTAATGAACGTGGAGAAGGCGATTTGAAGAGATTCATTGTAAACAGGAGTTTTAGTGACCTTATGACAAAGATAGGTGTGGAACATCCTTAGCTGTGATCAGCCACAACTCAGAAACAGTGTATTCCCACCTCGCTGGAGATTAACATCCTAGAAAGGCACTCGCTTCTTAATCTAATGGGGCGCTACAGGCAGTGTTAATGTCACCGCAGAATTATTCACTTGCATTACCCGGGTCAGTAGCACCCTTAGGTTGCTCAGTTCTCGGTGCCATGCAATTGGAAACGGTTTTCAGTTTATAAATGACTGTCATGGTAGTAATTGTGCAAATACATTCTCCACTTGCAACTAATTCTCCTCTCCTCTGCCTTCCAGCTATTCATGATGTAGCAGCCTGAGTGCATGCATGTACTTTTAATTACGAGTGCTTGATTTTACAGTGCATTCTCATCCCTAATTTTCCCTTTGGTGCTATCTTACTTCTAGCAGGTCCCTGGGCTGTTAAATGGGACTCTGTTATAAATTATAAGAGATGGGAACAGAAAGGGTAGGAGTATCACTGCTGCTTAGTCTAAAGGGAGTAATCTTTGGAAAGGGCAATGCTTTATGCTGGGTAAGGATACATTTGGAGGTGAGGTTAACTAACAGAGTCTGGCTAATCCAGGCAATCTACCTAAAATGTACCACACTGACAGGCATTGATTTCCATTTGTGAGGAATTAGGAAATGCTGTGACTCCGTGACTCGGGTAGGATAGTCACAAATCCTGGAGTAACTCAGTGGGTCACGCAACATCTTTAAGAAAAGGACTGAAGAAGGTCTGGACCCGAAACGTCACCTATACCTTTTCTCCAGAGATACTGTCTGACCCGCTGAGTAACTCCAGCCTTTTGTCTCTATCTTCGATTTGAACCAGCATCTGCAGTTCCTTCGTACACACTTGACTCAGGTAGGAGATGGGTCCAGGGCAGTCTCCTCTCTTCCAATCTAACCCTCACCCCCCAGATTTGACAGTTGATTGACAACATACAAAGCCAATGGATCAACTCGGATTGATTTTGGTGATACGCTGCAGTCATCAAAACTATGATCAGAAATAAAAGCCTTTGAGTCATCATGTCTATTATAGTCCATGACTGCCAGGTCCATTCCCTTACTGTTCAGAATGACATCCTGCAACTGTGTGAACATGCCCACTCCCTACACTCACCATCCAACAGTCTCTTCACTTGCTATTGAAGTACTGTACCACCTCACCCTCTAGATGGACAAGAATCAAATCCTTTGCTAAATGAAATAGTGTTCATATCTTTACGCAGTTGAGGAAAGGAAGGAGGCATAACCTTTGGAAGATTTTGAGTTCATTTAGTACTTACAGTAAAGGATTAATTCCTTGTTTACCAGCTTTTTCACACTTTTATATTCAGGTACAGGAAGGATAAATCAATGACCTGGCCTTATATTGTGCTGAATGGAGAACTGGATGCTTTTGAAAAGCCCCTTGGTGATCACCCTGCACAGATCACATCTCATTTGCTCCTCACTCTGCAGTTCTATACAGGATGTTGAAACTGTTTTCTCTCAGTTCCTCTCAGTTTCTACCAAGCTACTGTTCTTCAATCCCTTCTCTCCCGAGGCTGATAATTGACACCAATGTATGCGCCCCACTGGCCCGCTCACCAAATATAAACTCAATATGAATATTACATCTGATTGTGAGTAGAAGTGGCAGGAGTATTCATTGTTAGATTGTATTTAGGACCAGACAGTGGGGGGGGGGAGGGGGGGGGGGTGGGAGGAAACTAAAATGTAAATAATAGCATACTGTTAATACTGCCATGCCATGGAGAAAATGTATCAGTGACGTTTTGGATCAGGAACCTTTTCAGAGCTGATTCGAAACGTCACCTGTACATTGTCTCCAGTCGATGCCGCCAGACCCGCTGGCTTACTCCAGCATTTGGTGTCTATCCTTGATATTAACCAGCACCTTTTGGTTGTTTGGTTGCTTGTTATTACAGTAATGTTCTCATGATATTGGATCCATCATCAGGTACTTGATGGGAGGTCAGTCAGTCCAGGGAGACAAATGAATCTCCTGTTTCCATGCTCCCATTTCCATCCTACTTTCATTTTCCAATAGAGAGATGCCTTCAACTATTAGCATGAAGGATATCAATTAAATTGCAGCATGATCCAGGAACTGTACCAGGATTCTTCCTAGTCTACCCAGATCAGACCTACACCTGGGATGAACTGTAATAAGCTACTGGTGAGGTATATGACTTCGTTTATATAGGGTTCCTTGGAGCACACATTTTACCCTGGGTTACACAGAAAAGCTGGAGAAACTCAGCGGGTGCAGCAGCATCTATGGAGCGAAGGAAATAGGCGACGTTTCGGGCCGAAACCCTTCTTCTGCTGCACCCGCTGAGTTTCTCCAGCTTTTCTGTGTAACCTTCGATTCTCCAGCATCTGCAGTTCCCTCTTAAACACATTTTACCCTGTTGTTTTAAAACAAGCTGCAATTGTTAACTCCACTGAACAGTTAATGTCGCTAATGTGGGTGATTTGCTTAGATAAACAACCAAGGAGAAGATGTCAAGTTATTAGTTGAATGGAAAACTACCAGAGAATGACACATACTGCGATGTACATTATTATCAGAAAATAGCAGCGAGTGAAATCCTTCCCACACACTGCGCTTTACTATAAAACACACAGCCAGCCACTTACAAGAGAAGGTTCATGTTCAGCCTCACCGTGAGTGACTTTCATTGGAAGATTGTGATTGTTGATCCGTGATATCCTCAGAGCGGCATCGCACAACTACAGTATCTCCGCTGGTGTGTTCAAATCTTTTCACCGCTGGCTCTGCAGCGCAGTCAATCGTCATCGCGCAGTCTGTAGTGAAGTGTTTAACTCGCATCTCTCTCCACGGTGACAAAAGCCCACCAATATATTTCATACCCTGCGAAAACCTTAGGTGCAGCCTTCCATTCACAAAAAGAAAAGCGCGCAGTTATTTGTGTAGAAAGGAACTGCAGATGCCGGTTTATAAATCCAGAGTGCTGGAGTAACTCAGCGGGTCCCGACCCGAAATGTCAGTTCCTTCCTATACAACATGAAGTCTCAGCGGTTGGCTGACGAGTCCCAGTGCCGATGCAACTATTTACCAGAAACTAAGAGGGGAGAAAAAAATAATCCCTTTTGATTCTGATCCTCGTTTTCTTGTTCACATGTATTCTCATGTTTGCGGGTCCAGGATTAGAATAGTGTAATCAAGGTTCCATCGCACTAAAACGCTGCACGTTGCTGTTTAAGGTGATGTTAACCCCCCCCGTACTGATTGCTCAGGAGTATGTGTAGGAAGGAACTGCAGATGCTAATTTAAAATTTAAACCGGAGATAGACACAAAAAGCTTGAGTAACGCAGCGGGACAGGCAGCATCTCTGGAGAGAAGGAATGGGTGACGTTTCGGGTCGAGACCCTTCTTCAGACTCCGTAACCAATTCTTCAGGGATCCTATCTCAATGATGACAGAAAACGCGGGCGTTTCCACTGAATCCCGACTGTTGTTTAATCCACAATAAACACCATCGCTGACTCGGGGAACTGTAGGCGCTGAGATCTTGCTGGAGTTGGCAAGATCTGAAGAAGGGTCTCGACCCAAAACCTCTCCCTTTCCTTCTGTCCAGGGATGCTGCCTGACCCAGCAAGTTGTGTCTATCTAAGGTTGCAAATTAGTTCCCTACAACAGAAAGTTCCAAAAAACGTCACTAGGTGTGAAACTTTCTGCGACTATTATCCAGGCAAGATCCTGAATAGAGACAGAGGGCCTGTCTTTGTGTTTGTACCCCTCTATGTTTCCATGAGGTGATGAATACAAACACACAACGTTATCGAGGTGAGGAAATCGATTGGGATAGGATGGGATGGACGGAGGGAGGGGGCGGGTGGAGGGATTCAAGCAGCTGGTCTTTGGTCTGGAAATCCCTCGTTTAATTTCTGGGACACAAAAATAAACAATACACGGAGTCGTGAGTGTTTAATAGCAGCACAAAATGCTGGTGTAACTCAGCGGGACAGGCAGCATCTCCGGAGAGAAGGAACCGGTGACTTCGAGACACTTCTTCAGACTGATGTCAGGGGAGAGGGAAACTAGCGATATGGAAGGGAAAGGTGTGAAAACGACAGATCAAAGCAGGCGCTGGTCAAGGAAATGTAGAACGGTTTATTTGTTGGCTGAGAGTAATGCAGTGAAGCAGCGCAATAACACTGAGCGTTTGTCCTCAGGATCTGAACAAGGAGAGGAACGAGGTTATCGTGAAGCTCTTATCCGGACTGCTAGACTCCGGCAGCAATCAGATGGGGATTGAGAGCACCTTCCCGAACCCCGAGGACATGGAGGAGGAGAAACTGGAGCAGAGGTCCATCGTCACTAAGTTGCCCAAGAGAAATCACAAAACCGCCTGCAAGAGTTTCTTTTGGAAGACCTTTACCAACTGCTGACGCCGCCGCCGCATTAAAACTCCCCTCAATGGAATTGATTTAGCGCTTTAGGTTTTATTCGCCTGTGGGGTAAAAACAATTTTTATTTTGCACAAAAAAAGCATGATTGTGCAATTTTCAAATGATGCCTCAGTATTCATCTAGTTTGAGAAATAAAGTGAATCCAAGCTAATGAAACTAGTCCCAGTTTGTTTTCTTAATTGTTTTAAGATTTTACCTTTCAAAGGTGATTCTTGGTTCTTCTTGGTTTCTTGGTCCTCCAAAATATTCCAAATATAATTTAAACTGGAGGTGGTGGAGGTAGGAGGTTTATATGAAGTTTGGGAGGAGGGAGCGGGGATAGAGACTCGAGGATTGTGTGGGGAAAGTGTAAGAGGCAAGGAAAGGTGGGGGAGTGGGATTGTGAGAGGGTGGAAGAGATAAGAGAGAGAGGGAGAGAGGGTTAACAAGGGGAAAGAAACCTAGAGTGAACGGCAAGAGATGAGATAACAAGTCAAGAGTTTTTTATTGTCATATGTCCCAGATGGAACACTGCAATTCTTACTTGCAGCAACACAGCAGAATATGTAAACATAGTACACTGTAAACTACATAGTAAACGAGAAAAAAAGTTCAATGTGTAGGTATATATACACACACACACACACACACACTCACACACACGTACAAACACGCACACATACGTACCCATAAAAACAATCATATTGCAATAATAACAATAATAGTTTATGTAGTTCAGAGTTTAATGATGGTTGCAGAGTTTACTAGCCTGATGGGCTGTAGGGAAGAAGCTGTTCCTGACCCTGGACGTTACAGTTTTCAGGCTATCGGGGGAAACAGAAGAAAACGAGAAGGCGCAGAGATACTACAGTCAAAAAGGCTGATTTTCAATTAAAGCTTGAGTTTACCTCAGGTGACCCAGAACAACACCTTGCAGGGGTGACCCAGTTGGAACTGCTTGTGGTGGAGGCGTTGGCGGTGCAATGGGAATATGGGATTGCAATACAGGGCGTGGGGATAATGTATCAATGTAGTCTCCGGCGGAGGTGTCGACAGGAGCGATATTACTGCACATGGAGTGTCAAAGTCGCCAAGCGCTCCATGTTTTAGAACGACCTGGGCATTCAAAAATAAATACATTAAAAAAAACATTTCATAATATTTGTTATAGGTTTACATAACGTATATAAACCTTAGAGTTTCTAGGTTTTTACTATAAACATAGTATATAATAGTATATTATTATTATACCAGTATATAACAGTAAACAGTATACAAACATATAGTATATAATATATTATACCAGATACACTTCCAAACATAAAGTTTTATATAGGCTATGCAAACATATAACAAATATATTATACTAGTATAATGGGATTGATAGTATACTTGTAGTATATTATACTCGTATAAACACATTTCCAAGAACACATAAAATATTTAACAACAGTCAAATAAATTGGAAACACAACATGACCTGTGACAGATTGAGTCACTTGCAGATCCTCCAGTCTCTGCCATCGAGGCTGGGTAATTTACACCGACAGCTCTTCCACGGCGAGTGTGAGGGATTCTCGGCGACTTCCATCCCATCAGAAGCATTCGGGAATTCTGCGGTCGTCTCCTCGCATAGGGAAATCTGAATGTCTTGTCACTGTGTTGGAATTTCATCAGCACCTCTTCACGCAGTCAAGGCGAGCACGCGAGGTGCATTGAAAGGGGGTAGGGGGTAGGGTAGGGTAGATAGATAGATAGATAGATAGATAGATAGATAGATAGATAGATAGATAGATAGATGGATAGATGGATAGATGGATAGATGGATAGATAGATAGATAGATAGATAGATAGATAGATAGATAGATAGATAGAGCGAGAGATAGAGCGAGAGATAGAGCGAGAGATAGAGATAGAGAGAGAGATAGATAGTATCGATCCAAAATGTCACCCATTCCTTCTCTCCAGAGATGCTGCCTGTCCTGCTGAGTTACTCCATCATTTTATGTGAAAGACAGACAGACAGACAGACAGACAGACAGACAGACAGACAGACAGACAGACAGACAGAGCGAGAGAGAGATAGAGAGATAGAGAGCGGGAGAGAGCAAGATGGGGAGAACAAAATAAATCAAAGACACTATGCATTAACAAACCACAACTGAAATCTCAGCTGAATCGTTGTGTTCACATTGATGAGGGCCCATGAAGCAGAGTTTGATCCCTTTCTTTAGTAATAGTCTTCTTCCTTAACTTCCTTTCCCCAAGTTTAGGAATAAAACATGACTCATGTAAATGGTTCCAATCTTCCAACTGGGTCCCAGTTAGGGTGACGATTGAAAGACTATGATATATCCAGCAATAAGAGCAATGATGCTGATTCAAAAATCATAAAAAATATACAGCAATTTGCCCCATTACGGTTCTGAACCACTTGAAAATAAAAATATAATATTTTAATGATTTTTGCTCTGTTGGAGACTGTTGCTGCAGAACCTCCACTGTGTAAATTTAATTTTCTTAATGATAAGTGCCTTCTCTGCTTTTGTTAGTCATCCATTCCTTCATTTATAAATGTTCTCCGGAATAATAAGTTACTACTTTGAATCAAAAATTAAAATCTAAATACGTTTGGAAATAGATAACAATAAAAGTTTAGTGTTGTAAAAAACTAGGTAAAACAAAATATCCACAGGATTCGGAGACCTGGACTAATGATCTGGAAATGAACTCAAAACCCACCATAGTAGATAGGAAATAAAATGAATAACTAAATCAAGAATTGTCAAGACCATGAAATTAACCAACTGTTGCAAAAAAGCATGTTGATCAGCAATTGCCTTTTGGAAAGGAAAACCGTTCCAGTGTTAACTTGATTCCGGGCTTACAACAAGCTGACTGTTGATAAGTTTATAAGTGATAGGAGCTGAATTAGGCCATTCGTCAGATCAAGTCTACTCAGCCATTCAATCACGTCTGATCTATCTTTCCCTCTTCACCCCATTCTCCTGCCTTTTCCCCATAACCCCTGACACCTGCACTAATCGACTTCTTTACGTTTAACTAGTAGCTCACCACCATCATCTGTAGGTCTTTTAGGGATGAGAACTATATATTGGCCATACATTCATCCTGCAAAAGAAATAGCCCAAGTCAAAAAAAGTGCCACTTTACAGATGTCATGAAAACCAGCATCTGTTTAATGTCACAGGTGGTTGAAGAAGTTCCATTTTCAGGGAACTGTGTACCTGCACTTCTAGCTCCTTCTGTTCTACAACACTGCCCAGGGTCCTGCCATTCGCTGTGAAGGTCCTGCTCATGTTCGACTTTTCATAATGCAACATCTAGCAATTAACTGCATCAAACTCCATTAAGCATTCCCCAGCCAACTTGCCCAGCTGATCAAGATCCTGCTGTTATAATCATCTTCACTGTCGACAATATCACCCACTTTAGTGTCATCTGCAAACTTACTAATCATGCCTTGTACATTCTGATCCATATTTTTGATATAAATCATAAACCAATCCATGAGGCACACCATTAGTCACAGGCCTCCAGTCGACAAAACTACTTTCCACCATCACCCTCTGATACCTTCCATGTAGCCAGTTCTTCTATAGTTCCTTACTACAGGCTCATACTTGAGTGGTACTCTGTCAACTTTAGGGTGGCATAGTGGCACAGTGAGTTGTTGCCTTAGAACGTCAGAGACCCAAGTTCAATCCCGACTATGGGTGCTGTCTGTAAGGAGTTTGTACATTCTCTCCGTGACCGTGTGGGTTTTCCCAGGCTGCTCCAGTTTCCTCCCACATTCTAAAGATGTACATGTTTGTAGGTTAATTGGTTTCAGTCAAATTGTAAATTGTCCCCGGTGTGTAGGATAGTGCTAGTGTACGGGGTGATCGCTGGTCAGTGCGGACTTGGTGGGCCACAGGGCCTGTTTCCGCACTGTATCTCTAAAGTCTAATGTCTAAACTGTGATAATGTTCAGCTTCCATCAATAGCTTCCTATTCCTGGTACCTTTGTGACCGCTAACCCAAAACCCACACATGAAATGGTCATTCATGCACTGCTCCAGTGGCCAGCTAATGAGCGGTTTAGATACGTCCATTGAGGATCACACAATGAGGTTCTTTCCCACATCACAACAAAACACTTAGATACGTAATAGGTGGCTTCTCTCTATTAAAATGAAGGGATGAAGTGTTGCAGTCATCTTACTGATGATTTCCTAGTTTGTGAGCTTCCAGTGCAGGAGACACCACCATCAACAGGCTCCGCTCCAATACCTGGCACTATATCACCATTCACTCATCATTGATGGGTCTAAAGCCTAGAACCGCCTCCCGCAAAACACTGTTGGAGAAGTGGGGAGGAGGGGGGGGGGGGGAGAGATACGGGATAGAGACCTAGAAGGATTGCAGCGGTTCAGAAAGGATGACAGCCACCATCTCTCGAGGTCAGATTGGGATGGCAATTAATTTCGGTTCAGGTTTTCCTATAGTCATGTGTACTGAGGTACAGTGAAAAGCATTGCTTTGCTATTGAATAAAATCAGATTTATACTGTACATAACCACATTCAAGTCAAACTCAAGTCAAGCACAGCAGGGTGGCATGGTGATGCCAGAGGCATGGCTTCTGTAAAATTGTAAATTGTCCCTAATGTGTGTAGGATAGTGCTAGTGTACAGGGCTTGCTGGTTGGCAGGGTCTCGGTGGACCGAAGGACCTATTTCCATGCTCTATCTCTAAACTAAACTGAACTAAACAAAATCGGGAGCAAAGTGAAAGATACAGAGTGCAGAATATAGTTCTCAGCTTTGTTGTGCATCAGTTCCAGAGAAAAGTCCAATGTCAGCAATGGGGTAGAGGTGAATCAAAGAATATCGTAGCTAATGCAAGGATCATTCAGAAGCCTGACAACAGGGGAAGGAGCTGTTCTTGAGTCTGGTAGTTCCCATTGCCAAGCTTCTGTATCTTCTGCCCGATAGTAGCGGGGAGAAGAGGGAATAACCGGGGCAGGAAAATTCTTTGATTATGTTGGCTGCTCTTCCGAGGCAGCATGAAGGTTAGTGGATGATGGACTGGGCTACATCCACGACACTCTTCAATTTTTTTTCGGTCTTGGGCAGAGCTGTTCCCAAACCAATGTGGGCCTTGCCATTGGAGCCCATAACCTGAAAACAATGAATAATTGTCTTTAAATGCCGTGAACTCTGTTTCACCCAATGCAATAATAAAAATCCAGTATAGTATCACAGCAAAGATAGTGATATAAACCAGCATCTGCAGTTCTTTGTTTCTATAATATCACAGGACCTTTGTCTAAGCAGCCGGAGCAATTTGTTCAAAGAGTTGGAGAAATTTCATGTATTTAATTTTATGTGGCTGTACTTATTCTCCTTTTAAGTCAAGGCTTAAATAATGAAATTAGATTTACAGACCAGTCTCGAGGAATCTCAACTAGTAGGCTGTTAATGGGAAGTTGAAAGCATCAGCGGACTAATGGCATGAATGAAATAATCCCACACGCCAAAGAATGAACTATTCCATTCATGCTCTCTAAAAGAAAAAAAAGGTGCAACATTTGCAACTAGATTGTAGTTTGAAAATATTTCCTTTTTTTTTCTGTTTCACAGTGCAGGCTCAGTGATCAGTTCTTCAGAATCTTTGCACCCTCCCACACATTAGTGCGGGTGATTAGTATGGGGTGTCAGGGGTAATGGGGAGAAGGCAAGAGAATTGGGTTAGGAGGGAGAGATAGATCAGCCATGATTGAATAGCGGAGTAGACTTGATGGACCTTGGTGGGACACTTATCAACTTATGAACATTGTAGTGACTAGCCCACTGGCTCACTCATCACTGGAGAGACGGGTCTACAATGGGGGATCAGAGCCCAATCTGTTCCCTTCTAATTCCAGTTCAATCCCTTCTCATTAATCCGTCTCACCTATACTTCCCAGCGATGGGCCCTCAATATTATATACAGAGAGAGATACATAAGAGTTGAATGCACAGAATGTATTATTGATATTAATGGAATTCCTGACTGCTTTTAAAGTGCAGGAAGGAACAGCAGATCCTTGTTAACACCGATGATAGACACAAAATGATGGAATAACTCAGTAGGTCAGGCAGCATCTCTGGAGAAAAGGAATAGGTGACGTTTCAGGTGGAGACCCTCCTTCAGACTGAGAGTCAGGGTGATAATTGCTCGTTTCTAAGCCCCCCCCCCCTGTCTAGTTTCAGTAAAAACTCTGAATCAAGCACTTGAATCAACTAAATTTTATTTTACCAAAAGCGCGGGTTCGATCCCTGCGTCTATCTGTTCAAGCCCTCTAGGCCTCGCGCAGACAGAGGCACTCCAGACGGGTACGAGGTCCTGAGGGCTCTTCCAGAAGATCGACCCTAAGCCTCGTGACCATGGACTTTTGTATGCCCCGCGAACTCGAGGCCCGAACCACACGGGGGTTGTCTCTCAATAACCCAATTACAGGTATCGATTAACCCCATACATAACAGGCATTTCCCTAACACAATGATATAACAGTTCAACCCATCGTATTCACAACGGACTTCGAGATGAAGTCAACTTGGAAACATTTACCCTGATTAACAGAAATCTCAGACAAGGCTCAGCACCTCATCCAATCAACACTTAGCAGAGTCAGACTCTGCAGCATTATTTACAAACTATTTACAAGATGTAAATCTGGTTTGCAGCCATCCAATCCATTCTATGCGTTTAGTACCAGATTGACATGGTTTGCAAGGTTTCCCGTTCTTTGCTTACAAATTGTCTAAATTTCAGACTCCCTGTCCCAGCTTTGCAGAGAGAAATTCCAATTTGACCAAATCTCCCAGCAACCATGAACCCTAACCCCATTTTGCAGTCCTAGCTGATCCAATTTAGCCAGGATTAACAAGGGTAGGGGGAAATCTAGAGGTATGAAAAGGTTTAGAACAAATCAGAGCAGTGCCGTGAGCAAGGAAATGCAGAGCCCATAATGGTCCATTAAAGCACACGGCATTGGGGTTCAGTATTGATGTGGATAGAGAACTGGCTGGCAAACAGGAAGCAAAGAGTAGGAGTAAACGGGTCCTTTTCACAATGGCAGGCAGTGACTAGTGGGGTACCGCAAGGCTCAGTGCTGGGACCCCAGCTATTTACAATATATATTAATGATCTGGATGAGGGAATTGAAGGCAATATCTCCAAGTTGGATGACACTAAGCTGGGGGGCAGTGTTAGCTGTGAGGAGGATGCTAGGAGACTGCAAAGTGACTTGGATAGGCTGGGTGAGTGGGCAAATGTTTGGCAGATGCAGTATAATGTGGATAAATGTGAGGTTATCCATTTTGGTGGCAAAAACGGGAAAGCAAACTATTATCTAAATGGTGGCCGACTGGGAAAGGGGGAGATGCAGCGAGACCTGGGTGTCATGGTACACCAGTCATTGAAGGTAGGCATGCAGGTGCAGCAGGCAGTAAAGAAAGCGAATGGTATGTTGGCTTTCATAGCAAGAGGATTTGAGTATAGGAGCAGGGAGGTTCTACTGCAGTTGTACAGGGTCTTGGTGAGACCATACCTGGAGTATTGCGTGCACTTTTGGTCTCCAAATCTGAGGAAGGACATTATTGCCATAGAGGAAGTGCAGAGAAGGTTCACCAGACTGATTCCTGGGATGTCAGGACTGTCTTATGAAGAAAGACTGGATAGACTTGGTTTATACTCTCTAGAATTTAGGAGATTGAGAGGGGATCTTATAGAAACGTACAAAATTCTTAAGGGGTTGGACAGGCTAGATGCAGGAAGATTGTTCCCGATGTTGGGGAAGTCCAGGACAAGGGGTCACAGCTTAAGGATAAGGGGGAAATCCTTTAAAACCGAGATGAGGAGAACTTTTTTCACACAGAGAGTGGTGAATCTCTGGAACTCTCTGCCACAGAGGGTAGTTGAGGCCAGTTGATTGGCTATATTTAAGAGGGAGTTAGATGTGGCCTTTGTGGCCAAGGGGATCAGAGGGTATGGAGAGAAGGCAGGTACGGGATACTGAGTTGGATGATCAGCCATGATCATATTGAATAGCGGTGCAGGCTCGAAGGGCCGAATGGCCTACTCCTGCACCTAATTTCTATGTTTCTATGTCTATGTTTCTATGGCTGTGGAAGAGATATATGAATGGAAACAGTGAAACTAGCAGGATGGGAGAGGGAATGCAAGGGTTACTTAAAATTAGAGAAATCAAATTCATACCGCTGGGTTGTAAACTGCCCAAGCGGAATACGAGGTGCTGTTTCTCCAATTTGTTTTTAAAGTGTCTGATTTTCACTGATACTGATACAAATTATTTGGATTCAAATTGGGATGATGCACCCTCCCCCCACCCCTATTTCTTATCATAAGATTATTTCTGTCTGAAGAAGGGTCTCGACCCACAACGTCGCCCATCCCTTCTCTCCATGGATGTTGCCTCACCCGCTGAGTTACTCCAGCATTTTGTGTCACCTTGTAAATAATGCAGCCAACTTGCACACAATCAGTTTCCACAGGCGGTAATGAGGTCTACAGGGGAAAGAGGAGAGGTGTTATCTCAGGGAAGAGTAGAGGACCAGGGGGCTGTCACATCTAATTTCGGTTCGAAACGCTCGGTTGAGCGGCACAGCTCCGAAGTGATCAACGCAGGGTGAGAGCGGACCGGAGTATGAATGGGGGCCACACACTGCGCTGCACAGAGCGCAGAGGAACAACAGGGAACCCTTCAGTACAATCGGATTCTATAAATATACAAGCAGCAAACAAAGACATCATATTGATAACAGCCACAGACCCCAGGGAGGCAGAAAGTCACAAATGGATTGTGTTCGCAAGCTGAAGACACGAGCCTTCATCGAGCTGTTAATCTGCTCCACAGATCAGCCTGATGTAACATAATTGTCATCCACTCATGTAGAATTTCTAAATGTACAGAATAATGGATGGTTGGGAGTGAACAACAAGGTTGTAATCTAATTGAGGGGTTTGGATGACATCATAAGTCATCAAAGCCGGGCCACAAGGTTCACGCACGTCACCTGAATCTCGCGACTAAATTACAGTCTAATCACTCACTTTGCCATATCTATAATTTCTTACCACACTTATACTGCGGGCTCTTTGGAACGAACACAATGGTTAAACACAGAGCAAACTGTGAGAGGCCACTGCGATGCCAGCACAGAGAGACAGTATAATGTCACATGATTCACAGGAGGGCGACTCACAAGGGAACTGCGTACTTTGAAATCTTATTCAGAGATTCCACTCAAGAGCCAAGGCCAACAATCCAACACTATCATTAAAAAAGAGTCAGTGACAACACAGGGTGGGGAAGAACGTGCAAAGGCAATAAACAAAACACATTCATGAAACATCTTTAAGATACACTTCTTGCAGGGCCAATACAGAATACAAATTCAGGTCATTCAAGGTCGATTTAGACCTGGCATTTGAGAAAGTGTTTAAAAAGTCAAGTGCATGTGGGCTTAGTGGTTTAGTTTAGTTTAGTTTAAAGATACGGCACAGAAACAGGCCCTTCGGCCCACCGAGTCTGCGCCGACCAGCGATTCCCACACATTAACACTATTCTACATACACTCGGGACAATTTACAAATACACCAAGCCAATTAACCTACAAACCTGTACGTCTTTGGAGTGTAGGAGGAAACCGAAGATCTCGGAGAAAACCCACGTGGTCACGAGGAGAATGTACAAACACCATACAGACAGCACCCGTAGTCGGGATTGAACACGGGTCTCTGGCGCTGCAAGCGCAGTAAGGCAGCAACTCTACCGCTGTGCCATAGTGTCACCATAGGTAGAATACTTCTGTATATTTGCAAATTGGGGATAGGGGTTATGGCAATATTCCACTGGACTGCTTGTAAGGAAAAGTATTTTGCTGTTTTAGCACTTATCACGTGTGGCAATAAGTGAGTTCGGTATTACAACTGCGCATGCCAGGACATGAGTCATTCGGGATAAACATTCTCGTCAGCTGAGCTACTGTGTGTGTACGGACCTGCGTATTCATATCAATGAGATTTATAACTAAATTTATCCGTCAAATATGTCAGCAGTAGGCCGCAGGCGAGTGGGCAACCGAGCAGCCAACCCCATAATATGAGAGGGAGCATTTTCTCAGTCAGACTTTGTCGACATTTGGGTTGGGGGATCTGGAAGAGAGAGAGAGAGAGCTGGTGATGCCACACAGACGGAACAGTTTAACAACGACCCATTAAAATCCACCCTTTGGCCACTCAGCAACCCGGGCTGATCTGATCTCGCTAGCTCACTGCGTGCCCGATCCTCACACAGAACCGCAAAACTTTTGGGCTTCGGGCAACACCTGCACAAAGAGCCTCTGCTAACAAGGGCTGGCGAACTGTGCAGGTCAACGTGCACTGGACAAGATAGCTGGGGGAAACACAGCACAACCACCACACACTTGGAACAGCACAGAACCCTCCACTCAATCTACCCAATACTAAAGGGCAGGCATTTCGCAGTTAAATGTCTTATATCGGATTTGCGGCTTCTTCACAGGACCAACCCTGTACTCGTTTTTCCTCAGAGGTGAATCTTTGCCTTAACGGTACATTCACACAACCTGTAGGTAAAGCATCAGCCCACATCACACTGATATAGTCGCTGCCTGCCTCAGATTAAATGCATTTTTACACATAAATTATGAATAAAGATGAGAAAATGTTTCAAACACAAGTACTATTTTCTTATTCCAGTAGCAAACACATTAAGGTCTAAATGAAAATAATAAATTCTTTAACTTTGTGAATATCTCATAATTGCAGATTAATGAACCGAACTAGAACTGGGACTGTGTTAGTAGTGTGTGAACAGCAGAACAAGAAAGGAAGCTATTGAGTTGACAGAATTCTAGATTAATTCCTTGGTAGAATAGTTAACAACTGATACACAATTTGAAAATTCCCATGATTCCTTGCGTTTATCGAAATACCGAACTCGCTTATAAAAGTACCCTAGAACCATTGAAGTGAGAGAAAGGGTAGCATCCACGGAATGGTCAGGGCCATCAGAAGCTCTGCTGCAAGATAGAAAGAGATGGAAAGATGCATAAATGGCCAGAGATGGTAGAACAAAGAGCTTGTGTCAGGCCATTGAGTAGGTGATATTGCATTTGTATGAAGATTCTTAAGCTTGTAGATCATCACAATCACAATCATACTTTATTAGCCAAGGATGTTTTGCAACATACAAGGAATCTAATTTGCCAAGTCAGTCATTACAAATTACATTAGCTCCAGCAGACTATTGGTACCTGGCATATTATTTTCATGTGAACAGGGATACAGGAAAACATTTGTTTTACTTGCTTTCCAGGCAGATCATACCACACATGAGTCCAATCAAACCATACTCAAACATAACAGGTAATGTGAAGAGAAATAAATCCACAGAGTGCAGAATATAATGTTACAGCTACAGAGCAAGTGCAGATTTTTTTTTAAGTGCAAGTGCCTCATTGGGGTAGGTTAGGAGATCAGGACTACACCCCTAGCTTATGGGATGTCCATTCAATAGTCTGATGGGATGCAAGCAGAAACCTCCACGTGGCGCATCTCGGGCAATGCTGACGACAGAAACTGTACCACAGTGACTGACTGAAGTAGCCAACTCCAAAGATCTTATAGCGCTCTAAGATCTTTGGCCAACTCTGCAACCACCGGCCGTCAACCGTCACTGAAGACGTGATATGGAAGATGGCCGGACACAAGGAAGAAGAATAGTCTGATAACAGCGAGGAAGAAGCAGTTTTTGAGTCTAGTGGTACACGCTCTCAAGCTTGTGTAGCTCCTGCCTACGTGAGAGGGGAGAAGAGAGAATGGCTGAAATGTAAGTGCTTTTGAAGGGGCTGGAAAGCAAGAAATCAGGCCAATTCGCACATAAAAAGCTCCCACACGTAGCAATGTAGTAAGGGGCAGGTGATGTTTGTTAAAGGAGCATTGCATTGTGTGTGGGTTTGATGCCGTTTTGCAACATTCAGAAGCGAGAGCAGGAAGTTGCAGTTAAAACATGTCTGAGGGCAAGTAGATCCTACGTGGTCAAACTATCGTTCCCGGACATACCCTTGTACGTTACAAAGGTCTATGCATAATTATTTAATTTAAAATCAGGTGACAAAGTATAACTTGTAACTTGTTCCATTCCAATGAAACAAACTTCATTGGAACAAGGGAAGCTTGTCTCAGCTGGGTGCTCTGGAGGTAGGTGCCGAGTGGTGTACTGACTCTTCCTTACAGAGAGAAACGATTCCTGAGCTCATTCATTCCACCAGGTCCAAACCTTGCAAAAGGACACAAACCATCACAATTGTAGATGTGCACAAAAATCTGGAGTAACCCAGCGGGACAGGCTGCATCTCTGGAGAGAAGGAACGGGTGACGTTTCGGGTCGAGACCCTTCTTCAGACTGAAAGTCACGGGAAAGGGAAACGAGAGACATAGAAGATGATGTAGAGAGATAAAGAAAAACGAATGAAATATACGCAAAAAGGTAAAGATGATAAAGGAAACAGGTCATCGTTAGCTGTTTGTTGGGTGAAAATGAGAAGCTGGCGTGACTTGGGTGGGGGTGGGATAGAGAGAGAGAGGGAAATACTGGGGTTACTTGAAGTTAGAGAAATCAATATTAATACCACTGGGCTGTAAGCTGCCCTAGCGTGCTTGGCCAAGCGAAATAAATGACAATGAAACGGTCCTGAAAGAACTAACATAAACTAACTTCAAAGCGCACAGATACATTTTGCAAAATGACTCACTTTGCTCAAAATCTGCACAAACATTTTGTGGCCAAAGGTCTCCGAATGCCTCATGCAGTTAATGACAGTCTTTAGTGTTTGATAATGGAATCTTAATTGCAGAGCAATGCCTATTTGCAGTACAAAGGGGTCACGGAATTGCTTCTGGGGTTCTTAAACGTACACAAATAAGCCACGCCGACCTTGTGTAATGGCAGGTAATTTCATAACCTTTACTCATGAAAATGAAGGAATTGTCGCTCTGACCAAACATATTTCACAATAGATTCTATTCTGCAAGTTGAGTTATTTCTGGCCCCCCTTTATTTACTGCCCAACTATTCCACCCATTCCTTTTTCACTGTTGCTAATGGACAACTGTCTATTGTGTTCAACAATCAATTATCCCGATAATTGATGCAAATGCATCCACGTTAGTTTCTATCTGCCATTCTAAACTCGTACACTCCTTTCAGTGCACTCAGCTGTCCTAAACTGGTGACAGAGGGGAAGAATGACATTTCCTTATAGCGTAGGGGGGAATGTATATTAGTTGCTAATTAACCAAGTGGTTTAGAAATAAGCCTTGTCAACGTGGTGGAGATCCTTCAGTGGTTCTGATGGAAGATGTATCACATATTGTAGGTCAACTCAGGAAGGCACAGGCCTGCTCGTTAATCAGCGATAGGTTAACTAGAGATCGACACAAAGGGCTGGAGTAACTCAGCGGGTCGGGCAGAATCTCTGGAGAAAATGAATAGGTGATGTTTCAGGTTGGAACCCTTCTCCAGACTACCCCAGTGTGTGGGTTAGAATGAAGGATCATAAGATTATGTGATCGGAGCAGAATTAGGCCATTCGGCCCATCAAGTCTACTCCGCCATTCAATCACGGGTGATCTGTCTCTCCTATACCCATTCTCCTGCCTTCTCCCCATAACCTATGACATCTGTACTAATCAAGAATCTATCTCTCTGCCTTAAATATATCCACTGACGTGGTGTCCACAGGCGTTACCAATTAAGTAACAGTGAAATTTGAGTTACCATACAGCCATACTAAGTGAAAAGAAACAAGAAACACACCCACATAAAATAAAAGTTAACATAAACATCCACCACAGCGGCTCCCCACATTTCCCATTGTGATGGAAGGTAATAAAGTCCAATCTTCTCCCACTTTATTCTATTGCTGTCGAGGCTGTTGAACCATCTGCAGTCGGGGTGATCAAAGCTCCAGCAGCCGGCGATTCAAAGCCCTCGCGTCGGGGTGATCGAAACTCCCGCGTTGGGACAGTTGAAACTCCCCACGACTTGGAGCTCCCGAATCGGTCTCTAACCAGGGACCGCCGGCTCCACGATGTTAAAGTCCACAGGCCCATGGTTGGAGCTCTCCACAGTCGATCCCCGGCAAAGGGATCGCAGGCTCCACGATGGTAAGTCTACGCCGTGTCCGCGGTTGAAGCACTGGGTTGATCTCCAGGAAAGACCGCGCCGCTCCATAATGTTAGGCTGCAGTGGGGATGGAGGAATATGGAAAACATTTGCATCTCCGTCGAGGTAAGAGATTGATAAAACTTTCCCCTAACCCCCACATAAAATAAAGCAAGGAACACTAAAACATACTTTTAACCACACCCCACCCATCACATAATAACAAAAACAGAAGAAAGGACAGACAGACTGTTGGCGAGGCGTAAGGCAATAACGTTTAGTGCAAGATAAAGCCTAAAAAGTCCCATCAAAGATAGTCCAAGGGTCACCAATGACATAGCTAGTAGTTCAGGACTGCTCTATAGTTTAGGGTAGGATGGTTCAGTTGCCTGATAACAGCTGGGAGGTTTTTCTGTTCTGTTTGGGCCTGTAAGGACACAGTCAACCTTCTGCTGACAAATAGCATCTCAAGGAGTTGTTCTAACACTCACAAAAGAATGTGTGCAAGCTGTTAAAGGACATTCAATTTACAACTGGCACAAAACAAGTGCCATAACACACCTGCAATGCTGACATTTGGTAAATGTGTTCACTCTGAATTCTCATCACAAAAGTTAAAGAATAAAAATTGTATGAAAACGATGGAAAAATATTTATTACCAAGTGCATTAGGGAAGGAAAATGTTCATCTTGCCGACTTCAAAGTTCAATACAAGTTATCAAGTAATTACATAGGTGTCTCTGACTAACCCACAATGATGTATTGAACATAGAGAGACCAATCTCTTGGATTGATTACAAGTAGCAATTTACAAAGCACTAGCATTCCTGCCTACACCAAGATAAATATTAATGGCCGTGACAAATTGTCTAAACTATTACATCTGTCATATTTAATTATCAGGTAGAGTATCGGCCCAGGGAGATTGAATGCTAATGGACATGATTAATAGCACTCTCACACGGTAGATCTGCAGCTTGCAGCGCCAGAGACCCGGGTTCGATCCCGACTACGGGTGATGTCTGTATGGAGTTTGTACATTCTCACCATGACCACGTGGGTTTTCTCCGAGATCTTCGGTTTCCTCCCACACTCCAAAAGCCGTACAGGTATGTAGGTTAATTGCCTTGCTGTATGTGTAATAATTGTCCCTAGTGTGTGTGTTGGATAGTGTTAATGTGCGGGGATCGATGGTCGGTACGGACTTGGCGAGCCGAAGGACCTGTTTCCGCGCTGTATCTCTAAACTAAACTAAACACGAATAGATGTCCCTTAAAACAAACCGGACAATGTCAAGAGAGTTAAATTTCCATATTTTCTAACAATGGGACAATAAGATTCTTACCAAAAAAATGTAGTACCCCCCAATTTTCACACAGTTTTGAAGGTTTTATTAATTTTCTTTTTCTTCTCCACTCAGGACTCCTGAGTTCTGGGAGATTTGAATCAATTGTTGGATTATATTCTTGCTGGAATTATATTCTTACCTTGAGCAAAAAAAAAAGTTATGGACACAGACCCGCACACACAGACACATATATACAGTATCCACACACACACACACATATACAAGTATCCACACACACAGATGCACATTCTCTGAAACAGTAACATCACAAAGATGTAAAACTATATTCACAATTCTGGAATGTTTCTCTTTGCACTACCTGTTAGACTGATTGTTCCTATGTATGGCATGATTTGATTTGATTGTTTAGCATGCAAACAAAAGCTTTTCACTGAGTCTCGGTACACATGACAATAATAAACCAATACCAATACACACAGAAGCACTTGGATGAACATACACACATACACACCGTCTCTCAAACAGATGAGCAAAGATAGACACACACACACACACACACACACACACACACAAAGATGGACACACACACACACATGGACACACACACAAAGATATATATATCATATATCATTATATATATATATATATATATATATATATATATATATGTGTTTTTATATATATGATGTGTATATATATATATATATATATATATATATATATATATACAATGATGGACACACATACACATCCACACACTCAGATACACACGGATACAAAAACACACACACACACACACACACACACACACACACACTTACACATTTACACACAAAGATGGACACACACACACCCATAGAAAAGCAGATGAATGCACGCACACAAACTCCATAAACACATATACGCAGATGAATTCAGGTCTTTACTAAGACCAGTTCTCTATTGTGACGCCATGCAATGCTTCCCATGTGTGAGCCACTGTCCAGAATTTCACATTATTTTCCTATTGATCACCACATTCCCTGCACATCGCTACTAATAGAGTAAAACAAATGAAATGCCATATATAATCCCAGTGAAAAAAACATTGAGTCTGATTTATTTTAATAATTGCTACATTTATATTACTCTTTTGAATCGTGATTGTCATCTTTTAATAAATAATTTTCTGCTCTTCTCATTCAACTCTCGTAAATCCTTCTGTTTAAAAATCTGAAAACACCAAATTTTACTGTCATGTTTTCTGCCCACTTTGTTCATTGATTGTGGACAATTTATGGCTATTTTCTTGTCATACTAAAGCACATCCATGGACCTAAAAAGATACTTAAATGGGAATTATTCCGCATCATTAACCTTAATTATTATTAAAAGGCAGCGGTATTTTATTGATCTACAGTAGAGCCAGCAACATATTTGCCTCGTGATATACTAGAAAAAAATAGAGCCACATCTACTAGAGCTGCTTCTGGTAAAGGTGGCTACATGTAGAAGCAATGTCCATGGTGCAAGAAGTCACCAAAGTTCAAGAGGACAGATAAATATCAATACAGGAACAGTTGTTAACTCACAGCAACATGAAAAACCCCCCAGAGGAATTAGCTGTAGGGAGTTTTAGGATTCTGGGAACTGCTCAGATATTGCATCTTAACGTAATGTAGCTGTGGGAAGAACGCTGAAGGATAAGATACTTGAAACTGAGGAAGGCCAAGAAACATTAAAAGGAACGAAGATGATCTCCTGCCCACTGCCATCTGCGGCTTCTGACCACCATCGGCTGAGATTGGTTCTGTGGGCGAGTGGAATGGGTCAGGAGTTGGAATATCCTGGGCCTCCTGCTGCCAAGGTTGGACAATTTGTTGTCCATCTTGACCCTTGCCAACCTTAAACCTGAGCCCTTTGCCAGCAGCCTACCTTGATCCTGGCCTGATCAAACCTGGCACAGCTAACACTGTGCTGGTTGTGTTATGGTGAGTACTGGTTGCTAACAATCATTATTTTTAAGGCTGTATCACTTTAAGGACAGTATCATATGTATCAGGTGACGTTTCAGAATGGAGTCTGAAAAAGGGTCTCGACCCGAAATGTCAACTGTTGCTTCTCTTTAAAGATGCTGCCTGTCCTGCCGAGTTAATCCAGCATTTTGTGCCGATCTTTGGATGATGTGAAGATGATGTGATGTGAGAGGTCCAGGGAGCCGTTGGTGTGAGGGGAGGAGTACCTGCGCTGTAAGTACCTGACACTAAAATCAGCAACGTTCCAGAGAAGGAGTCTGGGGGTTAAGAATTCTGGGAGTTAAGGGTACAGTATTTAATAGTAAAGTTTAAAGGATAAAGTTTTGTGTTTTTTAATATTTAATATAGTTAAATTGGGAGTAAGATATGTCAGTGAAGATTGGCCCCGTGGTTTGCTCAGCCTGCAACATGTGGGAGATCAGGGATATGGTCGGTGTCCCTGGTGACTACGTTTGCAAGAAGTGTGTACAGCTGCAGCTCCTGGCAGACCGCAACGATTGGAACTGCGGCTGGATTCATACTGGAGCATCCACGATGCTGAGAAAGTCGTGGATAACACGTACAGCGAGGTAATAGGTAAGAGGACAGAAAGGGAACGGGTGGCCAATAGCCAGCAAAGCAGTAGGCAGGTAGTGCAGGAGTCCCCTGCGGTCATCTCCCTCCTAAACAGGTATACCATTTTGGATACTGTTGAGGGAGATGGCTCATCAGGGGAATGCAGCAGCAGCCAAGTTCATGGCACCATGGGTGGCTCTGCGGCACATGAGGGGGGGAAAAAGAGTGGAAGGGCAATAGTAATAGGGGATTCAATTGTCAGGGGAATAGATAGGCGTTTCTGCGGCCGCAAACGAGACTCCAGGATGGTATGTTGCCTCCCTGGTGCAAGGGTCAGGGATGTCACTGAACGGCTGCAAAACATTCTGGAGGGGGAGGGTGAACAGCCAGTTGTCGTGGTGCATATTGGCACCAACGATATAGGTAAAAAAAGGGATGAGGTCCTACAAGATGAATTTAGGGAGCTAGGAGATAAACTTAAAAGTAGGACCTCAAAGGTAATAATCTCTGGATTACTACCAGTACCACGGGCCAGTCAGAGTAGAAATAGGAGGATATTGCAGATGAATACGTGGCTTGAAAAATGGTGCAAGGGGGAGGGATTCAAATTTTTAGGGCATTGGAACCAGTTCTGGGGGAAGTGGGACCAGTACAAACAGGACGGTCTGCACCTGGGCTGGAATGGAACCAATGTCCTTGGGGGAGTGTTTGCTAGTGCTGTCGGGGAGGATTTAAACTAATGTGGCAGGGGGATGGGTACAAGAGCAGAGAGGCAGGGGGGTGTAAAATGAGGGTAGAAGCAATAGGTAGCAAGGTGAAAAGTAAAAGTGGCAGGCAGACAAAACCAGGGCAAAAATCAAAAAGGGCAACTTTTCAACATAATTGTATAAGGGGTAAGAGAGTTGTAAAAGCAAGCCTGAAGGCTTTGTGTCTCAATGCAAGGAGTATTCGTAATAAGGTGGATGAGTTGAACGTGCAGATAGTCATTAATGATTATGATATAGTTGGGATCACGGAGACATGGCTCCGGGGTGACCAAGACTGGGAGCTGAACATCCAGGGATATTCAATATTCAGGAGGGATAGAGAGAAAGGAAAAGGAGGTGGGGTAGCATTGCTGATTAGAGAGGAGATTAACGCAATGGAAAGGAAGGACATTAGTTTGGAGGATGTGGAATCTGTATGGGTAGAGCTGCGAAACACTAAGGGGCAGAAAACGCTGGTGGGTGTTGTGTACAGGCCACCTAACAGTAGTAGTGAAGTTGGAGATGGTATCAAACAGGAAATTAGAAATGCGTGCGACAAAGGCAAAGCAGTTATAATGGGTGACTTCAATCTACATGTAGATTGGGTGAATCAAATTGGCAGGGGTGCTGAGGAAGAGGATTTCTTGGAATGTATGCGGGATAGTTATCTAAATCAACATGTAGAGGAACCAACGAGAGAGCAGGCTATTTTAGACTGGGTATTGAGTAATGAGGAAGGGTTAGTTAGCAGTCTTGTTGTGCGTGGCCCCTTGGGCAAGAGTGACCAAAATATGGCTGAGTTCTTCATTAGGATGGAGAGTGACATTGTTAATTCAGAAACAATGGTTCTGAACTTAAAGAAAGGTAACTTTCAGGGTATGAGACGTGAATTGGCCAAGATTGACTGGCAATTAATTCTAAAAGGGTTGACGGTGGATATGCAATGGAAGACATTTAAAGACTGCATGGATGAACTACAAAAATTGTTCATCCCAGTTTGGCAAAAGAATAAATCTGGGAAGGTAGTGCATCCGTGGATAACAAGGGAAATCAGGGATAGTATCAAAGCGAAGGATGATGCGTACAAATTTGCCAGAAAAAGCAGCATACCGGAGGACTGGAAGAAATTCAGAGACCAGTAGAGGAGGACAAAGGGCTTAATTAGGAAAAGAAAAATGGATTATGAAAGAAAACTGGCAGGGAACATAAAAACTGACTGCAAAAGTTTTTATAGATATGTGAAAAGAAAGAGATTAGTTAAAACAAATGTAGGTCCCTTGCAGTCAGAAACAGGTGAGTTGATCATGGGGAACAAGGATATGGCGGACCAATTGAATAACTACTTTGGTTCCGTCTTCACAAAGGAAGACATAAATAATCTGCCGGAAATAGCAGGGGACCGCGGGTCAAAGGAGTTGGAGGAATTGAGTGAAATCCAGGTTAGTCGGGAAGTGGTGTTGGGTAAATTGAATGGATTAAAGGCCGATAAATCCCCAGGGCCGGATAGGCTGCATCCCAGAGTACTTAAGGAAGTAGCTCCAGAAATAGTGGATGCATTAGTAATAATCTTTCAAAACTCTTTAGATTCTGGAGTAGTTCCAGAGGATTGGCGGGTAGCAAACGTAACCCCGCTTTTTAAGAAGGGAGGGAGAGAGAAAACGGGGAATTACAGACCAGTGGGTAGTGGGGAAACTGCTAGAGTCAGTTATTAAAGATGGGATAGCAGCACATTTGGAAAGTGGTGAAATCATTGGACAAAGTCAGCATGGATTTACGAAAGGTAAATCATGTCTGACGAATCTTCTAGAATTTTTCGAGGATGTAACTAGTAGCGTGGATAGGGGAGAACCAGTGGACTTCCAGAAGAAGGCTTTCGACAAGGTCCCACATAAGAGATTAGTATACAAACTTAAAGCACACGGCATTGGGGGTTCAGTATTGATGTGGATAGAGAACTGGCTGGCAAACAGGAAACAAAGAGTAGGAGTAAACGGGTCCTTTTCAGAATGGCAGGCAGTGACTAGTGGGGTACCGCAAGGCTCAGTGCTGGGACCCCAGCTATTTACAATATATATTAACGATCTGGATGAGGGAATTGAAGGCAATATCTCCAAGTTTGCGGATGACACTAAGCTGGGGGCAGTGTTAGCTGTGAGGAGGATGCTAGGAGACTGCAAGGTGACTTGGATAGGCTGGGTGAGTGGGCAAATGTTTGGCAGATGCAGTATAATGTAGATAAATGTGAGGTTATCCATTTTGGTGGCAAAAACAGAAAAACAGACTATTATCTAAATGATGGCGGATTAGGAAAAGGGGAGATGCAGCGAGACCTGAGGGTCATGGTACACCAGTCATTGAAAGTAGGCATGCAGGTGCAGCAGGCAGTGAAGAAAGCGAATGGTATGTTAGCTTTCATAGCAAAAGGATTTGAGTATAGGAGCAGGGAGGTTCTACTGCAGTTGTACAGGGTCTTGGTGAGACCGCACCTGGAGTATTGCGTACAGTTTTGGTCTCCAAATCTGAGGAAGGACATTATTGCCATGGAGGGAGTGCAGATAAGGTTCGCCAGACTGATTCCTGGGATTTCAGGACTGTCTTATGAAGAAAGACTGGATAGACTTGGTTTATACTCTCTAGAATTTAGGAGATTGAGAGGGGATCTTATAGAAACTTACAAAATTCTTAAGGGGTTGGACAGGCTGGATGCAGGAAGATTGTTACCGATGTTGGGGAAGTCCAGGACAAGGGGGCACAGCTTAAGGATAAGGGGGAAATCCTTTAAAACCGAGATGAGAAGAACTTTTTTCACACAGAGAGTGGTGAATCTCTGGAACTCTCTGCCACAGAGGATAGTCAAGGCCAGTTCATTGGCTATATTTAAGAGGGAGTTAGATGTGGCCCTTGTGGCTAAGGGGATCAGAGGGTATGGAGAGAAGGCAGGTACGGGATACTGAGTTGGATTATCAGCCATGATCATATTGAATGGCGGTGCAGGCTCGAAGGGCCGAATGGCCTACTCCTGCACCTAATTTCTATGTTTCTAAGAAGGTTGAAATAAAGCATTTAAGGCGATAACTGGGAGCATATTAAATAACCTAATCAAACACGTCGAGACTAGTCTGGCATGCATTATTTGTTTCCACATGTTTTACAAGGATCTCAGGAGGAGAGAGAGCAGAGACATTACTTATCAGGAAAGGGAGAGGTGTTGAGGAATGTCAGACAGCCAGCATTAAACTTGTACTGCTGAAAGGGAACAGAATGTATCGAGAGAATTATAGACCAGTCTGGTTCACTTTGGCAGTAAACTAAATAATGGAATTGGTATGAAAGGAGAACAGAAAAAAAATGTCCAGAAATTGAATAGCATAATAATGCATTGTCGAAATGGATTTCAAAAGGAAAGATTCTGCTTGACTAACTGAATGACTTTTTTTAAAGGGGTAACACAGGGGGCAAAATAAGCACCAGATGCAATTAATTTAGATTTTCAAAAGCCCTTCAGTAGTGGTTGGTTTATTATGATTGTCAGGTGTATCAAGGGCGGCACAGTGGTGCAACGGTAAAGTTGGTGCCTTACAGCACCAGAGACCCGGGTTCGACCCTGACTATGGGTGCTGTCTGCGTGGAGTTTGTACGTTCTCCCTGTAACCGTGTGGGTTTTTTCCAGGTGTCCCGGTCTCCTCCCAAATTCCAGAGACTTATTGGTTTGTAGGTTAATTGGCTTCTGTAAATTGTCCCAGGTGTGTAAGATGGAACTAGTGTGTCGGTGTGGACTTGGTGTGCCAAAGGACTTTGTGGGGGTGCACCCGTAGTCAGGATGGAACCCCAGTGTCTGGCACTGTAAGGCAGCAACTCTACCACTGTGCCATTGTGCCGTGCCCCATTTGGAGAGTCATAGAGTCATGCAGCTTCAGCCAAACTTGCCCACACCAGCCAACATGTCCTAGCTACACTAGTCCCACCTGCCTCCCTCCAAACCTGTCCTATCCATGAACCTGTCAAATTGTTTCTTAAGCGTTGGGATAATCCCTCTCTCAACTACCTCCTCTGGCAGCTTGTTCCATACACCCACCACCCTTGGTGCGAAAATGTTACCCCTCAGATTCCCATTAAATCTTTTCCCCTTCACCTTAAACCTATGTCCTCTGGTCCTCGATGCCCCTACTCTGGACAAGAGACTCTGTGCATCTACCCGACCTATTCCTCTCATGATTTTACACCTCGATAAGATCACCCCCTCATCCTTCTGTGCTCCAAGGAACAGTCCCAGCCTGCTCGACCTCTCCCACGCGAAGATCTGGTCCCTTTAAGCGGGAGCTGGTGGTGCAGATTTCAATTTAAGAGCGGTGATTCTGTGTGTCGGGCAATGGACATTTGCAATTCTCTCTCTCATTTACAGAACAGTCATCTCTACTTATACAGTGATGAGCAAATAATAAATGGTTAGAATTCGACAGGATGTAGAATGAACCACTTCTAATCTCTTGTGACAAGAGAGGGATAGGGAAACTGATATGTCTTCAGGCTTCAGCATCAGTGGTGTCAAACTACGAGCTCTTCCTTTCAAATTCGAACCATATCTGTAAACCTCGGCATCAAAAGAAATTAACTGGTACAAGAGGAAGGAATGATTTTGAAAGGAAAAAAATCCCCTCTGGTCCCTATTATAAATCAAAGTGAGCACTCACTAGTCCAATTTTCATCATAATCAGACACTGACTCGCCCTGAGCTACGGGTCCACCAGTTGACTTGCCTCGGCTGTTTATCATGTGCTAAGGTACCAACAATAGTTCCAACAATAGTTCCCTTCAGAACTGGTGCTCAGAGAGCTCTGGACAGGGAAGAACGTTTCACACACTGGGCTCCACGTTTGTGCTTGGGTCTCTCACACCTATCCATTTCCAGGCTATATAATGCTACTTGTGTATATGCCACCTTGTATAATATGCAGCATAAATATCACATCTCCAATGCCCCCCCCCATCGAAGGTTGACTTGGCGACTTGCAATGTTTCCATTCCTGGTGCATCTTCTGGAGCCCCCGCGCTTTATGTTTCAAGTCAGGCTTGTTCTCTGTTGAATCATGAATGGAATTATATGTTACTCACTTACAGCTGATTGTAAGGCGGCACGGTGGTACAGTGGTAGAGTTGCTGCCTTACAGCGCCAGAGACCCGGGTTTGATCCTGACGACGGGTGCTGTCTGTACTGCGTCTCTCTGTGACCAGCGTGGGCTTTCTCCAGGGGTTCTGGTTCCCTCCCACATTCCAAAGACGTGCAGGTTTGTAGATTAACTAGCTTCGGTAAAATTGTTAATTGCCTCCAGAGTTTGGCATAGTGCGAGTGTACAAGTGATCGTCGGTTGACGTGGACTTGGTTGGCCAAAGGGCCTGTTTCCGTGCTGTATCTCTCGTCTAAGTCTGAAGTCTAAAGAATATGCATTAGCCTGAGCCATTCATTTTTTGGCAGAGCAATTCTGGAGCAAGAAGTGTCTGTGGAAAGAAATGGTGAAATGGTGATAGGAAACCTGAAGATGGGTCTCAACCAGAAACATTGTCTGTCCATGAGATTGCACGCTCTCCCCGTGACCTGCCTGGGTTTTCTCCAGGTGCTCCGGTTGCCTCCTACTCTCCAAAGACGTGCGGGTTTGTAGGTCAATTGGCCTTGGTATAAATTGTAAATTGTCCCTAGTGTGTGTCGGACAGTGTTCGTGTACGGGGTGATCGCTGGTCAGCACGGACTCGGTGGACCGAAGGGCCTGTTTCTGCGCTGTATCTCTAAACTAAGCTAAACATCCTGATGAATCTCCTCTGCACCCATTCTTATGCAATTATGTCCTTCCTATAAAGTGGCAATCAGAACTGTAAACTGCAATCAAGCTGTGGTCTAATTAGTGTTTTGCAAAGCTGTACAATAACCTCTCCGCTCTTATTATTCTTTGCCCAACAAATGAAGGCAAGTTTCCTGCGTGCCTTCTTCGTCACCTTACGTACAAAGTAATTGGAACATTTCCAACAATGACTACACTTCGAAACGACAAAGGAAAATGATCAAGTCAGTGCTGATAAGATAAAACTCAGCTAATTGCATTGCCCAATGAACATCAATAGTGGCTATTATACTTATTTAAAAAAAATATATGACGTGGGTTTATAATTTCACTCAATATGAGGACTATGTGCAAGATTCCCTTCATTTGTATTGATGGGGTCATCTAGTTTCCTGACAAGCGTTCAGTGAGTGATTCCTCAAACTGTATATTCTGGAGATTTATTTTGAATGAGTAAATATTCCATGAAGCAATTAATATAAACAGTTATAATTGAATGTAATTAGCTAACATAATTACTAGTTTAACAAAGCAATGAATCTGCATAAACCCCAAGGAAATTATTGCTATTATTAAATGCTATTGGGCATTTTAAAAGGATAATCAATCATCCCTATTAATTATTCTGAGACAAAATCTCATGCAGAAAAGATTAGTGTAGACTAAAGATTTTATTTCTCCTGTAAGGTGAGGTTTTTAGATTAGTTTAGCGTGGAAGCAGGCTCTCGGAGTCTGCACCGACCACCGATCTCTCCCCACATACCAACACTATGCTACACACGCTAGGGCCAATTTACCTTTATACCAACCCAATTAGCCTACAAACCTGTACGTCTTTGGTGTGTGGAAGGGAATTGGAGCTTCCCAGAGAAAACCCATGCAAACTCCATACAGACAGCAAGCGTAGCCAGGATCGAACCTGGGATGTCATAGGTAAGAATCATAGAGTGATACAATGTGGAAACAGGCCCTTCGGCCCAACTTGCCCACACCAGCCAACATGCCCCAGCTATACTAGTCCCACGTGCCTGCATTTGGTCCATATCCCTCCAAATCTGTCCGATCCATATACCTGTCTAACTGTTTCTTAAATGTTGGGATAGTCCCAGCCTCAACTCTATGACCTCCTCTCGCAACTTGTTCCATACACCTACCACCCTTTGTGTGAAAACGTTACCCCTTAGATTCCTATTAAATCTTTTCCCCTTCACCTTGAACCTATGTCCTCTGGGCAAGAGACTATGCATCTACCTAATGTATCCCTCTCATGATTTTACACACCATTACAAGAATACCCATCATCATCCTTTGCTCCAGGAAATATAGTCCCAGCCTACTCAACCTCTCCCTATTGCTCAGACTGTGTCCCGGCTGCGTGGGGTGCCTCTGAGTGAGGTCCCTCTGAGTGAGGTCCCTCTGAGTGAGGTCCCTGTGTGTGGGGTCCCTCTGTGTGGGGTCACATTATAGGCAGGAGCAGTGTTAATCATATTCATATCACAGGCCAGCCAATGATTTGCTGAGAGCCATTTTCAAGAACACTGCAGAATAATTCCTTACATTGTAAGATTCCGATTTCAACCATGTCACTTTGAGCAACTGTCAAGTGGAAGTTAAACACTTCTAATTTGCGAGAGGGATAAACCATAGAACAGACTTTAATAGAATCCTTTGCAGCCATACGACACAATGTTATGAGTATTAATGTTATGATCGAGGAGATAAAGGCAGAATATACATTATGTGCATTTGCAGCAAAAGGAGAATAAGGATGGAACTAAAGATAGATAGATAGATATAATTTATTGCCACACAACCAGGGTCGGTGGAAATTTGGGTTGTCAGCAGCAGTAAAATAATAAACAACACACAACCACACTAAAACTGTAACACAAACATCCACCACAGCATTCATCACTGTGGTGGAAGGCACAAAATTTGGCCAGTCCTCCTCCATTTCCCCCCCCCCCCCGTGGACAGGACCAGAGTCCAGAGTCAGATGGGGTGACGTTAGAAAAGAAGGGATAATTTTCATTAGAATGGGTGTAAAAGAATATTGATTATCAGAGACAAAGTATGAGGGACTCTTTGACACAAGTGTGGATATGTAAATGAGACTTTCAGATTCCGCTATCCGCTATTCAGATTCCCATTAGTTGCTGATTCTATTATTTTTATTGAACATTATTTTAATAGTTTACTTTAGTTTAGTTTAGAGATACAACGCGGAAACTGGCCAGCGATCCCCGCAAATTAACAGTACCCTTCATACACTAAGGGACAACTTATTTGACATTTACACCAAGCCACTTAACCTACAAACCTGTACATCTTTGGAATGTGGGAGGAAACCAAAAATCTTGGAGGAAACTCACGCTGGTCACAGGGACAATGTGTAAACTCCATAAAGACAGCACCCGTCGTCAGGATCGAACCTGGGTCTCTGGCGCTGCAAGGCAGTGGCTCTACCACTACACTACTGTACCATAGTTCTGCTAGTGGATCTGGCTGACATTTCATCAAACCAGCCTTTGTTTAGATTTTCCAATAGCAAAATATTGCAGATGCTGCAAGTCTGAAACAAAATCAAATGTCAGCAGACCAGACAGCATTTGCAGGGATGGAAGCTGAATTAAAGTTTCACCTCGATGATGTTACAACAGTTCTGACGAAAGATCACTGAGTAAAACATCAACCGTCTCGCTGATTTTTTGTGTGCATTCCCAATTGTATCTTGCTTTAGATCTTTTGGCCGAAATTGTGGAAAAAATTACCAGAAACCAAAGTGTCGCTGATAGTTGAGATGAACTGATGGATGATAGGATGTCCGGAAAAATGTGCAAAACTGCTCCCTCTGTGCAAACCTGATTGTCAACAGTTCACCTCCTATTTCTCTGATGTTGTGCAAGAAGATTTCTAGACAATGCAACTACCATTTCCCATGGCAACTAATAATTAAAATTAGCGGATGAAAAGATGAAACTGGCCCATGAAATTGAACTGTCTACAAATTGCTGATTTAACGGCGAGGCCTTGTGGATTACAGGAGCTCACAGCCCAGGCATGGGCACCACAGGTAGAGGCTGTCTCTTTTGCCAGGCAATGGCCTAAGCTAATTCTGATAGCCCACATAACACATTCAACAGCCAGAGCACACTTGCAACCTTATACACGGGGAATGGCAGATGCTGGAACCTTGCATAGGACACAAAGTGGTGGAATAACTCAGCGGGTCAGGCAGCATCTCTGAAGGACATGGATAGGCAACGTTTTGGTTTGGGACTCTACTTCACAGACTGAAGAACTTCCTGACCCAAAATGTGACCTGTCCATATCCTCCAGAGATGCTGCCCCCTGGAGGACATGGATAGATCACATTTTGGGTCAGGCCCCACTACGTTACTCCACCATTCTGTGGTCCTTGTAAATATTGTTTCTTCAAATGGATTTTTGAAGGGGGTGATTTTCTTCTTTCTGTTTGGCTATGATACTTACAGAATAATGAAAGGCATAGATAGTGGATGTGAAAAGGATGTTTCCACTGGTGGGAGAGTCTAGGACCAAAGGTCATAGTCTCAGACTTAAAGGGCGCTCTTTCAGAAAGGAGGTTAGGAGGAACTTCTTTAGCCAGAGGGTAGTGAATATGTGGATCTCCACAGATTTGTGGAATTGCTACAGAGGGCTGCGGAGGCCAAGTCAGTGGATATTTTTAAGGCAGAGACAGACAAAGTTTTGATTAGAACCGGAGTCAATGGTTATGGGGAGAAGGCAATAAAATGGGATTAGGAAGCAGAGATCAGCAATGATTGAATGGCGGAGTAGACTCGATGGGCCGAAAGGCCTAATTCTACTCCCTATAACTTGTGAATTTGTGAACTGGTGAGACTTGTAATATTTACATTTTATTTTCTACACTTGTGTTGCTATTTTTGCTCATTTTAAATTGATAATTGAAAAAAATTAATTTGAGGACCACTTCATTCCTGTACTGACTATCATTTGCAAACCCGGATTCAGCCTGGTGCCCAGAGGCCGAATAGATAACGTAACAGGCACAAAATCTGTTTCATCCACCGAAAATACAAAGGAAAATTCAAATACTCATTCATTGGGTGGATTTAAACTCCATCACAAACTCAATTTATCCCTTGGGCAACAAACACAATTTCCCATATCTTAACTGGAGCTTCCTCGTAAGACAATTAAATCGCCTGCCTCTGTTTTATGAGAATTTGATAACATTTTTAACTAGTGGCATTATCTGTTGTGATGATAAATCCTGGTTCAGATAAATGTAGAAGCCTGGAGTTTAACAATTACCTTTAACACTTGTTTCAGTCGAGTGTGCGGACTTCAAAAGCAGATTAATGCAACAATCTAAAAGAAAATAATGTTTGATAACACCAAGAGTACACATCAAACAGCGTGGGATTGGCAAGAGGCTTAAAGAATTATTAATGTCGTGGGGGAAAAACGGACAAAAAGAGATATATTTTTTCTTGTCCTTACCTCAGGCTCTGTGAGCTTTTACAGGACTGATGTGATCCATTCATGTGCGATATTATACACCAGACAACTATTCGACACATTGAAAAGAAAATGGAATTGCAACTTTATCCGCATCAAAAAAGAATAAAAGGAAAGTGAACAGCAGATTATTTGCCCCCTCGTATTCACTCCCCCATTTCATAAGGTCATGACGAATCTTCAACATCAGCGTAATCTTCCCACTCCATCCCACGAATTCTTTGATTTGACTCATGCTTAAGGATCCGTGGAGCTCGGTCTTGCTCAACAATTGTGTGTCCGCAATTCTTTGTGGCACAGCTTTTGTGAATTGAGGCAGTTACAATAACAACATTTAAAAGACACTTGGACAGGTATATGGTTAGGGAAGGTTTAGAGGAATATGGGCCAAATGCAGGCAAGTGTGAGTAGTTGAGATGGGGCTTCTTAGTTGGCATGGGCAATTTGGGCCGTAGGGCTGGTTACCCTGCTATCTGACTCCATGACTCCAAATAATGAACAAATAAAACACCTCCCAAACATTATTTCAGTTTATATAAGTAAAAGTCTCTTTAAATGGGCAAAGTTGATTCAGGCTGCGTTCTGACATTTCATTTTGATTGCTTTCACACCTTCCCTTGGCTCAGAAAGGCCAAATGTATTTGCTATATAAAAATGTGAGTGATTGCTGTTCATATGTGACTTATCCCAACGAGTCAATGTTGTTTTAGACTGAAACCAACATTTCATGAAGTAACACAGGAGTCGTTACAAAAACTCTGCAAGTACTACAATATGAATTTAGTCAAAAATATATTTGTTTGCTCACTTCACCTTTACTAACAAACTAAACAAGGCAGGTTCTCGAACAGGGATAGAATAACCCAACTTTGCTGATAAGTAGAGTATTTGGAGATTAGTTTAGTTTAGAGATACAGCTTGGAAACAGGCCCTTCGGCCCAACGACTCCACGCCGACCGACGATTACCCGTGCACTAGTGCTATCCTACACACATATGTGCAATTGTACAGAGGCCAATTAACCTACAAGCCTGCACTTCTTTGGAATGTGGGAGGAAACCGGAGCACCCAGTGAAAACTCACGTGGTCGCAGGGAGAACGTACAAACTCGACATAGGCAGCACCCGTAGTCAGGATCGAACCCGGGTCTCTGGAGATGTGAGGCAGCAACTCTACCGCTGCGCCACCGTGTTGCCAGTGATGAACCGGATTTATATTCATGCTCTAGAACACATGTTGTGGCTCAGAAAACAACAGAGGATGAGAATAGGAGGAGAGAGGGGAGGAGCCAGTTGGCAATTCCATATTGTTCCATATTTTGTTCCTATTTTTTAAAATTAAAATTAATACTCAGTCATAGGCAAAGAATAGATTGTTGTGCAAAGTTCTACAAATTACTAGGCTAATTACCTGCAGCGTCTCAACTCCAACTTTTTGTGTCTACCTTCTGTATAAACCAGCATCAGCAGTTCCTTCCTACACAGGCTAATATTTATAGATGAAGAACTCTATCTTTCCGGACTCAGGTGAAGAATGCAAGTTTTTTATTTACATTTTCTAATTTAACAATTAAGCAAGCTTTTTTTTTTTAACAATCCCCAAACTGTCTTCAGTCTTGTGGGTCTTGAGTGTCGCAGATTCACCACCCTCAGACTAAATAAATTGCTGCTCATCTTCTTCCTAAAGATACATCCTTTTAATCTGAGGCTATGGCCTCTGGTCTTTGACTCACCCACTAGTGAAAACACCCTCTCCACATTCACTCTTTCCCTGTGTTTCATTATTTGGTAAATTTCAATGAGGTCCCCCCCACCCCTCATCCTTCTAAACTCGAGTTAAGGCCCAGTGCCTTCAAATGCTCATCTTATGTTAACCCAAGAATGATCGCAAGGATCATTCTTGTAAACAAGGAGAGAGACGAAAATTTAGAAAGGAAAAAAAAAGACGATGGTGAGCCTTTGACATGTTGCCACAATGATGTCTCAAAGTTGGGAGAAGCACAGATAATGAAAGAAAATTAGTGGTGAGGAATCAATCTTGAATCTTCTGGTTGGAATTTCAAGGCCTGTCTTCAGAAATCTATTGTAATTTTGATTTGACACTTGATATCCATTAGACCCATCCATATGTTGTTTTCCAGCCGAACTGCATTGATGATATTCACATCTGTTTTAAGTGAAATCGATGTCAGCCTTTAATTAATAAGAATGAATTAAAGCCCAGACCAAATTTAAAGCAACTCCTACACATCTTCTTAAACTTAAATATATTGCTTGCAATAAACTTTTAACTGACCTTAATTGGGTGCTAGACAGGTTTCAACTAGCATTTCTCTTACCTTGTTAGTCTCTGCAGCTTGTTGTTGTCAAGACAACCCAGAGGTTTGAACGGCAAGTTTCTCCTCTTGACATCTCATTTTCTCAGAAAATCTGTTTTAGTCAAGGAATGAAGTGGTAATTATATGGTCACAGTCAGTTATTGGGTCTTCAGCAATACCATTAAGTATTAATCTGTTAAAGGTATTTATCTCTTTTTACTTTAAAAAGAAATAGAAAAGTGTCAACCTGCGTTTAGGACCTGCCAGCGACAGATTAAAGTGAACACAAAGAGTTTTTCTGATTTAAACTAAAGCTGACAAAAGCAAATCAATTGTCAAATGGAGATACCTAACACTAGTTTAGAATGCAACAGGTAGCACAGAACACAAAAGTAAAAGAATTATGAAAATGATAGGCAGAAAAAAATTAGCTGATAATAGTCGGGGAGTCTAGGATTAGAGGTCATAGCCTCAGAATTAACAAACGTTCTTTTAGGAAGGAAATGAGGAGGAATTTCTTTAGTGAGTGGGTGGTGAATCTCTGGAAACCTTTGCCTCAGAAGGCTGTGGAGGCAAAGTCAGTGGATATAATAAAGGCAGAGATAGATACTGTAGATTCTTGATTAGTACGGGTGTCAGAGGCTATGGGGAGAAGGCAGGAGAATGGGGTTAGGAGGGAGAGATAGATCAGCCATGATTGAATGACACCCTTACCAATCTCCACTTTAAAAAACCAAACGACTTGGCCTCCATTGCCATCTGCAGCATAATGTCCTGGTGAGATGCTCGGATGGGGTGTAGTTGAGTTACCATCGACCATTTGTATGCAGACTTTAATTATCATTCCTGTCAATTGGAAGGTAGCTATGTGATTGATATAATTTAATTGCTCACACAACCAGGGTCGGTGAAAATTGGGGTTTCCAGTAGCGGTACAGTAATACCACACAACGACCATTTTCATCACTGTATGCAGGCACAGACTTTAATTATCATCCGCAGCCGTTGTCAATTGGTAAGGTAGCTAAGGTGAGGCTCTACCTTTGCGGCTTCAGGCTGAACAGAAAATGCTGGAAATAGTCAACTGGTCAAGCAGCATCTGTGGACGGAGTAAACGATTTTGATCCCGTTCTCTGCGCAAGAAATCCACCTACGGCTTTTTGATTTTTTTCCCCTCTACTTTTGTATTCAATTCCATTTGCACAAAAAAAAAATCAATTAGTTATCCCGATTAATTACGGAAGCTGCATTCTGGTGTTTTGCAAACCATGCACTAGATCACACTCCATCTCTCAGCTCTGCATTCTCTCACCATCAAGATAATGCGCTTCTCTCTATTTGTTCTTACTGAAATGGACAATTCCACATTTTCTCTCATTGCGCTCTAGTTTCCATATCTTTGTCTGCTCATAACCCTCTTTGTAACCTCCTCATGCCAGCTTCACAAGTTACTTCCCTCCGTGTCTTTGTGAGATCAGAAAGATAAGCAGCAGTGCCTTTGAAGGTTTCATGAAATCATTGCTATAAATGAGAAAATATTGAGGCCCACGCACTGATTTCCCAGAGCAACTACCTCTCATGTTAAAAAGCGGAACTACAAAGGCAAACGTCTAAAAGTCCTGCAGCAATGTGATTCATGAAACTCATGTTAGACTTTTTCTTCAGAATTTGATGGATAGAACAGACAAGCTGTTTCATGCATCAAGGCAGATACAGTATATCCATATTTTCCAGGGTGCCTACACAAAGACCAAACAAACCCAATCTATCCTGTCTCTCCTCATAGCTGAACTGCTCCAGCCCAGGCAATATCCTGCTAATCTCCCCCTGCATTCTTTCCCATTCAATCATGTTCTGGGAATCTGGGAATCAGAACTGCACACTGTATTCCTGATACTTTATATATATATTACCTCTCTGCTCGTATATTTGTACTTATACAATATGCCTTGGTCAACAGAGGCAATTAATTCCACATTTAGCAGCTTATTTACCTGTTCTGTCTCAAAGCATTCTTCGACATGCTCATGAAGATGCCCGTGTTACTCAGCAAGACTTGAGGGCATAGCTTTAAGGTCAGAGGGGGAAAGGTTAAACAAAATTGGGGCAGCACGGTAGCACAATGGTATATTTACTGCCTTAGAGCGCCAGGCTGAATACAGGTACTGTCTATACAGAGTTTGTATGTTTTCCCTGTGATCACGTGGGTTTTCTCCGGGTGCTCTGGTTTCCTCTCACATTCCAAAGACGTACAGGTTTGTCGGTTAATTGGCTTTGGTAAGTTGTAAAATTGTCCCTTTATGTGTAGGATAGTGTTGGCATACGGGATGGTTGTTGGTTGGCACAGGCTCAGTGGACCGAAGGGCCTGTTTCCACGCTGTATCTCTAAAGTCTAAAGAAATGAGGGAGGCATCTTTTACACAGAGAACGGTGAGTGCCTAGAATGCATTGCCGGGACTTGTGCTGTAGATATGTACGATAGTGGTATTTAAAAGGCTTTTAGATGGAGTAATATGGGCCATGTGCAGGCAGAGCAGATTAGTTTAACATAGCATAGACATTGTGGGCTGAAGGGCCTATTCTTGTGCTGTACTGCTCTATGTCCTATCTTCTATGTTCTGACCCAAGTGTTAAGGATTTCTGATTTTTGCATTATTTGAATTTTTTGGTGTAATTAACAAAGCTGAGTGCTATTTGAAGGCTCCCTCATTTTGGGAAAATCCCATCATCATTTATGCAGAGGTAAGGGCCACAGATGTGGCAGCTGCTGTCATTCATGCCTTCCCAGCCCGGCCTTACCTGAAGTGGTTACTCATAGATTGCATCTAATACTGTCACCACAGAGGCCACCACACATCACTCACTGGGTGACGGAAGAATCGCTCCCTGTTAGTTTAGAACACACTTAGTTTTCGGAAAGTTTCCGAGAAGCTACCACCGAGTTCTTGCTTTCAACAGAGCATCCAATCAAACAATAGACAACAGACAATAGGTGCAGGAGTAGGCCATTCGGCCCTTCGAGCCAGCACCGCCATTCACTGTGACATTGGCTGATCATCCACAATCAGTACCCCGTTCCTGCATTTTCTCCCCATATCTCTTGACTCCGCTATCTTTAAGAGCTCAATCTAACACATTGTACACATTGTACCAGCAAAATAGTACAATGTGTTCCGAATTCTAACAAAGCCCTGCCATGCCAATTGTACGTTGCACCTTTGAGCATCACTTTATATCAGTAAGGGTGGAAACAAACATTACACAAAGAATGAGAGATGAGTGATCTCAAAGAATCTACGGGAGACCCTAACATGAATAGTGCACGAGAGCTGGTCTAGTTTCATGATGGGACAAGTTGCCAGGGAAACAATTTCCAGTGCAAACTATTTCAGACCATTGGATCTGTAACTCGGTTCCCTGACCTCTGCCTATCTATTCCAATGAGGTATCTGATGATAATTACTGCAGAGATTAGTCCATGGAAAGAATAAATACAGGCAGCTCTGACGGTCTGTAGGCAAAGTACAGAAATGTCTGCATTTTAATGAATTATCGTTACAGGCTGATGCAGAACATTCAAAGTCGAAGCCAATTTTAACAGTACTCAGTTATTACCCTCAGGGCCAAGAGCTAGTTTTCTGCTCGAATAAACCTTTAAAAAGTTGGTGCCAAAATATTATTTTTCATCTCACTTCTCGCTGTGACAATTACTTGTATTCCCTTTGAGGTTTGCTGTGTCCAGTCACCTCTGACTCTTGTCAATCATTGTTCATTTCAGGCGTGTGGCTTTGGAGATTCTTACAACATATGATTTATGATGAAGAAACACAGTTGCTGCCCTTTTGTAAGTCGGTGCCACTCTCTCCCATGCAACAATGAGCTTTCACTCTCATGTCTTGCAGCAATTTTGTAATGGAAAGTTGTAGGGGGTCACCAGGTGCCCGTTTATGAATGTGCTTGAGTGAGCAGTGATTTTTGTGTTCTGTGGTTAGATGATTCTTGCTGCTGGGTTGTTTTTCGTTTATGAAATTCTGGCTTACTCCTTACTATGAAATAAGCTTTTCACTGTACCTTGGTAGAACCATCCTACCAACAATTAGAGAGCCGGCCTGAGCCACAATCTACCTCACTGAAGACCCTCGGACTATCTTTAATTAGACTTTACTGAACTTTATCTTGCACTGAACGTTATTCTCTTTATCATGTATCTGAACACTGTGGATGGCTCGATTGGAATCATAGTCTTTCCGCTGACTGGTTAGCACGCAAGAAAAAGCTTTTCACTGTACCTCGGTACACTTGACAACGAACTAAGCTAAACTGAACACATGACAATAATAAACCTAGGCTTGTACCAGGCAGGATTCCATGTGCTACTAGACATTGGACTAAGGATGTGACTACAGCCTGTTTAAAAGTCAGAATATTCACAAGAATTCCGTCCTAGGCTCTTCAAAAAGGATTTCAAAAGCACAAGAACAATATAAATAGAATGAGGAGTCAGCCACTGGGCTCCTCATATGTGGCCCAAACATCAGTCTAATCACTAGTGGTCTATGCTGGCTTCAACTCCTCTTCATGGGTAGTTTCCCACAACCTGCCATTCATATTCATCTATCTGCACCTCAAATATATCAAATGATTTCTCCACACTCAGGGGGCAGACAAGTGCAAGGAATGACCCTTATCTTGCAGTTTTGTCCTGTAAAAAAGAGGAGAGAGGGCCTAAAGTTGTAGGACAACTTGTTCGATTTGATCTTATTTGATAGTGAACGCCTGGTTGATTGCATTCGGCGAAACAGGGCGGAACACGTGAAGGTTGCAATCTCCCGCTCCAGAGGGGCAGCTGGCACCTGGGGACAACGGTGGAATCAGGTGAGTTGGGGATGAGGGACAGAAGGTTCCACATCACCTTCCACCACCTTACCACAAACCCGCTCCCCCGCCTGGCTCTACGCCCCCATCTTCCATCAAGACGAGAGGGAAAAGATTTTAACTGACCCGAGAGGCAACATTTTCACGGAGATGCTGGTGTGTACGTGGAACGAGCTGCCGGTGGGAGTAGTGGATGTAGTTACTTGGACAAGTACATGGACAGGAAAGGTATGTTCGCATATGGAGAAGGCACGGGCAAATGAGACTACCGCGATCTTTCAGTTAATCCACTGTTGGCCAAAACATCACTTGCCCCGTCCCCTCCCACACCCCATGGCTCCCGAATACAAAATAACATTGATGGACATGCATCAGATTTGACAACAGTGCTTCCAAATTAGACCTCAGCGATGGAACTAATTGTACTCACACAGACAACCAAGCATCTTGAAGACAGAAGATGTTGCATTATTTAACAAGATCATCAATCATTCAGGAGCTGATTGGAGCTAATTAGTCACTTTCCAAACCTTGTGACAGTATTGTTATTGATTGATGGATTGAAAGATGCAGCGCGGAAACAGGCCCTTTGGCCCAACGAGTCCTTGCCTAGCTACTAGCACTAGTTCCATGTTCATATTAGTTCTATTTTATCCTACTTTTGCATCCACTCCCCACACACTAGGGACAATGTACAGCGGCCAATTAGCCTACAAACCCACATACCTTTGGGATGTGGGTGGAAACCAGAGCATCTGGAGGAAAGCCACGCGGTCACCGAAATAACATGCAAATTCCACACAAAGATCATCCTTGGTCAGGATTAAACCAGAATCTCTGGCACTGTGAGGCAGCAGGTATACCAGGTGCATAGACTATGTGGGCTGAAGGTCCTTTTTCCATGCTGTATCTCTAAACTAAACAACAAATATTCAGATAGGAACTTGAAACACCAGACATACTGTAGATTACTGGAAAATGGGATTCGTATAGAAGGGCACTTGGTGGCCAAATGAACCTGTTGGGCCAGTTTCTGTGCTATTTCACCCCAGGCCACCTTGACTTTATGTCCATTCAGAAGATTAAGTGTTGTATGTTGGACATCATTGGAGCATTTGAAACTTGTATTTGTTTTCTCTAACATAGACACACTACTGTCAGCAACTAATTGCAAACAAGTTAACAGAGTGCAATCGAAATAGACAATAGACAATAGGTGCAGGAGTAGGCCATTCGGCACTTCGAGCCAGCACCGCCATTCAATGTGATCATGGCTGATCATCCCCAATCAGTACCCCGTCCCTGCCTTCTCCCCATATCCCCTGGCTCTGCTATCTTTAAGAGCCCCATCTAGCTCTCTCTTGAAAGTATCCAGAGAACCGGCCTCCATCACCCTCTGAGGCAAAGAATTCCACAGACTCACAACTCTTTGTGAGAAAAAGTGTTTCCTCGTCTCCGTTCTAAATGGCTTACCCGTTATTCTTAAACTGTGGTCCCTGGTTCTGGACTCCCCCACAAAGGGAACATGTTTCCTGCCTCTAGCGTGTCCAAACCCTTAATAATCTTATATGTTTCAATAAGATCCCCTCACATTCTTCTAAACTCCAGAGTGTACAAGCCCAGCCGCTCTATTCTCTCAGCATGTGACAGTCCTGCCATCCCCGGAATTAACCTTGTAAACCTACACTGCACTCCCTCAATAGCATGAATGTTCTTCCTCAAATTAGGGGACCAAAACAGCACACAATACTCCTGGTGTGGTCTCACTGGGGCCCTATACAACTGCAGAAGGACCTCTTTGCTCCTATAATCAACTCCTCTTGTTATAAAGGCCAACATGCCATTCACTGTCTTCACTGCCTGCTGAACCTGCATACTTACTTTCATTGAATGATGAACAAGGACCCCCAGATCCCGTTGTACTTCCCCTTTTCCCAACTTGACACCATTTAGATAGTAATCCGCCTTCCTGTTTTTGCTACCAAAGTGGATAACCTCCCATTTATCCTCATTAAACTACATCTGCCATGCATCTGCCCACTCACCCAACCTGTCCAAGTCACCCTGCATTCTCATAGCATCCTCCTCTCAGTTCAGACAGCCACCCAGCTTTGTGTCATCTGCAAATTTGCTAATGTTACTTCTCTTCATCTAAATCATTGATGTTTATTGTAATATTGTATAATGTTATATATTTTAATGAGATCACCTTGCATTCTTCTAAACTCTGGTGAGTATCAGATCAACCTCCTCCACCATACTCTTCATTTACTTAGGAAACAACCTGGTGAACCTTCTCTGCCTATCGTTCAGTTAGAGGCACATTGAGGACCAGAGGACATGGTTTAAGATGAAAGGGAAATGATTTAATGGGAATCTGAGGATAAGTCTACTGTCTAAGCTTTTCACACAAAGGGTGGTGGGTGTATGGAACCAGCTGCAAGAGGAGGTAGTTGAGGCAAGGACTATCCCAACGTTTAAGAAACAGCTAGACAGGTACATGGATGGGACAGGTTTGGAGGGATATGGGCCAAACGCGAGCATTTGGAGGGGACATGTTAGCTGGTGTGGGCAAGTTGTACCGAAGGGCCTGTTTCCACGCTGTATCACTGATGACACTAGGACACTATTCATCCTTGAATACAGAGACCAGGATTTCATGCAGCACTCCTTCTGCTCTTGGAAAAATGTGTCAGAACTTCTTCCCACTAATACCACATGCCCTTTGCAATAAAGGTCAACATTTCATTTGCCTTTGCAATTACTGGCTGGTTCTGCGTTCCACCTTCTGTGCTTCATGCATTAGAACCCTTGCATCTCATGGGATGACATACTTTTTACTCCCTCTCTATTTAAATAACAATTTTCTTTCTCACTCTTCCTTCCCAAATGAACAGCCTCATATTTTCCCACATTATAATTCAATTGCTTTCCCACTGACTTCATTTATTTATATCCTCATTCTTTGATTCCTCCTCACAACTTACTCACTCACAATTTGCTAATCACATCTACAGCTTAATATCGACTAACACCATCCATCCTGCAGATAGACACAAAGTGCTGGAGTAACTCAACGGGTCGGACAGCATCTCTGGAGAAAATGGATGGGTGACATTTCAGGTCGGAACCCTTCTTCAGACTTCAAACCCTTTTTCAGACTGAAGAAGGGTTCCAACCTAAAATATCACCCATCAATTTTCTCCAGAGATGCTGCCTGACCCATTGAGTTACTCCAGCACTTTGTGTCCATCTTTGATACAGTATAAACCAGCATCTGCAGTTGTCATTACATCGTTTCCTCTCTTTTGTAAGGTTCTGAAAAAGGACTTTCATCTGAAACAATAATATTTTATTTCACTTTCCACAGGTGATGCCTGACTTATTGAGTGTTTCCTGCATTTTCTGTTTCTTATTACTAAATTATTTTGTATCATCAGCAATGCTGGCCACTGAACACACAGCACCCAAACATGTTACAAATGTAGATAGAGATAGTTGAAGTCTAGTATTGATCCCTTTGATTTGATTTATCCCTTCAATTGCAGATTCCCAAGAAATGACATATTTATCCCGTCCCATAGTTTTCTGGAACAGCGTCTCATATTATTCTTGGGCAGCTTACAGCCCTGTGGTATGAATATTGATTTCTCTCACTTCTGCATTCCCAAAGCGTCTTTGTGCCAGATATTTCCACGTCACTCTAGTCCGATGAAGGGTCTCAACCCAAAAGGTTGTCTGACCATTACTTTCCTTGCTTGACCTCCGGGTTCTACCAGCAGTTTGGGTTTGTTTTTTACCTCAAGATTCCTGCATCTGGAGTTTCTTGTGTCTTCAATTTAATTAGCTGTGTGTAAGCAGTGAGTCACAGTTCTTGACAATGATTTATAGATTTAATGCAAGCCTGCCAAATGTGCAGATGACATCTGACAAGGTATTCCGAGGTAGCTCAGAAGTTATGTTGATTATTTTAACAAGGTACACATGAGGATGAAACAATGGTAGATGAACCCTTGGGCCAGGTAAAACATTGAAAACAAATACCTCTCCTTACATGAGAGGACACTGTTGCTTCGCCACCACCGCCTCCTTGCTGCACAATGGCAGCGAGTGCGGGTCCGAGATCCTGCCTAGTTTTTTTTAAGTTCAGAAATTGAATAACTTTCAATACTGAATCAGAATATACTTACTGTATGAGATGCTGTCCAGCTCCTCTATTTGATACTTAAAACAGACCTTCATTCACGGTTGGTTCAAGAGTAACTCTGGAGAGGAACTTGGTAACTCGGGAGAGGAACTTGGTACATCGCAGAAATGAGAAGTAAACGGCAAACTTAGACATACACGTGGGAACTCGTTTAAACTCGTGAACATAAACTTGGAATCTCGTAGACAACCACGAGTGTTTTTTTCTTTCACTCGGGATCACTCGTGGGTGGACTCGCACCTTGAGACATGCCCATTAATAATCTTATATGTTTCAATAAGATGCCCTTTCATCCTTCTAAACTCCAGAGTGTACGAGCCCAGCCAGTCCATTCTTTCAGCACGTGACAGTCCTGCCATTCCCAGAATTAACCGGATTATTTTAACACGGTGCACATGTGGATGAAACAATGGTAGATGAACCCTTGGGCCAGGTAAAACATTGAAGACAAATACCTCTCCTTACATGGGAGAAACGTATGTGTTTCTGCTTCCGCAAATGTTGGAGACTAACTAATTTGGGCCTGAACTATCAGAAAACCTTCATTACGACTAAAAGTTAGAAACTCAGTCAGACTGAGGTCCTGAGGAGTTCTCTCGTCATTTCTTTATTTGTTGAGGTGAATTTTAAAGATCTTATTTATTCAGCAGTTTAGATGCTTTGGTGATTTCACTCTGAATCAGTGGTAACAGGAAATCAGAGCACACAGACAATAGAAGCAACAGCTGACAGGTGAATGCATTACCTACTGTTACTTCACCTGTACTTGGGAGGAAGGCATGTGAGGCCTGCACCATTAGGGCCAGACCTACATTTGAAACATTACTCTCAGGCTGTGGGGGGGTGAAGGAACTCCAGTCAACCTCAGTGCTCAAAAATAAAGTTCTGGAGTAATTCAACGATTCAGGCAACATCTCTTCTCCAGCAAATTACACAAAGTGAGCCAAGTTCAAACTAGGCCTCTGTTTAAAGGGAGAAGTTACTTATGTGACCATTAAAGATCCTCACATTATGCCTACTTTGATAAAGGTCTCCTCCATGAAGAAGGGGCCTGACCTGAAACATCATCTATCAATATCCTTCAGGGATGGTGACTGCCCTATGGAGCTGTATACTCTTGTTTCAAATTTGCAGCGAGCTGCATTTTTCTGCTGATCAATTGGCCATCAGCTCCCTGACAGAAGGGCAAGGTGAACATTGAACAGCTCCCATCTCCCGACTCCATGGCACCCAGAATAGTAGGCTTTGGACGTTGCAGATTACATACTGAGTAAAGCAGCATGTCAACTGGGTGAGGAGACTCGACCAAACTAATTGAGGACATTACAGGTAATCCCCTAGTTACAAAAGGGCTGCATTTCTAGAAAAATGGCAGCATTGCGATTTTCATAACGCGATGCCACATGATCTACACATGTGCCAGGAAATACAAGCTGAAAATAAAATAATAATTGAAAACTAATTTCACAAGAGAGAATTTTATTTCAGGTTTCAGATAATTTGGCAATAATGAGTGAATCCCGGTGCTCCAGTTTCCTCCCACACTCCAAAGATGTGCAGATTGTATCATGTTTACATATTCTGTTGTGCTGCAGCAAGTAAGAATTTCATTGTCCTATCTGGGACACAAGACAATAAAACTCTCTTGACACTTCTATTTGTCTGCTGGATAGCCTGTTGACACTGTGTTGATTTTCCAACTCAGTATCAAGGGTCTATTTCCTTTGTATTTCGGCTAATCTAATAGTTTAATGCTGCCCTTCATTAAGATTTCATGAGAGTTTTGGAGAAGCATCTGTGATTGAATGAAGTTTAAAGATATTCGAGCAACTCCTTCCAAAGACAATATGCTTCTAATCAGGTTGTCCACTGCCTGCTTCAACCAAACAGAATGTGACAGGAAGATAATATATATACTAAGCTACTTCATGGAACTAATCTGAATCCTTTATACCTTATTTAATCAGTCATGACGTGTATTTCTCACCTGACTGGTACTTTTTAACAGAAATTTAGTGCAATCTTACCAAGGATGCTACTTAATACCAGTGTTATTTCAGCTGTCTTAAACTGATGAAAATGAACCAGATTTGATAAAGGACCTCGAGGTTATTGAGCCATTAGGAGGCAGTGACCATAACATGGTCAGGTTTAACCTACAATTGAAGAGGGAGAAGGGTAGATCGGAGGTCTCAGTGTTGCAGTTGAATAAAGGGGACTATGGGGCCATGAGGGAGGAGCTGGCCAAAGTTGACTGGAAAGATACTAGCAGGGATGACCGTGGAACAAAAATGGCAGGTGTTTCTTGGAATAATACAGAAGGTGCAGGATCAGTTCATTCCTAGGAGGAAGAAAGATTCCAAGGGGAGAAAGGGATGACCATGGGACATCAGGGACAGTATAAAATTTAAAGTGAAGAAGTACAACGTAGCAAAGATGAACGGGAAGCAAGAGGATTGGGTAATGTTTAAAGAACAACAGAAGATAACTAAAAAGACAATAGGGTGAGTTGAAGGGGTAGCTTCCATCTATACGACTCAAGCAACCAAATAAGCCACAGGTTTTTGGGATGTGGGAGGAAATTGGAGCACCTGGAGGTGAGGATTGAGGCCAGGTCTTTGGCACCGCGAGGAAGCAGCTCTACCAGCTGCACCACTGAGCTTCGCTGAGACGGGAGCTCAAATGGGTCAGGAGTTGAAGTCAGAGAAGTGGTAATTCGCTTCTCAGGGTAATGACACTTGGATTGAGTCCTGAAACCGACATGAATATAATGCATATTTTACTTCGGAGTCACGTGAGTGACTACGTGAAGAAGACCCCATCCAGGCGCACACGCGCCATATCGTCAGACGCATAGCGTCGCAGTCTGCGACCGTGTTGGGAGGAGCAGAGCCCTCCAAGCGGCGATGAAAGAAAACCTGAAGGTATGTACTTTTACTTTCACTTCCAGGCCACTTTCTTCTGTGGAGACTGTGTGCTGAGTAACAGGCAAGTCTGAACTATGGAGAAAGGGGGAAAAAAGTAAAGGGAAGCGCACCGCAGCTAAAACTCAAGAAGACAGAGTGTCTGAGAGTAGCAGGCACCCTAATAAAGTCTGCGGTAGAAAAACCAGCGACTATAGAAACGGTAACAAAAAGCACCGTTGCAGCACCTATAGGGTGTAAGGCCAAAAAGAAAACTAACAGGCCAGTAGACTCGGATGAGTCAGACCCGGAGATTACTCCACCTCAGAAAGAGGTCATGTTGGATCGGGTTAGGCACAATTGGAATTCCTCATGGGGAAAATGATTTATGAAGGCACACTCCAGGAGGAGTACAGTCAGCATTGGCCTACAGGAGAGCCAGCGCATGGAACATCCAGGAGAGGTCCTGGGAAACGTTGGCCTCCATGAGAGCCGGCGCAAGAAATGCCTTATGAAAGAGAATATATGGGTTGGCCTAGGGGAGAGCCAGCACCAGGAATGGCTGAAGAAAGACAATACAGTCGTTGGTCTACTGAAGATCCAGCGTTAGCAGCAACCAAAAAAGGGCTGCCAGTATATGGTTCTATGGAAGAGCCTGCGAGAGGAATACCCGAAAAAGGGTTTACTAAGCGTAGGCCTATGGGAGAGCTATAAATGACTTGCTTTTCCCATCAGCTGGAAGAAATAAAGATGGATGAGACTGTCAAAAAATATGAAATCCCGCAGAATTGTGCACTGCTAGCAGTCCCAGCAGTAAATAATGTAATAAGGGGCTATTTGGGCACCGCAGTACGCGCATGAGAATTGAGGTTACAGCGGGTGCTGAGATTAATAGGGTCAAGTATTACGGCTTTTGCCAGAGACCTGGAAGAAGAACATGTGACAACATCACAACAGGATGTTTTGGCACTAATGTGTAATGCACACTTTGAAATAAACTGTATTCGTAAAAGTGCTATAAGACCTAACATACATCCTAAGTTTGCAGGGCTCTGTAAACCATCAAATATACAATTGCCGAACTTACTCTGTGGAGAAAATCTAGCCAAAAGGGTGAAAGACCTGAATGAAGAAGCGAAAACCATGGGGATGATTAAACCACCGATGTTTGGCAGATCAGTTCGAAGGCAATATCCATACCGAAGGGTGGCTGGAGCTGGTGAAGGAACAAGTCGTTCATACCCGTATACGCGTTATTGGCGCACTGCTCCAGGGAGTGGAGGACATGGCATTCCCACAAGGGGCAAGGTACAACATTTGACACCCGCAAACCCTGAGGTAGGTGGGTCTGGTCCTGGAAGAAACATATTAAATGTTTCACATTCGCAAATTGGGGGAAGGTTACAATTCTTCCTAAAAGAATGGCGAAAAATAACATCTGATGCATTTATACTGTGCAGTATTATGGGGTTTAGAATTGAATTCTACCCACATTTGAATCCTCCTACTCAACATGTTCCAAAGCGAACGCATGTTTTCTCTAAAGAAGAGAATAGAAACATTCAAGCAGTGCTTCAAATATTATGTAGGAAAGGGGTTATTGAAAAGACAGTTTATCAAAACCACCAACTTGTATCTAGCATTTTTCCTAGAGCAAAAAAGGATGGTGGTTGTAGAATCATTCTTGATCTAACAAGTCTCAACCCTTTTGTACAGTATAAACATTTCAAAATGGAGACATTTACTAATGCTATGCAGCTAATTTCAAGAGAATGCTATATGGCCAGCATAGATCTGCAAGATGCATATTACTCTGTGGCTGTTCATGGTAATGATCGAAGATATTTAAAATTTAACTGGATGAATCAATAATGGCAGTTCAAAGCATTGCCTAATGGGTAAACCGCGGCCCCTAGATTATTTACAAAATTGTTAAAACCAGTCCTAGCATTGCTAAGAGCCCAGGGTCATTTGGTAATGGCTTATTTGGATGATATTCTAATTGTGGGTGATACTCAAGCTTCAACAGAAGCATCAGTATCAGAAGTCAAGCTCATATTTCAAAGGCTGGGTTTTGTAATACATCCAGATAATTCTATGTTGTCTCCAAATAAAACAATTGATTACTTTGGGTTCACTATCAGAACACATGATAGTGACTTTACCCAAGGATAAAAAGCTGCAGTTAATTGAGTGTTGTAGCAAACTCATTACAGAGCATCAACCATCAATTAGGCAAGTAGCGAGCTTACTTGGCAAACTAATCGCTTCCAGCTGTGCAGTTTGGTCCACTGCATTATCAGCAACTGCAGCAAGCAAAGGTACAGGCATTGAAAATACATTCTGGGCATTTTGACAGCAATTGCTGATGTACAATGGTGGATTAAGAGTGTCTCCTATGCTTCCAGGAAAATTCTGGTTGAATCACCTGCTATCATTCTACAGACTGATGCAAGTGCGCTAGGTTGGGGTGCTACTGATACCATTACCAGCTATGGAGGTAGATGGAATGTGGAAGAGGCACCTTTGCTCGAAGCACATGGAATTAACTACCTAGAATTGTTAAGTACATTTCATGGGCTTAAAGTTTATTGCTCTAATGTGCAAAATCTGCATGTGCAGGTTCAGATTGACAAAACTACAGCGGTAGCATATATGTCAATCACATGGGTGGAATCAAGTCAGAATCTTGTGACAGATTGGCAAACGTTATCTGGCACTGGTGTATTATTCGAAACATTTGGCTTTCAGCAATCTACCTACCAGGTAGATTCAATATAATTGCAGACACCAGGTCATGAAAATTTAATGACAACACGGAATGGATGTTAAATCGTGACATTTTTAATAAAATTGTTGCAAAATTTGGAACGCCAGAAATTGACTTGTTTGCATCTAGACTAACCCACCAATTGCCTCAATATGTTTCATGGGAGCCAGATCCAGGTGCAACAGCGGTGGATGCATACTCGCTAAATTGGGGTGGAATGTTTTTATATGCATTTCCTCCCTTTTGTCTCATTAGTAGGTGTCTACAAAAGATCAAGCAGGATGCTGCTTCAGGATTGTTGGTGGTCCCAGATTGGCCTACACAACCATGGTACCCACTAGTGCTAAAAATGGTCACAGAACCTCTTATGGGTATTCCAAGACAAGAAAACCTACGTGCACCCTGTATCTGGTGATTTTCATCCTTTACATGATCGTATTGATTTGCAGATTCTAAAAAGGCCATATCTCGGAAGAGGACTATCAGATCGCACTATGGATGTAATTGCAGGAGCCTGGAGGGATAGTACCCAGAAGCAGTACATTTCTTACATTAAGAAATGGGAGGTGTTTTGCTCAAGGCAGAATATTTCATACCACACTGCAGACATCTCAGATGTTTTAGAATTTCTGTCAACACTGCATTTTTATGTCAATTTAAGTTATAGTGTGACCAATACTGCAAGGAGTGCCCTCTCTGCATATTTATGGAGATCATCAGAACAACAGGTTCTAGGATCACACCCATTGGTCTGTAGGTACATGAAGGGAATCTTCAATGCCAAAACCTCCTAGACCGAGATACACAGAAATCTGGAATGTAAGGGATGTGCTGATGTTACTTCGGGAATGGAGTCCCATTTCAAATTTGTCTTTAGACAAAATTACCATGAAGGTAGTCATGCTAATGGCATTAGTTTCAGCACAAAGAGTACATACATTACATAAATTACGTATAGATAGAATGGTAATGGCAGCAGGTGCAATCACATTCTATGTCTATGATTTACTCAAACAGAGCAGACCAGGAGTCACGGGGTGTAAATTGGTCTTTGCAGCATACCCACCGGATCCAAGACTATGTGTAGTGGCACATTTAAAATGTTACATTGAGACCACCAAGGACTTAAGAGGTGCAGAATCAGCATTATTTATCAGCCATAAAAAAACACATAAGAAAGTGTCAGTACAGACTATCTCGAGGTGGCTGAAGCAGGTGCTGGTTGATGCAGGGATTAATACTGACAAATTTAAATCTCATTCCACCAGGGCGGCAGCAACATCGGCAGCCAAGGATTTGGACGTTCCAATAGAGCATATCCTCGCAGCCGCAGGATGGGCAAGTGAACGGATGTTTCACAAGTATTACCATAAAGAGATTGCAGACCCTGGGGTATTTGGTGGTGCTGTTTTGGATTCAGTATTAAATGTTCCCCTGTGATAAAAAAGGGGACAAAAATGTTTTGTTATGATAAATAAAAACCAGTAACTGATGACATTAATGTTATGGTTGTATATTATTGATTGTTTTCACTCATTTAGAGTCAATCAATGCAGTGAGACACCTGGATTTGAATCTACGGCATGAAATCACAGAAGCTTTGAAATCTTCACGTAGTCACTCACGTGACTCCGAAGTAAAATAGTAAGATTAAATGAGCTTACCAGTTTGAAGTTTGATCTTTATTTTATGAGGAGTTATGATGAGGGACTAAGTGCCCTCCGCTCCACCCTCATAAAGATCAACTGGAAGTTATGTTTGTCTCACGTAGCTTACTATTATGCTTCGGTAAATTTATCATCTGTGATTTCACTGCTTTGAAGATTGACGTGTGTGCGCCTGGACGGGGTCTTCTTCACGTAGTCCCTCATCATAACTTCTCATAATATAAAGATCAAACTTCAAACTGGTAAGTTCTCATTTAATCTTACTATTTTAACTCACAGCAAGGAAGGGTGGAAGTTTCACAAGCATCCTTGTGTTCAACTGTTATATTAAGATTGTTGTAAGCTGTCAAATTGCAGTCATAAGTTATGTCTTTTTTGTAAGTTACTCAGAATTCCGAGTCAGCACTCGACACAGGGCATTGAAGTCCTGGCCAAGGACAGGGGCGATTCCAATCCTGCACAGCCAGTCCATTGGAAAAATAAAACAAGTGTGGATCTGGATGCAGATGAAAAATCCACCGCAGTATTCTGGTAACTTTTTTCCCTCCAGTTTTTTGTGTGAATAATTATCCCTCAATCAAGATCACAAAACGCATCGTCTGATCATTCCTACACAGCTGTTTGTGGTCGCTTGTTATCACAAAATCGGTTGCTGTATTTCCTCACTTTTCTATCCTCTGATACATCACCTAATCAACAGTAGCTGATCACATTTCAGTGAGGCACCAGTCATTTTCCCGCTGCCTGCTGCGTTATTCCAGCACTTTGTATCTCTTTTTGTAAACCAGCATCTGCAGTTACAAGTAATGCCTGTCATTTTCTGCTATAACAATGTCTACTGCAGTTTTTGGTCATCACAGTGAAGGTGTTCACTCTGGAAACATTCCCCAAGACAGGTTAGAAGTGTGGGGGAGGTGTAATGGTTTAAATGTTCTGCACAGCCTCTCTAGACTGTGCTGCGTAACAAATCACATACAATGTGGAATCAATCTCTTGGGATCACAAAGGCCAAAAATAAAGCAATAATTTGATGGGGAAAATGGTGGATGTGGATTCAGTGGGTTGAAGGCCCCATTTCCATGCTGTATCTTTCAATCAATCGATGTACTGGTGCATCTGGCCTGTCCCAGAGTTATGATGGCCTGTGGAAAAGAACATGAGCATCACGCATGCCACACATACTAAGGCCAAATAAGATGCAAGTCAGGGAAATTCCAGACATTTTTTTAAAAACAGAGACCGTATGGTGCTAAATAGAGAATCAGATCTTCCGTGATTTAAAACATGGGAAATATTAAATTGGTGAGAACTCTGCTTGGAACTGTGGACATATTTTAATTAAGGAAAGCTTTATGTGAGTAGGCAGAGTATTCCAGTTGAGGGCAATGGAGATCAAGTGAATGCCAAACACACCCATGCCACGAGTTTGAAGCCAGAGTTATTTTAGTTTCTTGGTCACATTTGCATTCCCACCAGACAGCTGCCCCCCAAAATAATCAGAAATTTTCAACTCATAGAACTATCTATAGAGGCCTCGGTAATATAAAGGGCCTGCCCCACGAGCATGCGGCAAGCGCGACCAAACCGGAAGCGGGGGCTGCGCGGAGGTCAAGTGATCCCCGTACAGGGCCTGTCCCACCAACATGCGACTGCATGCGGCGAGCGCAACCAAACCGGAAGTGGGGTGATCCCGTACGAGTTGACGTGAAGTTCGAGCGAAGTCCGCGGGAAGTTCGCGCGTGACGTACGCCTTCAAGACGCTGCGTACAGTGTTGAGACGCTGTGCACGCCCGTCGAGCCTCAATGCGGCTGCGGGTCGGCAGGCCGTTGCCGCGCGGAATCTTTGGACAGTGTCAGTTTTTCGGAGCCCCGCGCGATGTCAGGACCAGATTCGCACAACTCCATATGGCTCCGGCGATCGAAGTGGGACCGGCCCCGCGAGGCCGTACGGCTCAAGCGACCACGTTAGGTTGCGCTTGCCGCATACAGTCGCATGTTCGTGGGACAGGCCCTTAAGGAAAGGGAGTGCAAATATCCAGGATGCAAAATGTGGAAGTAAAATTCTCTCACTGGCTCCATTGTGCTTGGACAAGAACAGAAACATCACCCCCGTTCCTCTTTTCACAGATGCAACCCGACCTGCTGAGTATTTACAGCATTTTCTGTTTTTATTTCAGAATTTCAGCATCTGCAACTTCTTTGACTTCCATGAAGAATGAGTAATTTGTACTAGATGTCAAACACAGCCATTCATTGAAATGACATTGGGGCCCTAAATGATGATTTACAAGTATTAATTTGGCCGCTGACTACCAAGTGGGCAGCTTCATAGTTTAAGATGCGACTCCAGTTATAGTAAAGGGAGTTAACATCTGCTATCCAGACTGAATTACTTAGAACATAGAACAGTACTGCACAGGAATGGGGCCCTTCAGCCCACAATGTCTGTACCGAACATGATGCCAAGTTAAACTAATGTCATCTGCCTATACATGATCCATATCCCTCTATTCCCTGCAACTCCATGTGCCCATCCAAAAACCTCGAAAACATCTGACATATTATTTCTGTAATAATTACTAACCAAACTTTCAAAAATTTTAGAAAACAAATCTTAAATTTTGGTTTTACAGAGGGAATACCTAAATAGATTTATACAACTATTCTACACCTTCGTTCTGCCTCCTATCTTGGCTGCTGAGGATAGCAGAGAATGGTTATATCCAAGTGGTTAGTTAATTCACCATGCTGCATATGTAACGAGCACCACAATAATCCAACTGTCCACACAAGTCATTTCAAATCAGTGTCAAAAGTATTTTCGTTGCACCAGTGTGATTGACAGCTGAAATGCAGGCAATCAGTAGTTATTAATTTAACCACACAGGTTCAAAATGAAATCTGACATCCTATTAAGCTGCTGATGTAAGAGTATTGAACAGAGAACTAGTCAACACTGCATGGAAAGTTGAATGAAAAAAAATATTTATGAGGAAGAACAAAGTTGTGTTGCCAAATATTAAAGAAAAACTGTTTGAACTGGATGTTGTGAAACTTCAGTTTTGTTTTTAAAATGACTGGGGCTCTCTCATGTTTTGTTCCGTGATGATTAGGGCAGAGACAAAACATTTCCACTCTTCTCTGCATCTGGAAAGTTAATCAATTATTCCATGGCAGTGCCCAAGATTTTTTTTTTGGAAAAACACAAAATGTCGGAGTAACTCAGTGGATCAGGCAACATCACTGGAGGACATGTGCCATAATCTGTACAATTGTGAAAGGTCACAATCAATGCATGCACTATTCCCAAGGCTGCCAGATGTAGTGCTCTGGGATATGACCGACAGGCCCTGTTTTCATGGTAGAGGATGAAGATAACCTCCTTGGAATCAAGAGTCAAATGAAAGAGAAAGGAAGAGAGGAAACTGGCATCAGTGAAAGAAAAGTGTTTTGACTGGACTTTGTGGTCAAGAAGGTTCCCTGAGTTGAGCAGCAAGACTTTAAGTGAGGCATGGGCTTTGAACAGTGCCATCAAAGCAAATATCACTCATGAAAATACACTGTGAACCCATGACAAGCAGCAAGGCCCTGCCCCTGATCTGCTACGTTTAAGCTATCAAGATATTTAAACTCTGATGAACATTTTACAGCTATCAATAAAACTGTCATTGATTAAATTTAAATGAAAATCAAAACAACCTTCTACCATTTTAACAAAAGTATTAAAGCAAACAGTTTCTTCAAGAATCAAGAGTACTTAATCATCAGCACCAGGACAGGAACAATACAATTCTTTCTTGCTGCAGCTTTACAGACACATTAAATGCAACAACACAACAAATAATTTATTCCTAAATTTCTTCATGTCCTTAAAGATCAGCATTGTACTGAAAGGAGTTACATATTCAGTGCCAATGCCCAGAACACATCAGTCGGTATGAAAGGAAATTTTAGTTCTACATGAAGCACAATGAAATGCAGGCCAATAGCTCTATTTAAACAGAGGCTTTAGTCTACATTGTAGACTATGGTAATGCTGCCTCCCAGTGGTAAACCTGTACCTTCCATTAACAGTCGATGAAGGAGAGACTACTAATACTGAAGCTGAAGCGAAGTATTGCGAAGGTCTTCCAGCTCTATTACAATTGTACTTAATCTTTGTAAATTATTTGTTTATCGTGGTATATGCCAGATCACCAATGATTAATAAACCAAATCACTTAATGCGAGATGTATTCTAAGCCACAATGCATTGTGTTTTCTTTCCTCCATGCGATTGATATTTTATTCCGTTCTCCACATTGCCTTTCAGTAACAAATCTTACAACCTAGATTCCTGTAGCAGAATTTGTTCTCACAATCTCTTGGCACACCAAATAAATCTTTAGTCTGAGAGTGGTGAATCTGTGGAATTCATTGCCACAGAAGGCAGTGGAGGCAAAGTCAGTGGATATATTTAAGGCAGAGATAGATTCTCGATTAGTACGGGTGTCAGAAGTTATGGGGAGAAGGCAGGAGAATGGGGTTAGGAGGGGGAGATAGATTAGCCATGATTGAATGGCAAAGTAGACTTGATGGGCCAATGGCCTAATTCTGCTCCAATTACTTATGATCTTATCTATATAATTAAAACTCAAATCTTGACCACTTCCTGGTTGCACTGCATATTGATTTTTGTAAAAATGCTACCACTTACAGCTGTGATTTTTGGCCATCGTACTCAGTCCCACCCTGCTGCGCAGGACAAGAGGATTTTTTCCATCAATTAAAAATAAAAGTTATTAATTTATAAAAAAAACCTTGAGATTCTCTCTCCTGTCAATCACAACATGAAGGGCACGCCCCTTCTGGTGGGAGGGGGAGGGACTATAAAACCTGGAAGTATGGACTGCCTTAATCTCTGCAAGACGGGGGAGTGAGAGGTCACGACTCTCAGTCCGAGCTGTGAATAAAACTGAACACGTGTCTACCGAACTGTGAGTGGTGCCCCCCCCCCATTGGTATGGAGCTTTTGGATTTTTCAGCTTGAAATAGTGCAATCTGGTGCATACTGCAGTGAGTCTTTTAAATTACACTTGAATGCAATGTTTATGCTTTAAATTGGATTAGCTATGAATAAGGTTAGGCTAAATTACATTCCACAGTAGAGCCAGGCTCTGATCAACAGGTGCAGCACATGAATGATCTTTGTGTATTCATGTATGGAAATCAGATTATAATCAAACACTTGGCCAATGTTGACCAACCTGGGTCACTGCACACCTGGTAATACTCCCGACCCCGACTCCAGTTGCATACCTTCTCTCATTCCTGACCCCGAGTCCAGCCTTACACCTGGCCCCCTATTCGAAGGGCCAAATGGCCTACTCACATTTGGCAGTGCTCTCTGTCTGAACCAGGGGCCACGGAACATTTTTGAAAATGGGGGAGCAGAGCGATCACTGGCCTTGGGGGTACCCAGCAAGTGAGTGGAGCAACTGAGTGGAGGGAGGGTGTGGGAGGAGGGTGTCCCTCCTCCCACGATCTGGACTTTTTGAAATTTGATGTATTAAAATCATATTTTAGTGCATTGTAGTCAATGTTTTTTCTTTGAAGTATTTTTAAGAGGTAACTTTTTAAGGGTGAAGGGTGTATGGAACAGGCTGCCAGTGGAGGTAGTTGAGACAGGGACTATCCGAACATTTAAGAAACAGTTAGACTGATACATGGATAGGACAGGTTTGGAGGGATATGGGCCAAAAGCAGGTAGTGTTGCTCGGACATGTTGGCGGGTGTGGGCAAGTTGCGCCAAAGGGCCTGTTTTCACACTGTATGACTACATTATACCTCCACCATGCTTGAATGCTTCAAAATCAAGTGGTCGAGTTTTATTGCCATATACTTAAGCATAGAAACATAAAAAATAGGTGCAGGAATAGGCCATTCAATATGATTATGGTTGTATATATCTAAAATCAGCACCTCTTTACTGTTTTGTCCCTATATCCCTTGATTTCACGAGCCCCAAGAGCGAAATGTAACTCTCTTGAAAACATCCAGTGAATTGGCTTCCACTGCCTTCTGTGGCAGAGAATTCTAGATTCACAACTCTCTGGGTGAAGAAAGTTTGTCCTCATCTCAGTCCTAACTAGCCTACCCTTTATTCTTAAACTCTGACCCCTGGTTCTGAACTCCTCCAACATCAGGGACATTTTTCCCGCAGTTACAGTAAGTGAAAATCTAGCAGGCAAGCAGGATGCTTTCTCCAACCACCCCCATTTGAAGGCCACTATCTTCCACCGTTTCTACCCAGTGCTTGGTACCGACTTCCAGCAGCCGCTGGTTGTCCTCCAGGAGGCACCAAGCTGCAGCCTTAAGGGCCTGTCTACTTTGGCTATCTTTTGGGCAACTACAAGCGACTGTGGCAATCATTTTTGCTGTCGGAGGTTGTCGCGACGTGTCGTAGGTGAATGCTAGTAAAGCTAATCCGACAGTCGCCGAAAGTGTTGTGTCAGTGTGACAGGCCCATGAATGCGTGGGAGTAAGAGTAGATCAGGGGAGCTGCGACCAGCTGCGTCACTCGTTGTCCAGCCCACTCTCCAAGTCGCCAATAGACGCAAAAAGCCGGAGTAACATCTAATTTCTTCTCTGGGTCTGTGGACCGACTACAAGCGCCCATTTATGTGTGGCGGTGCTTGATATGTGATTGGCTTTGTAGAGATCAGAGCCAGATGTCACCGTGTCCCGGCACTCAGCCCTACACAGCCCTGCTGGCCGGACAGGTTTCAGTTTAGAGATACAGAGCGGAAACAGGCCCTTCGGCTCACCGAGTCCGCACCGACCAGCGATGCCCGCACATTAACACTATCCTGCACACAGTAGGGACAATTTACTTATACCAAGCCAACTAACCAGACCTTCAGTCTGAAGAAGGGTCTCGACCCGAAACGTCACCCATTCCTTCCCTCCAGAGATGCTGCCTGACCCGCTGAGTTACTACAGCACTTTGTGCCTATTGGTTTAAACCAGCATCTGCAGTTCCTTCCTACACGTGTACCTGTCCAAATGCCGTTTAAATGTCATTGTGGTAATTTAAGTGTAGAATGAAGATAATCAATAATACAAAGGATTAATAATCAGTAATATTGGGTAATCAGCAATTGAGCAGCAACAGAGAAGGCTCTATCCCCTCTGTGCTTCCGCTTAGACCTCGGTACCTCCAGGAGCAGCTGATCAGCTGACCTGAGGCACCGAGCAGGAGCATAGGGATGAAGCAGCTCAGAGAGGTAAGACAGGGCGAGACCATTTAAAGATTTAAAAACAAATAAAAGAATCTTAAAATGAACTCTAAAGTACACAGGCAGCCAGTGGAGGGAGGCCAGAATAGGCGTTATGTGCTCCCTCTTACGTGTTCCAGTTAAAAGGCGAGCAGCAGCATTCTGAACCAACTGGAGACGTGCAAGGGAAGATTGACTAACTCCAAAATAAAGTGCGTTACAGTAATCCAGCCGAGATGTAATGAAGGCATGGATTACGGTTTCAAAATGCTGTCGTTCAAGAATGGGCTTCACCTTTGCCAGCTGCCTTAAATGAAAGAAGCTGGACTTAACTACCATGCCTATTTGACTATCTAATTTAAAATCACTGTCCATCTTAAAACCCAAGTTTAAAACTATTGGCTTCACATACAGTGCCAAGGGACCCAGGTCAACAGGGGGTGGTTCACGGGAGCCATTGGGACCAAACACTATCACTTCTGTTCTCTTTTCATTAAAATTTAAAAAGTTTAGGGCCATCCAGGATTTAATGTCATCAAGACACAACAGAAGTGGTTTGACTGAGAAAGCATCTTTCTTCTTCAGCGGCACATATATCTGACTATCATCAGCATAACAATGAAAAGAGATGCCATGCTTTTCTAAGAATGGAACCCAGAGGAAGTAAGTACAGTGAGAAAAGCAGGGGCCCTAAAATTGAACCCTGTGGAACCCCATATGACAGAGGAGCGGAGGAGGATTCAGAACCAGCAAGGCTTACACACATAGTTCTGTCTGCAGAGAGCGAGAGACACACACACAGATATTCATGACCATTTTTCCCAGGGCGCAAGCGGGTATAACTCTTATAAGTTTAATGGAGCCGTTTGGGCAAGTTTTTTTTCTACAGTAGTGCGGGCCTGGAACACCATTGCATGGGATGGTGGTGGAGGCAGATGATAGTGGCGTCTAAGAGGCTTTTAGATAGGCACATGGAAGTGCAGGGAATAGAGGGATGTGGATCATGTACAGCTAGATGGGATCAGATTAACATAGCATCATGTTCAGCACATTGTGGGCAGCAGAGCTCGTGTGCTGCATTGCTCTATCCTCAGGTGCAGCAGGAGGCATCAGGATTGCAGATTTAGTATATACCAAATTATCAGTTATTATATTACCGTGGTGTAGCTTGGTCTAACCCTGTACTCAGAAGAATACCAGAAAAGTATTTTCACAGTTACGGCACAAGCTTATGCATTCCCCAATGGATGACATTGCCTGGATGTCAGGTGCAAAGTATATCAGGCTGCACACCACATTACTAATCTGTTTTTTAGCAGCAGGAGCTCCTTGCCCTTTTGGTAGCTCGAGTGGGAACAAAGCCACATAACTCAAACTGATCACCTCGTTCTCTTTTTAAGAGTTACTTACATTTGAAAAAGTAGTTATATATTGAGCAACATTGAGAATTAGGTAATATTTCCATCTGCAGTTAGCACTTGTCAGTGCTCATATTTCTTCAAACATTCAATGTGCATTACATTGTTTAATGTTCCTGATAGAGACACTCCTGTACGACAACAAATAAAGTGACTATAACTTTATTATGTGGTGTGCGTTTTAATAGAATTTCATTTGAGACAGAAATTAAAAAAACATCTCTCATGAGTGGCCTTGGGTGTGGAAGGGACAATAGTAAACTCAGCTTAAGGGCACATCAGTGAGTTTTCAACATCCAGTCTTTTGTTATCCAACTCTGCAGCTTTACCTTGGAATTATAAATTTACAACGTTTTTGCAATACTCAGGTCAGCATCCAGAGACCTGTCCAGTATCCAAACCTATCCAAAATAACATCTGTGCATTTGCGAGAATGGATATAAACCTACATCCAATAACAAAAAGACCAGCAACTTCTGGTATCAATATCTTAATGTCGTGTTTGATCAGAAACCTAAATGGAATAGATTAGAACCGTGTCCTCAAGATCAGGCCAAGGATAGATATTTTGCAACAGGCATTTCATTTCCAACCTCTCCGTGCCTCATCATCTCAATCCTCACATGAGGGCTGTCCAGCAGGTACAACTCGATAATAGCCCCGAGGTAAGTGAACAGGAGGACAAAGAAGTGAGGGAAGAGCAGAGCTCTAACAAAATAATGTGAGGTTTTTGGAGACATTAGTGACTATGAGACTGGTGTAAATAAGGTCAGAATGAGGGGGTGTATTTGTCTTGTTTGGGAAACAATGCTGCACCTTCATACCTAATAATACTAGCCCAGAAGGGTCTTTCACTAAAGCCATAGATAATCTAAAAAACCTAAGGAGTGAGGTTAAACAAAACGCAGGGTTCGGACATCAATTCTTTGGGTGGCTGGAGAGCATGTTGGGAGGTTGGGGAGCATGGCTGATTAAAATTGGTATGACCATTGGGGTCGCACTACTTGCAGTGGCAATTATGTTGTGTTGTGTTTTTCCCTGTATTAAGTCTCTCCTGGTGAAAGCTACTGTGAAGCAACTACCAATGATAACAGGTGAAGACGAATCCGGCCCTCAAGGAAAATGGACCGCAGTGATAGAATACAAGAAGTGTTAGGAGAATGCTAAACGAAGTCGGTAAGGGAAGCTGGATCTTTTTTCCTGCCCCACGTAATGGGGGTGGGTTTTGGCCCAGTCTCCCAGGGAGCCAGAGAAAGAACACTTCACAGCATTACACTAACTTAATTGAAAGACCCTGCATTTTAGGGCTCTATGCGTGATTCGACCTGGGGGATGTGTGTGCGGTTTTCTTTGTCTATGAGACTCAAGGGAGTCTCAAAGGAGGGAGTTATATGGAAGTTATATAGAAGAATACATACATTTGTATCTTTTTACTTAAATTTTAAACTAGTATGTAACATTATAATATGATGTGTGTAACCTTGGCTGTAGCTAGGAAATAAGGGTGGCGAAGTAGACATAGCTGGGAGATTAGAGTAACAGTTGGAATTTAAGGGTGGCGAAAGAGGAAGAGATATGAGGGGAAATGTAAAGTTTAATAAGACTGAACCAAGGTTGGAAGTTAATGGCGGCGAGACAGAGAATATTAGAATCGAAGATAGATTGATGCGAGAGGAGTGCAGCATGCATAAGGTAGAAGAGATATGGCTGTAAAAGTGTAATAAAAAACAGCCCTTTTCTGCAGAGCAATTAGAGAACGGACAGGCGGGTGTCGTATCTGAATGTTCCAGCCAATGTTTGCAAAGGCTTTCGTCTTCTTAAAGAATTCTCCGTGTCTGTGTAATCTTATCCAACCCAGAGTCTCTTAACCACAGCAGTCCCAGACCTGCTGAACCCAATATCTGAATGCTAAAGGTGATGCTGAATGCTAAACAATGCATGGAGAAGCAAGGGGTGATGCAAGTGATTATTTAGTACACCATTGTGATATCAAGATATCTTGATAAACATTAAAGTAACACAGCATTGAAACAATGCATGGAGTTCTACCTGAAGCAAGGGAAGACGAGTGTGGTTAGATGTCACTACAGACTAAGATCATATCTGATAAAAGTATAGTTGTCTGGCCATGAATTTCAGTGGTATTACCAAGATTTAAGGGCCTGTCCCACTTTCACGACCTATTTTACTCGTGGACATTTTTCATCATGCTAGAACGACCTCCCCACCATCCGGACTTACTTGATGCCACGAGTACCCACGACCTCGTGACGACCATGTTGCAAGTACGAGTCAAGGGCAGACGTCGTGAAAATGGGACAAGCCCTTTAGGATCCCACTACCAATATGTTGAGGGTTGTCATGGACCAGGCCGATACTTTGTTTCAAGAGTTGTTCACAGGCTGCATGTCCCATTGTGACTTGTCTAACAGCCCTAAACACATGCTTCTGCAGTAGAGAATACCAGATTTACTAACTTTGTCTTTAAGAAAACTCCCGATTACTTATTCTAAATGCTTCATGCCCAGCGACTGGCCCTTCGTTCGAATCTCCAACCAACAGGTACCACCAACTGCTTCCTAGTTCAGTAAATGTAGATCTAACTGAACCAGCCCTCTCATCTATCAGTCCTCCCATCCCAGGAATCAGACTGCAGTGGATAATGTCGGCATGTATGTGTTAAACTGCCAATTTTGTCCATTTCATTAGAGCAAAATCATTGTGAACTACTTGCAGCAGCCCACAAAATGCCTATAATTGCCTTATCTCAACATATAATGCTGATTAGTTCCCTTAAAACACTCATTGTAATCAGCAGCCTTTGCAAATAAAAACAATGAAATCCATGATGGAAATAACTATGGGAGATAGCGTTGTAAATGTACAAAAAATAAGTATCTTTATATTTATTTTGCAACGTGTAGATTTTATATTTAAATGAACTAGCATTTAAGACAAGTATTTGTTCCCTGGTGGGGGAACAAAATAGCAAACATACAAAATACTGAACACTTTATTTTAAAAACAAAGCTTAGAGAATGCTAGTTCAGTTTACATTCATATGCAGTAAAAAAAAAATCTTGAGACAAGTAGAAATGTCACAACAATCCATGTCCTGGGAAAAAGGAATTAAAGGCCAAAAATGGTCAATGGCAGCATTTGGGAACCAGGACCGTAAACCACAAGGAAATTAATCAAATTGAAGTTAATTAAAACCACAAAGAAATGCTGAGTAACATGGGCAGTCATCCACACCGTTTTTTCTAAATCATAATATTTTCTTTACCACACGGCACTATGGGTTATTTCAGAGGGAAGTGCAATTGTGATAAAATAAATTTAAACTTGTAATAAATTGATTTAAACAGGGTTGATAAGTGGGAAACAGATTCTGGTAAGGCAATTGTAATCGTAATTAAAACGAGAAGGGATCATCTAATTACAAAATAAGAATGGATCTTCCAACATGTTGGGAAATAAATATCAGACATTTTGCCATTTAATCTTTAATACTTTATAGACAACAGAATTTGCTTGTTTGTCGGTTTCTGTTACATTTTATATTGATCAGGCAATTAAAAGATAGTTGGAAAAATATATTCCTGCAAGTGATACGCATCCTAAATTGCGACTTTCAATAATAACACCTGAAATCTAACATGCACTTTTACACATCTAAAGGATAATATGCAAGGGAATAGCCATCATCATCAAATTAAGAAATAATTTGTACATACCAATTAAGGCGTATTGCATGCACCCTAGTTTTCCATCATTCATTTCAGATTGTGTAGAACATAGACAATAGTCTGGATGGGAATGTTTTGACACATCGTCTCAATCTCTCTGGAGCCAGGGCAGGAATTGACCACAATTGGAAAACTAGCTGCAGAGAGTTGGAGTAGCCATCTTCACCCTAGAAGAAACATTATAGCAGAGTGCAAATTATCAACCCTCAAAATACTATTTATGATGTTTCTTTATGTCCTTCAAATGTTGCTTTATGCCCTGTAAATGACAATGCTGAAATACATATCAGGATGGTGCCTGCTGGGATGGGAAGCAACAAGGAAAGTTAAGGAAACTTAGAAAAAAAACAATAGTGCTGAAGTAATACAGCGTGCCAGAACGCATCTCTGGAGAATATGGACCCTTACTTCAAACTTACAATACATTTGTACACAAAATTCCTACATCCAAAAAGGTTTTTTATAAATCAATATTGTAACTGATCTAACATCCCAAGAAAATAAAGATGGGAGAAAATTCAGTGCATAAAGAGACGAGAAATTTTGCATTTTAAATTTGATTAATACATTGTTAAGTCCCAAGCATCAACGATTGGGAGTACTAGAGGTTTTAATGGGGACAGACGTATGCAGCACATGCATACGGTTTTAATTATTTGACCATTTCCACATTGGTATAACTGCAGTGACATTGGTAGGAAATATTATAGAAGAGTGAATGAAAGTTCAAACCCACATGTCGACATACAAGATTCCACAACTGCTACAGGTTAAGAATAGTCCATTCCTTTCATCATAAACATATTATAAAGAATTACCTCATAGGGTGCACCAAGTGCTCAGGAAGTTTCAACTTCATAGCCAATGTTCCTATACACAGGGAAACCCCAAAGCCAATCTCACAAATGACAAAAACAACCAGCTAAACCTATTATTTTGGCTGCGTTGCATGTCGAATTTACGATGCCCAAAACTATTCAAAGAGCAACCAAAAAATAGAGAACCCAGAGATCCGTGTTTTTTTTAAAATATCTAATCTACCACTAATGTTGGAGATGATTATAGTTAATAAATAAAAAAACTCCAAAATCTAAACTTTCAAATGTGATAATTAAAACTAGACAATTTTGACAGAATGAGTAACTTACTAGGCTAAGTGGGACCTGTTGGGACATTTTAGCATTTCAAACCAAAAAACACTTTAGCATTTTCAAACCACATTAAGGGCATTGAAAGATCAGTAAAACCACTCACAGTTTAGAAGACATGTGCTCAGTGTTATTCACAGTTCGGACTGAGAGTCACGACCTCTTGCTCCCACATCTTGCAGAGAACTGAGGCACCTCCACACTTCCGGTATTTATAGTCCCTCCTCCCTCCCACCAGAAGGGGCATGGCCTTGATGGCGTGATTGACAGGAGAGAGAATCTCAACATTTTTAAAACATTAATAATAAGCCTTTTATTTTTCATCGACAGGAAAAGTCCTCTTCTTGCGCAGCGGAGGGGGACTCAGAGTAAGATGGCCAAAAATCACAGCCGTAAGTGGTAGCTTTTTTCTAAAATCAATATGCGGTGCAAACAGGAAGTGGTCAAGATCAAAGTTTTAATTATATAGTTGCCAGTTTGGGACTATGCTGCCAAACCTACATCAACAAAACATTTAAGTTTTAGCAACAATAAAAACCAGTACAAATCTGCTATTTATTCAAGAGTACTCATACAATAACCCTACCTTCAAATGCCAGCATTTTACCAGAAATCCGGTAAGCCCCCCCTATGATCAGGAAGTAAAGAAATGGTGCTGGGAATGGCAATCTCTCGTATACAACGTCAGAAAATTGAATTAGCTTCCATGAAAATAAAGTAATTTGCTTCAGGAGATCTATAGTTGATAGAAAAGTTCATCTATTTAAATATCTATTCACCAAAAAACGTTAACTTTAAGCAAAATCCTAGGTAGGCTCCCTCTGGGAATCCTCATGACACTTCTACCTAAACTTAGCACACCATCAAAAACGATAAATGATTACCATATTAAGTAACCAGATTTTTAGACTTTGGATACACAAAAAAGATAAAAATAAACAAAAGGGTATCCCCAGTAAATAAGCATCAAGTACTTCCTGATAGGCCAAGCACAACATCCAGAATGCAAATAAGTTTGCCTAAGATTTTGAATTAGCTATCCACTATTCAGTAATAGAGAGATCAGAATTAGTCTTAGCTGTATATAAAGAACAAACTATCCAAAAGAGTCAAATACTCAGGAACTCACCAACCCTGTACCAGATTCCAAAAAAAGGATGCTCACATGAAAGAGATACCAGTGGGCTATTCACACCAATGGAAGTTATATCCCTCCATGAAATTAAATTGTGACAATTTTAAAAGAGAAAATGAAAAGCCCTATTTAATTTTTTAGTGGAAACAAGATACATAAATGAACATCTTCGAAGCACTTATCAATGTTTATGTTTGGAGAATGAAATCAAGACCTGGAAAATATATAAAGACTTAAAAAGGTTAACTTTTAATGTACTAGATAAATCCTTTAGAACTTTGCATCATTTCCAAGTTTATTTTTCTGTCTTTTATCGGGTCAGAATGCAGAGACGAGAATGTTCAGTCAAGTTACATTTTTTATTAAGAATCACCTACAATGACATTAAAAAAGGGGGCTGCAAAACACAATTAACTCAAGCAGTCATTTATTATTCATTCACAATAAACTCGCAGAAAACACAAACATACACACTTGTTCAAGATTGACACTGAGCTCACACAAGTCATCTCCGGCAGGCAATACACAATACACTCCCCAGAATATTGTTCCTTCATAACGCCACATCATTTCACTTGTCCACACTTACAAATCAGTATTACAAAAATACATCAACCAACCATTCGGCACAGGGAGGAGAAATATACAAAATATTCAGGGGTTGAAACTAGATTAAAAACATTAGCAGTCCTCTTTGTAGCTTTTTAAGGACTGACTGAAGAGCATTTACTAAACATCCTGCAATTTAATTTAAGCGTAAAGAAAAATAATTTTATTGTGCACTTTATAATTAGAGGAATGTTTATTTCAGTTAGAAAATAAATAATTGCAAAGAGTTTAATTCTAACTCAAATTGCAATCCAATGTTCTCTTTAAAAAAAAAAAAAAATACTACTGAACTGAGATTTTCTTGGTTTCAACCCCTGGAGATATTCATTTCACTAAACACATTCAACATTTTCCAATTACTCAAGTTACAAGCAAATGTCACCACTCCAAAGTTTTTTCTCCCTCATCAGCCACGGACGTCCTTTGTGAATACAAGAAAAACATTCGTACTGTATCCACTTCTCCTCTGCATTCTATCACCATGCCAAGGGATTGAGAGCCACATCTTTCCATGTTTAAAAATGCCATAATGCACCACCAGGTCTGCATGCGCTCCCTCCTTCCTCGCTCATACTAGCCCTCTCATTCGTAGGCACCATCATGGCATCAATCCCACACCAGGCATCAACATGTAATTACAAGTCTGCATTACATCTTGTTTCACAGCGCTGATACACAAATCAATGAAAACAGCGGAGGACAAAAATGGAACACCCACCATGGTCCCTTCAAATAGAACCTGAACCAACGTGCAGCCTGTAGTTTGGTGGCAATATGGTTTAGTGAAAGCATTTTCTATACATATGTAGGTGCTCATGCTCAGAGATCCAGACCACTCCTTAAAAACATTTTCAATCATGAAAACTCTACATAATATTCTATTGAACATTAGATTAAATGTTTGTACCCAAGTTAAGATTTTCTACACAATGTTGCTGATTTCCTATTTGCAGCTGCTTAAACAATACCCCCACAACCCTCCTTTGGCTAGCAGAGCTGGTGAAGACTACATTTAGCAAGGAGTTAATTATAAATTTTAAGATGGAATGTTTAGAATGAAACAGCAATATCCCAGTGCATAGATTCACTACTGGACATTCAATGCAATGAATGATCTAATCTGGAAAGCCAGCAATTCAACAAATTTATCAACCCAAGAGATTAACAAGATATCTTCAGCAAGGGTCTTTTCAGATTCACCTATGCTGCCCTCATGGGATGGTAACGTAGCTTGCTTTTGATGTCCAATGTAGAACTGAAGTGTTATTTGCTAATACAAAGCCAAGAAATTATTTTAAAAAAATTATGTAGATCTGGCAAAACTTAACCGTGATCCTGCAGAGGTTATACAATTGTAAATGAAAACATGGGTGCAATTTGCACATTTCAATTTTAAAATGCTTTGGATTCAAAAACATACTAGCCTTTAACCGTAACTCATTCCAAAACTTTTAGCTCACCAATATACTTACAGACGTTTATGACGTTTTCAAAATTTCAGAAAGCAAAGTGGGTGTTACTCTTAAATATAATAACATTTGAAAATTATACTCCTAATTGCATTGAAGGCAAAGTGTCTATTCACTTATGTCATTACGCAAAGAGAGAAACAGCACAGAAAAGACTTGGAAGCAGGAGCCAAATTTGCAAAATCGAAGGCCAAATTATTACAAACCAAAAAAAATGCAGAGAGAAACACAAAAGATGTAATTTTACAAGTCAATTTTCGTTTAAATATTTGCAATCCTTTGGATGGTTAAACTCTATTTGAGACTTCAATGAAAGCCCATGCAAAAGGCATCTGCTGTAAAGATCATTATCCCCTTTAATACAAATCTGCATTAAATTCAGAAATAAAAAGGTTTCTACGAAGGACGTAAATAATACCTCTACTGAGGTATAGACACAAGTGCACAATGGTTATTAAAGATCCATTACCTCCACTGCGGGGAAAAAAAGGTGAAGATAACCAGATCCAAATTGGTACTCAGCTCCGATTATTCAGCAACTCACTTTTTCATTTAATGAGAACATTTCAAATAAATTCTATGGCCAAACAGGGAAATTCACCCAACATAGTTCATATTCAAGAAAAGTTCATTGCCAGGATTGCCAATAGAGACAATGCAAAGCCAATTAATTTGGGAGAACGTATTCACTGGTATTATGACAAAGGGTTAATCGTGAGGTACTCGTGAAGTGGTTTCGTTTTTAGATGTCTTTTGGAAATATTTTCTCTATAGTTTAGAATTGTGTTGGGTACATACAAGATATAACCTGGGTTAGGAGAAATGAATTTAACCAATTAAAAAAGGCTATCTTGGTACAATGACAGCATTATTACAAAATATATGCAGTTTACTAGGTAATAAAAGGTAGAAACCTTTGTCTACCCTGCACATACATTTGGAGTAAAACTGCACCTCAGTCAGCTGATGTTGTAGCTTCATAGTCTTCAATAGGAATGAAAGGGTCAAGTTACCCATGCTGTTCAACACTAACTTGGACATTGTGTCAAATGCTCAACACAACTGAGAGACTGGAGTTCATAGAAGAGTAAGAACTGTGTGCACATAAATTACAGTTCATTAGTTTAAGAAATTAAACTCATGACAGAACTACATACTGCAGTATGAATCAGGAACAGGTAAGAAGCACTTTCAAAATTCACCTTATCATCAGTGTCTTGAATGACATTGCAAGGCAACCACTTAATATTTTCTTCAATTATGTAGCAAGAAAAAGTTTGTGAAAACCTACTTTTGTGTTTACTTACCATTATTTAAATCTCTACACTCTTTCTTCACATTTGCTAAGCAGGTACACATCTTTTTATATTCCCCAACTCGATGATTTGGACTCCATGCTGGATCCAAAACCAGAGCTGAAACCAGGACCACCTGAATTGGATGCCGACCCCCAACCTAATGCACCGGAATTTGAGCTATACGTATTATTATTTGTTCCAAATGGCTGATTCTGTTCCCTTGGTACGTTGCCCTGATTTTGCTGTGGGTTTCCCCCTGCAGCACCAGATTGGTTCTGTTGCCTAGCCATCATTCCCATCATTCCCCAACTACTCTGTAGGGCTGCAGCCATCATTGCTGGGTTCATATTAAAAGCTCCAAAATTCATTCCTCCCTCATTCATGTTACTGTTGGAACTGCCACCCAATCCTCCTCCAAACCCCATGTTGTTTCCAAACCCACCCTGATTGCCATAGCCTCCCTGGCTGTTTGTGAATCGTCCTTTATCTATCGGTTGTCTAGCATTCAGATGCTTCGGTTCTGCATTGGAAATGTGCAGGCTGGTCCCCATAAAGATCAGATCTTCACCACACAGAGACTGGGCAACCTGTGAAAGAATGCAAACCACAATGAAATTATTAATAAGTATTAACTACACTATGATGCTCAGCTCTCTGGGATGAAGAACCCCTCTTGGTTATATTAATTCCAATTTACATAGCAGAACCAAATGAGAAAATATGCGATTCTAATACTTTATCAAAACAGCAAAATTAAATAAAACAAAAGCATTAATATGCATCATACAATGCTTATACTGAATTATTTCCAGTGCTTCAACAGGATTTATTGCAAATAATGATGCAGCTCACAATTATGTCCCTAAACAAATTTCGACATCACCCCACAATTCAATAGTCACCAGAATTGCTCATGCTTATAACTATACCATATGCCCAACTTAAAATATCTTAATATACTGGCAGCTATAGTACACAAAACTATAGTATGGCTTTACAGCTATTTTTGACAATATTAAATGCATCTTCAAATGTCTGATTATGTGAATGAACCAGAAAGTAAATTGCCTGATATACTTCTGATCAGAAGACTTTATGACACTTACTTTGGGGATGGAATATACAATGTAAAACAACAGAACGTACAAACTAAAGCTCAGATTTTAACTTACTCAAATCTTAGAAAGCTAAAAGTTTAGCATTTTCACTTTTATAAAAACCTACCTGGTCATCAGCAAAAGTGACAAAAGCAAAAGCACGGAAAGGTTTAGGTATAAATACATCGGTGACATCACCATACTGGGAAAAGAACTGACAGAGTTCATTAGCACTCATATCCTCAGTGAGGCGACGCACAAACACCTTCCTGCTTATTAAAGGCTCTTCTGCATTTTGCTGAAAAAAAAGATATAATATCAGGACATTTTCCTTCCTAGTTCCTAGCGAAGCAGATTTGCTGCTTTACCATCCAGCTCAACATTTTGGTGGTGTTCGACAAGCAGATTTTCCCAGACTATTAGTACTTTCATTCCTAATTTATTTTTTTTAAGTTACAGTAAAATGAGAAATGTACTGCTACACCCAGTATATTTAAAGAGAATACAAGATCAGGGAGCCAGGCGAGTGGATAGTGACAATGGTAAAAATCAACTGATGAGCCGAATGCCAAATCACCGAGATTTCAGAATAATTCAATGGGGAACCATTGTAGTTTTATTGTGCTATCAGGGGAATGAACTGGACAAAGATAAAACACTGCAGGTGCTGGAAACTTGAAATGCAAAACAATGAGCAAATAAATGTCAAGTCTATAGATAAATAAGCAAATAACATGTTAAAGTAAAAAATAAAATGCTGGTGGAACCTAAATAGACCAGGCACCATCTATGGAGATAAATGGATAGTTGACATAAAATTCCTTTAGGAGTTTGGTTTTTGCTCCAGATTGTAAAAGTTACAGTTTTATATCCCCAATTAACATTTTAGGTTAAGATCCTTCATCAGAAGAAAACAATTGGAAGAGATGGATCGTGGAGGCATGCAGAGAACAAAGGCAATATGAAATTGTGCTGATAAAGCAAAGGCAGGCAATATTACCATGGATTAAATTGGAAAATTCCTCTGGTTGTGTTAATACAGGAATTGAATGGCTTATGAATTGCTGGTTGAGAAAAAATTGAGATTATATTTTGTTACAACCAATTTAAATCTATAGAAAGCTTATGTAAACTTACCCTATTCTTGGTCCGATAATAAGCACCCAGAGTTTAATGTGTTGTGTTTCCAGTTTTTTTTTTATTGCAAATTTCTAAAAAGCTCCAGATTATCTTATAGCAGTTGCCCACCTATTCAATTTGATTTCAGAATGAGATTCCACTCACAAATCGTTCCAACTGCAGGAGCACATTTATAGCTCTCGCATTCCTTGATCTAGGGGGGGGGGATTTTATAGAAACATACAAAATTCTTACGGGGTTGGACAGGCTAGATGCATGTTGATTGTTCCCGATGTTGGGGAAGTCCAAAACAAGGGGTCAGTTTAAGGATAAGGGGGAAGTCTTTTAGGACCGAGGTGAGAAAAACATTTTTCGCACAGAGAGTGGTGAATCTCTGGAATTATCTGCCACAGAAGGTAGTTGAGGCCAGTTCATTGGCTATATTTAAGAGGGAGTTAGATGCGGCCCTTGTGGCTAAGGGGATTAGGGGGTATGGAGAGAAGGCAGGTACGGGATACTGATTTGGATGATCAGCCATGATCATATTGAATGGCGGTGCAGGCTCGAAGGGCTGAATGACCTACTCCTGCACATATTTTCTATGTTTCCATGTTTACCATTGAAGACCTAACCTGCATTATCACTCGAAGACTATTCTAAAGCAATTCCTCGCAATTTTACATCTAAAAATCAGCCCATAAAAAACTTGAGCCTACATCCTATTTTGAAACAAGCCCTATTTACACAAAAAAAAAAAAATGCGGATGTTAAAAATCTGTGTTCAGTCTGCAGAAGCGAATCCAAACTGTTGCCTGCCACTTTAATTCCCCATGCTACTACGACCCGTTTGTGGCCTCATGCACTGCAGAATTAGAGTGCGGGACTAATTCCGATAAGAGAGGGGCAAAATTAACCCCCTTAGGCTGGATGGATTGCATTTATAAAATGTCCATCCATGTCCTCACATTGAATGAGCACAGGAAGGTAGACGAAAAAGGAAAATGAATGCAAAAGGTCAGTGAATGATACATAACACCAGAGTTTAAAAATCAAGATTAAGAAATAATTCAAGGCTTGAGGTTCGTACATTGTAAACTCATGAATCATGTTATACAAGGTATACAAATGAATCATGTTATACAAGGTAGATAAATTGCAAATTTACATTGGATTACCATTCTGCGCATAAGAAACAGATCACTTGAATCCCTGAAACATAGAAAATAGGTGCAGGAGTAGGCTATTCGGCCCTTCGAGCCTGCACCGCCATTCAATATGATCATGGCTGATCATCCAACTCAGTATCCCGTACCTGCCTTCTCTCCATACCCCGATCCCTCTGGCCACAAGGGCCACATCTAACTACCTCTTAAATATAGCAAGAGAAACCTGCTCTGCTATTTAATAAGCTAATGATTTTGACAAAAACAAAGCTGTCCTTGGTAAATTGAAGGCAAAGAAGCAAATTTGTAATTGAATATTTTTTAAGCAAAAGTGTTTTGGCTGCAGAATAAGTACATTCCTATAATACAGGATAGACAATCCAAGCCAAAGCTCCCTTAACAAAACAAAAGCATATATGACAGATGCAGGTACCTGTACTTGGCATTAGTCAGAACTGAGGAAATTCAAAGAAAAGCGAGAAAGAAAGGTAGATTTATAGAGTAGGTAGACAACAATGCTGGAGAAACTCAGCGGGCCGAGACCCTTCTTCAGACATAGAAATTATTTGCTTTCAGCTCTTTATACAGCATTTCTCTTCTCAGGAAGATGTTAGTACATACAAACTAACTACAACCTTGTGAAGAGAGAAATAAAAGCATACCTTGGAATTGGGAAATTTGCAATCCCACCATCGTCCTTCAACCATGTGTCGTTTTGACATCACTTTCACTTGTGTTTCATATTCTGTGAACCTGATAAAGCCAAAACCTTTTGCATTCCCGGTTTTGATATCCTTCTTCACCTGTGGATGTACGAGTTATTTCAGAAGATTTATGCAAGGAATTACAAGAAGCCTCCATGTACAGCAAATTTCTATTGCATCAAAATGTTTAACATCCAACCTTTAAAAACAAGATTGCAACCTCAACCCACACATTTGACCAAGTTAAGATTTAATCTGACCCAGGTTCGACCAGACTACGGGTGCTGTCTGTACGGAGTTTGTACGTTCTCCCTGTGATGGCATGGGTTTTCTCAGAGATCTTCGTTTTTTACTCCACACGCCAGACGTCTGTATGCTTGTATGTTAAATGGCTTGGGTTTGTATACTTGGTATAAGTATAAATTGTCCCTTGTGTGTGTGTAGGCTTGTGTCGGTGTGCTGGAATTGCTGGTTGGCACGCACTCGGTGGTCCGAAGGGCCTGTTTCAGCACCGTATAGCTAAACTAAACCTAGAATAAGTTGCAGGGTTAGAGCAATGAGAGGGAAATGGTACCTATATCATTGTAGGTAAAAGGCAAAATGCTTCAAATGCAGCAAACTCGGCTCAAGAAAGTGTACAAACTTATAATATTAAAGTTTCAACTGTGTGGTACACATTATTTCTGCAAACAAGATTTATAATCAACACAAAATGTAAGCATAGTACGAGAATCTTAAATTCATCTGTACTACTCCACAACTACAGAGTTGTTTGTACAAAGCAAATTAATAGATTTGGGATATTTTATGGCCAGAGTGTATTCGGATGTTACAATATCTTGCCACCTGTGACATGAAGCTCACCTGCGCCATAATGACTTCACCGAAAGTACTAAAATAATCTTTTAAATCCTGATCTGTCGTCTTGCAGGGAAGGCCAAGAACGACGAGGTCTGATGTCTTCTGAACTGCTCTCTTCACTTTCACAGCTGAACATGCATCAGTTTCATCTATTTTCCTTTTGTTGTCTATATGCAAAGACAAACATATTTCTGGGTGTGAAAGTGGTCCAGCACATTTGAATTCTACTAATCTCCCCCCCCCGCCACCCCAACAGACAAGATAATACAATACATCAACTTAAATGCAAAATGGTCCAGCCTAAACCTAAACATCACCCATTCCTTCTCTCCAGAGATGCTGCCTGTTCCAGTTACTCCATCATTGTGTCTACCTTAAACCAGCATCTGCAGGTCTTTTCTGCACATGCACATTTTAAAGGTAACTCAGACATGCACAAGTACAGAAAACATAAAAACCAATGGTTTAGAACCATTACACCGAGTTCCATATTCCTTTAACAACAAATTGTAATTTTGAAAATGAAGTGGTACTTCCCATCAATACAGAATTATTTCCTGAATCTGCTAAAACAAATAGAACACTCATCCTGCACTTGCACTGTTCCTGATGCCAAAACACTCAGTTTCATCAATTTAGTGGAATTTCATTACGTAGATTTCTATATCACAAAGAACACGGAAACCAAGACTGAACTTCAGCTGTGGCCTAAGAAAATCTTTGAAAGGCAACATTACTTGTGTATGTAATCCTTGCAATAAACACCAATTGCCTTCAACATTTACTGAAACTGCAGGCTTACATCTTAAGAAATCGGCAACTTCAGATCCCTCTGATCAAATACTACTGTGTCTCCTTCCCAGAGCCCAAATGATGTTGGAATCTTAGGTAAAAACCAACCTGGAGAGCTTTGACCGGCTTTTCAGCAACATTGTTTGTTGCCCTAGTGATAGATGCAAGTTAGTTCTCATGACCAGACGAGGTGAGTGATGTGGAGAGCAAAGTCTCAAAATGGCTTAATAGCTGTAATTACCAGCACATTACACGTGCTGGACCATGCAATGTCTCACATTAATGTTAAAGGTATGGGAAGGACAGGTTAGGAGACGACATTGTAGGTGCGGTAAACTTGGGTAAAATAAAAGTTGCTGGAGGAACTCAGTGGTCAGGCAGCATCTGAAGAGTGAAATGGGCAGACATTTCAGGTCGGGGCCCTTCTTCAGAATCAATATTTCATGACCATTCTCTCTCCCTACCAAACCTCGACAACCTGCTTCCTCTTCCCTCCTTTTCCCCATCTCCTCCTCCCACGCCAGAGCAGACCAGGCCGCACCTTTCGGGTAGTTCACCACGTAGACCAGGTTGCCCCATCCGTTTTCGGGGGCGTGCAGGATGCCCTCCACCAGGCGCACCCCCCGCAGACACTGGTTGTCCGGGTTGCGGTAACGCAGGCCATACGCCGCCGGGAACTGCGCCGCCACGGTGGACAACAGCAGCGTGCCGTCGTCTTCCGACGGGATCTCTATCGGCTCCTCCGACTCCTCGTCGACCACACGTATGTACTCGGCCATGGCCAGGGTTGAAAAAACAACCTCAAACGCGATGCTATAACGACGAGAAAACAAAAGTTAAGACGGGAAAAGCCTCGGGAGGAAGGTGAGCCCGGACCGTTGGTCGTTCAACGACGGCGCCCGACAACAAGCTGACAAAATGGAGGCGGCTAGTGGCGGACAAATTGAACCAAAGATCCTATAGCGGAGCAAGATGCTCCACGCCTACGTAAACCAACGCACTGACGTCAACACGTAACGTAGCGTCACGGTCGCCATTTCTCAATGCAAAACGCGGCTGACGTTATGCCTCCCGCAGTGCAATCCAAACCAAAAATTATAGAGGAGCCAAACATCTTATAGGATCTTAGGGCAGCGCAGTGCATATGTAGTCAAAGGTGGAGTGGGTGGTCTGTGATGAACTGGACAACCCTCTGCAAGGGATTGTGGTCTTGAGAAGAGACTCCCGCTGCCGCCGCTACCTGGGCTCCCGGCCTTTCGCTTTGTCCCGCCCCGACCGACGCCCCTCTCGTCCAATCGGCGCCCTCGGTCATCAATCCCGCCCTCACTGTCTCGCGGAAATCCAATTCTAGATTTAGATTTTTAACGAATTTCAAAATCCGTGGAGAAATCCCATGCCCGAGTTAAGCAATTTCTCAGCTAATTTGTAAACACCCTCAATCAAGATCCTGGAATTAGAGCCTCACCTCATGGAAATACCCTCCCTCTATCCGGCCTGTCAAGTGTGCACTACTCATTCATCTCCATTTCTGAAGCACACAGGCCCAGTCTACTTGTTCCTTCCTTAGACAACTAAGCTTTGCCCACCATGGCTGCAATATACACATAAATTCTTGTAGTGCTACCTCTTCGGCAATTACATCTTAGTCATAGAGACACACACAGCAAGGAAACAGGCAGTTTGGCCCACTTTGCCTATGCCGACTAATATACCCCATCAGTCCCACCTGCCCACATCCCTTTAACCCTTTCCTATTCATGTTCCTGTCCAAATGTCTTTTAAACATTGGCATAGCTTCTGCCTCAACCTCCTTCACAACTCATCTCATATACCCACCACCTTGTGTGAAGTTACCTCTCATTCCATATACCTACCACCCTAAGTGAAAAGTTCATCTGCCCATATTTAGCAAGTCCACAACTGAAGAATTTCAGGGCTTTGCTCTAACACATCTAATTGTGAATGATATTCAATTAATTGGCTAAAGTCTGACAATTCAATAAACATCTCTATCCTGTGATGGCAGATACCAGCAAGTAGTTATGAAACACTAGATTCACCCGAAGGGTTTAATTCACATATCTTACTAGTGATGTTCTGCCGTCATAAGCTAATATTAGGCCAATTTACTCCACGTGATACTAAGAAACGTTTGAAAGCACAAACTAAAAGCTACAGGACTATGCAGAATTATGGCTTTTGTACTTGTGTACTCCAGAGCTAGCGAGGCTGTTCCAATACATATTTTTGTCCTGGTGTCTACCTGATAACAGTTTGGATGTGCCCAATTCACAAAAAACACAAATCCAATCAACTAATTGTGTAATCAATCTACTCTTGGTCATCTGCAAAGTGCTGTTTTGTGTCAACAGCACAATTGAGAGGCACTTGGCAATAATCTACTCTCCGTACGAGTTTAGTGGCACTAGCACCACGCGACTTTGGACCTTGTCCCAGACCTGGTATGAATGTGAACCAAATATCTGAATTCTAAGGGTAATGCAATTGATTATTTAGTACACCATTGTGGTATCAAGATATCTTGATAAACATTAAAGTAACACAACATTGAAAGCACAATGGATGGATTCTACCTGCAGCAAGGGAAGACGAGTGTGGTTAAATGTCACTACAGATTAAGATAATATCTGATTAAAGTATAATCGCCTGGCCATGAATTTCAGTGGTATTGCCAAGATTTAAGGGCCTGTCGCACATTCACGACCCAAATCATGACCTTTTTCACTCCTGGACATTTTTCATCATGCTAGAAAAAACTCCCCGACCTACTTGATGCCACGAGTACCTATGACCTTCCTACGACCGTGTGATGACCATGCTGCAAGTATGAGTCAAGGGCAAACTCGGCAGATGGCGTGAATTAAGTCGTGAAAGTGGGACAGGCCATTTAGGACCCCACTACCAATATATTGAGGGTTGTCTTGGACCAGGCCAATACATTGTTTCAAGAGTTGTTCACAGGCTGCATGTCCCATTGTGACTTGTCTGACAGCCCTAAACTCGCCCTTCTGCAGTAGAGAATACCAGATTTACTAACTTTGTCTTTAAGAAAACTCCCGATTACTTGTTCTAAATTATATGTTTCATGCCCAGTGATTGGCCCTTCATTCGAATCTCCAACCAACAGGTACCACCACCTGCTTTCTAGTTCAGTAAATGTAGGCCTAACTGAACCAGCCTTCCTCCTATATTAGTCCTCCCATCCCAGGAATCAGACTGTAGTGGATAATCTTGGCATAATTGCCTTATCTCAACATATAATGCATGATTCGTTCCCTTAAAAACACTCATTGTAATCAGCAGCCTTTGCAAATAAAAACAATGAAATCCAGGATGGGAATAATTATGGGAGATAGCGTAGTAAATGTACAAAAAATAAGTACCTTTATATTTATTTTGCAACGTGTAGATTTTATATTTAAATGAACTAGCACTTAAGACAAGCATTTGTTCTCTGGTGGGGGAAAAAATAGCAAACATACAAAATACTGAACACTTTATTTTAAAAACAAAGCTTAGAGAATGCTAGTTCAGTTTACATTCATATGCAGTAAAAAAAATCCTGAGACAAGTAGAAATGTCACAACTATCCATGTCCTGGGGAAAAAGGAATTTAAGGCCAAAAATGGTCAATGGCAGAATTTGGGAACCAGGACCGTAAGCCATAAGGTAATTCATCAAACATGAGCAGTCATCCACACCCTTTTTTTAAAATCATAATAATATTTTCTTTACCACACGGGACAATGGGTTATTTCAGAGGGAAGAGCAATGTGTTAAAATAAATTGATTTAAACTTGTAATAAATTGATTTAAACAGGGTTGATAAGTGGGAAACAGATTCTAGCAAGGCAATTGTAATCGTAATTAAAACGAGAAGGGATCATCTAATTACAAAATAAAAATGGATCTTCCAACATGTTGGGAAATAAATATCAGACATTTTGCCATTGAATCTTTAATACTTTATAGACAGAATTTGGTTGTTTGTTGGTTTCTGTTACATTTTATATTGAACAGACAATTAAAAGTTAGCTGGAAAAGATATTCCTGCAAATGATATACACATCCTAAATTGAGACTCAAATAATAAATTGCACGATTCTAGGATTTAAAGGTCAGTCACCCAGAAAAACACACAAATAATGATTTCTCAAGATGCACGTGGGCAGTTACACCCATCCAACTGTCATTATGATGGATAATCAATTTATACACTAAATATCTTGATGACTGAGAAATAGAATTATATTCTCAAATCTACTAAATTAAGAGGTATTTAAGTTAGTAGACAAGAGCAATCAAGCCTTTAATCAAATGATCACAGGACTCCAAGATTAAGAGCATAACACATCAAAGATCAATGCAAGTTCAATAATAAGATACATTCTGGTCGGGGTTTTGGTTTCCTACAAGCTATTAATAATGTTTTATGACAATTACCTGTGACAGGGATATGGGCAGGTGATAGGTCATTGCTGAGACAACACCTGAAATCTAACATGCACTTTTACACATCTAAAGGATAATATGCAAGGGAATGGCCAGCATCACCAAATTAAGACACAATTGATACATACATATCAGGAACAGGTCATCAGGTTCCAACCTGTTCAATTTGATGAAATCATGGCAGATTAGATTATAATCTCAACTCCACACTCATCTACCAAGGTAAACTTTCACAACCTTGCATATTCACCTTTATGAAGCTAGTGCTACATTGCATGCAAATTTATATCACTATGAAATGGAAGTATATTTTAAATTTACCTGTAGCCCAATGAAACTTACCTTAAGTATCCATGGAAATGGGTGATCTTCAAGTTCTAACTGGCGAATTCATCCACAAATGCAGTGTAATAATTCGCCAATGACTACGGCACAATTCTAAGCACTTGACTCATAATGATGAGCTGAAATACAACATTTTTGGGCCAGGTGTGTTTTGGCAATTTTGGATATTTTTTTTTATCCCCAAGACAAAACTACAATAATGCGTTTGAGCAATTAAGGCGTATTGCATGCACCCTAGTTTTCCATCATTCATTTCAGATTGTGTAGAACATAGACAATAGTCTGGATGGGAATGTTTTGACACATCGTCTCAATCTCTCTGGAGCCAGGGCAGGAATTGACCACAATTGGAAAACTAGCAGCAGAGAGTTGGAGTAGCCATTTTCACCCTAGAAGAAACATTATAGCAGAGAGCAAATTATCAATCCTCAAAATACTATTTATGATGTTTCTTTATGTCCTTCTTCAGTAAATGACAATTCTGTGAAATAGTTACTTTTGCAAATCTCTGGTGGTTTAAAACAGAAATCCCCAGTAAGGTTTGTGATATTTAAGTGGAACTACTAAACATTTGAATTACATAGGCAGCTGGAAAGTGAAAATAGTGCAGGGATCTCAACACTGATTTCAATTAAAAATGCTTATCCTGCAGTGGAAACTATATTAGAACCCAAAAAAAGCAGTTGAAAAGGGAGAACACTCCAAATAACATTGCATTTATAAAATTATTGCAAAGATTTCTCCAGTACAGATATTCTTATCAATTATCCTGCGAGATAAACTGCAAAATACATATCAGGATGGTGCCTGCTGGGATGGGAAGCAACAAGGAAAGTTAAGGAAACTTAGAAAAAACCCCAAAGTGCTGGAGTAATACAGCGTGTCAGAATGCATCTCTGGAGAATATGGACCCTTACTTCAAACTTCCAATACATTTGTACATACAATTCCTACATCCAAAAATATTTTTTTATAAATCAGTATTGTAACTGATCTAACATCCCAAGAAAATAAAGATGGGAGAAAATTCAGTGCATAAAGAGATGAGAAATTTTACATTTTAAATTTGATTTAAAAATTGTTAAGCCCCAAGCATCAACGATTGTAGTACTGGAGGTTTTAATGGGGACAGACGTATGCAGCACATGCAATATACATATATTAATTAGTACTTGGATTCATTGCACATGTGTACTTCAAGAGAATAGCATTTTTAATTATTTGACCATTTCCACATTGGTATAACTGCAGTGACATTGATGGGAAGGATTATAGAGCGAATGAAAGATCAAACCCACTTGTCGACATACAAGATTCCACAACTGCTACAGGTCAAGAATAGTCCATTCCTTTCATCATAAACATCTTATAAAGAATTACCTCATAGGAATTCACCAAATCCTCAGGAAGTTTCAACTTCAGAGCCAATGAATCGGTTCCAGTGCTGTTCCTGTATACAGGGAAACCCTAAAGCCAATCCCACAAATGAGAAAAACAACCAGCTAAACCTATTATTTTGGCTGCGTTGTATGTCGAATATACAATGCCCAAAACTATTCAAAGAGCAACCAAAAAATAGACAACCCAGATATCTATGGGTTTTTTTAGCTTAATACTTACCCAATGTGGTAGTAGGTACACACATTTCCTTTCACTTCTTCACATTCAAACCTCACATCTAATCTACCACTAATGTTGGAGTTAATTATAGTTAATAAATAAAAAACCTCCAAAATCTAAACTTTCAAATGTGATAATTAAAACTGTAGAACATTTTCAAACTTTGCTACAGATCTCCACTAATAGCTGAAATCTTCAATTAACTCTCAAATCACTTTAAAATACGACAGAATTAGTAGCTTACTAGACTAAGTGGGACCCGTTGGGTCCCAGCTTCACACGGGAGGGCTGGTCCCCCAACGCAATATTCCACCACTCCACCAATTTGAATATTGATAGCCAGTGGTGGTGGGGGTGGGGGCGCTTTCTGGAGCACTAGTATGGGTGTTGTGGGCTGAAGGGACTGGTTTCCAGAGGTCTAGTATGGACATTGTGGGCCAAATGGATTCTTGGGCTGGAGGCTCAGTCACTCAAGCAGGGTGCTAGGCCACCAAATTCAAGTGCAGTTTCCTGCCACTTCAAGCAGGGTGCAAGGCCACCAAATTCAAGTGCAGTTTCCTGCCACTTCAAGCAGGGTGCAAGGCCACCAAATTCAAGTGCAGTTTCATGCCACTTCAAGCAGGGTGCAAGGCCACCAAATTCAAGTGCAGTTTCATGCTACTTCAAGCAGGGTGCAAGGCCACCAAATTCAAGTGCAGTTTCATGCCACTTCCAAGCAGGATGTAATGCCACCAAATTTAAATGCAGTTTCCTGCCACTTCACGCAGGGTGCAAGTCCACCAAATTGAAGTGCAGTTTCCTGCCACTTCAAGCAGGGTGCAAGGCCACAAATTCAAGTGGTTTCCTGTCACTTCAAGCAGGGTGCAAGGCCACTAAAGACAGTCATCTTGCAGAGACTGAGCCACGCCTACACTTTCAGGTTTTATAGTCCCTCCCCCTCTCCATGAGGCAAAACACCACTTTGCAACAAGGCAAAACACCACTTTGCAACAAGGCAAAACACCTTTGCATTTTCAAACCAAAAAACACTTTTGCATTTTCAAACCACATTAAGGGCACTGAAAGGTCAGTAAATGCACTCAGTTTAGTAGACATGCGTTCAGTGTTGTTCACAGCTCAGACTGAGAGTCGCGACCTCTCACTTCCCCCATCTTGCCGAGAACGGAGGCACCTCCACACTTCCAGGTTTTATATTCCCTCCCGCCTCCCACCAGAAGGGGCAGGGCCTAGATGGCATGATTGACAGGAGATAGAATCTCAACATTTTTTAAACATTAAGTCTTTTATTTTTCATCGATGGGAAAAATCCTCTTGTCCTGCGCAGCGGAGGGAGACTCTGAGTAAGATGGCCAACAGCCGTACATGGTAGGGTTTTTTCTAAAAGCAATATGCATTGCAAACAGGAAGTGGTCAAGATCAGTTTTAATTATATAGATGCCACTTTGGGACTATGCTAACAAACCTACATCAGCAAAACATTTAAATTTTAGCAACAATAAAACCAGTACAAATCTGCTATTTATTCTAGAGTACTCATACAATAACCCTACCTTTAAATGGCAACATTTTATCAGAACTCCGGTAAACCCCCTATGATTTAAAAAAAACAGGAAGTCGCAGGAAGAAAACATTCACCTGGTGCTGGGAATGGTAATCTCTCGAATACAAAGTCAGAAAATTGAATTACAGCTTCCATGAAAATGAAGTAATTTGCTTCAGGAGATCTATAGTTGATGTAGATAGAAATGTTCATCTATTTAAAAATCTATTCACTGAAAAACGTTAATTTTAAGCTAAATCCTAGATAGGCTCCCACTGAGAATCCTCATGACACTTCTACTTAAAACTTAGAACACCATCAAAAACGATAAATGATTACCATTTTAAGTAACCAGATTTTTAGACTTTAGATACACAAAAAAAGATGAAAAGAAACAAAAGGGTATCCCCGGTAAATAAGCATCAAGTACTTTCTGATAGGCCAAGCACAACATACAGAATGCAAATACGTTTGCCTAGGATTTTGAATTAGCTATCCACTGATCAGTATTATAGAGAGATCAGAATTAGTCTTAGCTGTAATATAAAGAACAAACTATCCAAAAGAGTCAAATACTCAGTAACTCACCAACCCAGTACCAGATTCCAAAAAAAGGATGCTCACATGAAAGAGATACCAGTGGGCTATTCACACCCATGGAAGTTATATCCCTCCATGAAGTTAAATGGTGACAATTTTAAAGGTGAAAATGAAAAGACCTATTTAATTTTTTAGTGGAAACAAGATACATAAATGAACATCTTCAAAGCACTTATCAATGTTTACGTTTGGAGAATGAAATCAAGACCTGTAAAATATATAAAGACCTAAAAAGGTTAACTTTTAATGTACTAGATACATCCTTTAGAACTTTGCATAATTTCTAAGTTTATTGTTCTGTCTTTTATCGGATCAGAATGCAGACGAGAATGTTCAGTCAAGTTAAATTTTTATTAAGAATCACCTACAATGACATTAAAAAAGGGGCTTCAAAACGCACTTAACTCAAGCAGTCATTTATTATTCATTCACAATAAACTCGCAGAAAACACAAACGTACACACTTGTTCAAGATTGACACTGAGCTCACACAAGTCATCTCCGGCAGGCAATACACAATACACTCCCCAGAATATTGTTCCTTCATAACGCCACATCATTTCACTTGTTCACACTTACAAATCAGTATTACAAAAATACATCACCAACCACCACCATGGTTAACAGCGAGGAGCAAGATACAAAATATTCAGGGGTTGAAACTAGCTTAAAAAATTAGCAGTCCTCTTTGTAGCTTTTTAAGTAAATATTTATTTTCTAACTCAAATTGCAACCCAATGTTCTCTTTTTTTTTAAAAAATACTGCTGTGCTGAGATTTTCTTGGTTTCAACCCCTGGAGATATTCATTTCATTAAACACTTTCAACATTTTCCAATTACTCAAGTTACAAGCAAATATCACCATTTCAAAGTTGTTTCTCCCTCATCAGCCACGGGCGTCCTTTGTGAATACAAGAAAAACATTCGTACTGTATTCTACTTCTCCTCTGCATTCTCTCACCATGCCAAGGGATTGCGAGCCACATCTTTCCATGTTTAAAAATGCCATAATGCACCACCAGGTCTGCATGCGCTCTCTCCTTCCTCGCTCATTCTAGCCCTCTCATTCGTTGGCACCACCATGGCATCAATCCCACACCAGGCATCAACTTATGTCATTACAGCTCTGCATTATATCTTGTTTCACAGCGCTGATAAATGAATCAATGAAAAGAACAGTGGAGGACAGAAATGGAACACCCACCATGGTCCCTTCGAATAGAACCTGAACCTCCGTGCAGCCTGTAGATATGTGGCAAAATGGTTTAGAGAAAGCATTTTCTATACATATGTAGGTGCTCATGCTCGGAGATCCAGACCACTCCTTAAAAAAATCAATTTTGAAAACTACATAATATTCTACTAAACATTAGATCAAGTTTTTGTACCCAAGTTAAGATTTTCTACACAATGTTGCTGATTTCCTATTTGCAGCTGCTTAAACAATACCTCCACAACCCTCCTTTGGCTAGCAGAGCTGGTAAAGACTACATTTAGCAGGAAGTTAATTCTAATTTTTAAGATGGATAGTTCAGAATGAAACAACAATATCCCAGTGGACATAAATTCACTACTGGACATTCAATGCAATGAATGATCCAATCTGGAAAGCCAGCAATTCAACAAATTGATCAACTCAAGAGATTAACAAGATATCTTTAGCAAGGGTCTTTTCAGATAACCTAATGCTGCCCTCATGAGATGGTAACGTAGCTTGCTTTTGATGTCCAATGTAGAACTGAAGTGTTATTTGCTAGTACAAAGCCAAGAAAACATTTAAAAGAATTATGCAGATCTGGCAAAACTTAACCGTGATCCTGCAGAGGTTATACAATTATAAATGAAAACATGGGTGCAATTTGCACATTTCAATTTTAAAATGCTTTGGATTCAAAAACATACTAGCCTTTAACCGTAACTCATTCCAAAACTTTTAGCTCACCAATATATTTACAGATGTTTATGACATTTTCAAACTTACAGAAAACGAAGAGGATGTTACTCTTAAATGTAATAACATTTGAAAAAAATACTCCTAATTGCATTGAAGGCAAAGTGTCTATTCACTTATGTCATTATGCAATTGTGCAAAGAGAAAAACAGCACAGAAAAGACGGAAGCAGGAGCCAAATTTGCTAAATCGAAGACCAAATTATTACAAGCCAAAAAAAATGCAGAGAGAAACACAAAAGATGTAATTTTACAAGTCAATTTTTGTTTAAATATTTGCAATCCTTTGGATGGTTAAACTCTATTTGAGACTTCAATGAAAGCCCATGCAAAAGGCATCTGCTGTAAAGATCATTATCCCCTTTGACACAAATTTGCATTAAATTCAGAAAAAAATGGTTTCTAAGAAGGATGTAAATAATACCTCTACTGAGGTATAGACACAAGTGCACAATAGTTATTAAAGATCCATTATGTCCACTGTGAGGAAAAACAGGTGAAGATAACCAGATCCAAATTGGTACTCAGCTCTGATTATCCAATGTAATGCCTTTTCAGCAACTCACTTTTTCATTTAATGAGAACATTTCAAATAAATTCTATGGCCAGACAGGGAAATTCACCCAACATCGTCCATATTCAAGAAAGGTTCATTGCCAGGATTGCCAATGGAGACAACGCAAAGCCAATTAATTTGGGAGAACGTTTTCACTGGTATTATGACAAAGGGTTCATCGTGAGGTACTGGTGAAGTGGTTTCGTTTTTAGATGTCTTTTGGAAATATTTTCTCTATACAGTTTAGATTTGCTTTTGGTACATACAAGATATAACCTGGATTGGGAGAAGTGAATTTAACCAAACGGCTATATTGGTACAATGAAAGCATTATTACAAAAAATATGCAGTTTACTAGGTAATAAAAGGTAGAAACCTTTGTCTACCCTGCACATACATTTGGAGTAAAACTGCACCTCAGTCAGCTGATGTTGTAACTTCATAATCTTCAATAGGAATGAAAGGGCCAAGTTACCCATGCTGTTCAACACTAACTTGGACATTGTGTCAAATGCTCAACACAACTGAGAGACTGGAGTTCATAAAAGAGTAACAACTGTGTGCACATAAATTATAGTTCATTAGTTTAAGAAATTAAACTCATGACAGAACTACATACTGCAGTATGAATCAGGAACAGGTAGAAGTACTTTCAAAATTCACCTTATCATCAGTGTCTTGAATGACATTGCAAGGCAACCGCTGAAAATTTTCTTCAATTATGTAGCAAGAAAAAGTCTGTGAAAACCTACTTTTGTGTTTACTTACCATTATTTAAATCTCAACACTTTTTCTTCACATTTGCTAAGCATGTACAAATCTTTTTACATTCCCCAACCCGATGATTTGGACTTCATGCTAGATCGAAAACCAGAGCTGAAACCAGGACCACCTGAATTGGATGCCGACCCCCAACCTAATGCACCAGAATTTGAGCTATAAAAATTATTATTTCTTGCAAATGGCTGATTCTGTTCCCTTGGTACGTTGCCCTGATTTTGCTGTGGGTTTCCCCCTGCAGCACCAGATTGGTTCTGTTGCCTAGCCATCATTCCCATCATTCCCCAACTACTCTGTAGGGCAGCAGCCATCATTGCTGGGTTCATATTAAAAGCTCCAAAATTAGTTCCTCCCCCACTCACCCTGTTGGGACTGCCACCCAATCCTCCTCCACCACCCCTGTTGTTTCCAAACCCACTCTGATTGCCAAAGCCTCCCTGGCTGTTTGTTAATCGTCCTCTCTCTATCTGCTGTCTAGCATTCAGATACTCGGAAATGTGCAAGCTGGCCCCCTTAAAGATCAGTTCTTCACCACACAGAGAATGGGCAACCTGTGAAAGAAAGTAAACTACAATGAAATTATGCAAGATAATAAATTACTAATAAGTATTAACTACACAATGATGCTCAGTTCTCTGAGATGGAGAACCCCTCTTGGTTATACCAATTCCAATTTAAATAACAGAACCAAATGAGAAAATATGCAATTCTAATACTTTATCAAAACAGCAAAATTAAATAAAACAAAATTTAATTTGAGGAAGGACATTCTTGTTATTGAGGGAGTGCAGCGTAGGTTTACAAGGTTAATTCCCGGGATGGCGGGACCGTCATATGCTGTGAGAATGGAGCACCTGGGCTTGCACACTCTGTGGAGTTTAGAAGGATGAGAGGCGATCTCATTGAAACATATAAGATTGTTAAGGGTTTAGAGACGCTAGAGGCAGGAGACATGTTCCCGATGTGGGGGTGTCCAGAACCGGGGGCCACAGTTTAAGAATAAGGAGTAAGCCATTTAGAACTGAGACGAGGTAACACTATTTCTCACAGAGAGTGGCGAGTCTGCCGAATTCTCTGCCTCAGAGGGCGGTGGATGTGGGTTTTCCGGATGCTTTCAAGAGAGAGCTAGATAGGGCTCTTAAAAATAGCCGAGTCAGGGGATATGGGAGAAGGCAGGTACTGATTGGGGATGATCAGCCATGATCACATTGAATGGCGGTGGCTCGAAGGGCAGAATGGCCTACTCCTGAACCTATTGTCTAAAAGCAATAATATGCTTCATGCAATGCTTAAACTGAATTATTCCCAGTGCTTCAACAGGATTTATTGCAAATAATGATGCAGCTCAAAATTATGTCCGTAAACAAATTGCAACATCATCCCTCAATTCATTAATCACCAGAATTGCTCATGCTTATAACTATATAATATGCCCAACTTAAAATATCTTAATATACTGGCACCTATAGTACACAAAACTGGAGTATGGCTTAACAGCTATTTTTGACAATATTAAACTATCTTCAAATGTCTGATTATGTGAATGAACCAGAAAGTAAATTGCCTGATAAAGTCTTCTGGTCAGAAGTATATGACACTTACTTGGGGGATGGAATGTAAAACAACAAAACCTACAAACTAAAGCTCAGATTTTAACTAACTCAAATCTTAGAAATCTAAAAGTTTAGCATTTTCACTTTTATAAAAACCTACCTGGTCATCAGCAAAAGTGACAAAACCAAAAGAACGGAAAGGTTTTGGTATAAATACATCGGTGACATCACCAAACTGGGAAAGGAACTGACGGAGATCATCAGCACTCATGTCCTCAGTGAGGCGACGCACAAACACTTTCCTGCTTCTTAAAGGCTCTTCTGCATTTGGCTGAAAAAATAAAATGACATATAATATCAGGACATTTTCCTTCCTAGTTCCTAGTGAAGCAGATTTGCTGCTTTACCATCTGGCTCAACACTTTGGTGGTGTTGGACAAGCAGATTTTCTCAGACTATTAGTACTATAATTCCTAATTATTTTTTTTATAAGTTACAGTAAAATGAGAAATGTACTGCTACACCCAGTATATTTGATGGGAGTGCAAGATCAGGGAGCCAGGCGAGTGGATAGTGACAATGGTAAACATCAACTGATGAGCCTGATGCCAAATCACTGAGATTTCAGAATAATTCAATGGGGAACCATTGTAGTTTTATTGTGCTATCAGGGGAATGAACTGGACGAAGATAAAATAAACTGCAGGCGCTGGAAACTTGAAATGCAAAACAATTGGAAAATAAATGTTAGGTAGCATCTATAGATAAGTGAACAAATAACATTTTAAAGTAAAAAAAATAAAATGCTGGTGGAACCTGAACAGGCCAGACACCATCTATGGAGATAAATGGATAGTTGACGTTTTAAGTTCCTTTAGGAGTTTGCTTTTTGCTCCGGATTGTAAAAGTTACAGTTTTATATCCCCAATTAACATTTTAGGTTAAGACCCTTCATCAGAAGAAAACAATTGGAAGAGATGGTCATGGAGGCATGCAGAGAACAAAGGGAATATGAAATTGTGCTGATAAAGCAAAAGCAGGCAATATTACCACGGATTAAATTGGAAATTTCCTCTGGTTGATGAGTTAATACAGGAACTGAATGGCTTATGAATTGCAGGTTGAGAAAAGGTTATATTTTGATACAAGCAATTTAAATCTACAGAAAGCTTATGTAAACTTACCCTATTCTTGGAACGATAATAAGCACCCAGAGTGTTGCGTTTCCAGCTTTTTTTTTTTTTTAAATATCAAATTTCTAAAAGCTGCAGATTATATTTTAGCAGTTGCCCACCCGTTCAATTTAATTTCAGAATGAGCTTCCACTCACAAATAGTTCCAACTGCAAGAGCACATTTATAGCTCACATTCCTTGATCTACCATTGAAGGCCCAACCTTTAAAAAAAATGCGGATGTTAAAAATCTGTGTTCAGTCTGCAGAAGTGAATCCAAACTGTTGCCTACCACTTTAATTCCCCATGCTACTACGACCCGTTTCAGGCCTCCTGCACTGCAGAATTAGAGTGCGGGACTAATTCCGATAAGAGAGGGGCAAAATTAACCCGCTTAGGCTGGATGGATTGCATTTAAAAAATGTCCATCCATGTCCTCACATTGAATGAGCACAGGAAGGTAGACGAAAAAGGAAAATGGATGCAAATGGTCAGTGAAGGATACATAACACCAGAGTTTAAAAATCAAGATTATTAAATAATTCAAGGCTTGAGGTTGCTTACGTTCATACATTGTAAACTCATGAATCGTGTTATGCAAGGTAGATCAATTGCAAATTTACAATGGATTACCATTCTGCTCATAAGAAGCAAATCACCTGAAACCTGCTCTGCTATTTAATAAGCTAATGGTTTACCCGATTTTACCTCAGTAGCAATACTGACTGTTGCGTTTAAAAAAAGTTCAGGCCAACAACTGTGAATGATATTGAAGATTAAATTTCAAGATAATTATAGATACAAGAACAAGAGTAGTGAGAGACATTAAGTGTACTACTATCCAAGTTTCAGAACAAGCCAAAGGAAAATTAGCACCAAAAGATGTGGAATTGATGTTGGACAGAATAGAGACAATTTCAAAAATTTTGACAAATAGAAAAAACAATTAAATTTGACACAAACAAAGCTGTCCGTGGTAAATTGAAGGCAAAGAAGCAACTTTGTAATTGAATATTCTTTAAGCAAAAGTGTTTTGGTTGCAGAATAAGTACATTCCTGTAATACAGGATAGGCAATCCAAGCCAAAGCTCACGTAACAAAACAAAAGCATATATGACAGATGCAGGTACTTGGCATTAGTCAGAACCGAGGAAATTCAAAGAAAAACGAGAAAGGTAGATATACAGAGAAGATAGACAAAAATGCTGGAGAAACTCAGCGGGTGAGGCAGCATCTGTGGAGCGAAGGAATAGGCGACGTTTCGGGTCGAGATCCTTCTTCAGACATAAAAAATTATTTCCTTTCGGCTCTTTATACAGCATTTATCTTCTCAGTAAGATGTTAGTACAAACTAACTACAACCCGGTGAAGAGAAAAATATAAGCACATACCTTGGATTTGGGAAATTTGCAATCACACCATCGTCCATCAATCATGTGTCGTTGCGACATCACTTTCACTTGTGTTTCATATTCTGTGAACCTGATGAAGCCAAATCCTTTTGCATTCCCGGTTTTATCTCTCTTCACCTGTAGATGTACGATTTATTTCAGAAGATTTATGCAAGGAATTACAAGAAGCCTCCTGTAGATTAGTGGCTCATGTGCATCCGTACTGGGTGCCGATGCATGCCATGACATGGGTTTGATTTCCTTCAGCCCTTCAGTCTGTCCACTGACTGTAAACTATGATTTTACATATCACATTTTAACACAATACAAGGACTTGTTTAACGATGTCTTTGCGGTTGTTTTTGCCTGCAACAAGTTCAACAATTTCATCTTTGGTCGCAGTTACAGTTGAAGCCGACCACCAACCTCTTATCGGCATTTTCAATAAACCTATTCCAGCACGCCTACAACTGATGTTACTACAACTTCAGAAATATGACATCATCCTCACCTAAAAACATGGAAATGTTATGTACCTGGCAGACACTCTCACGTACACCTCGGAAAACTTGCTAGTATCTACCCTCGCAGGATGATGAAACATAGAAACATAGAAATTAGGTGCAGGAGTAGGCCATTCGGCCCTTCGATTTTGATATATCTTTATAATTTTTGATGCTTTACATGACTTTATATAGTGATGTCCGTATCCTTCATCCCTTCATCATGGATGGAGGACTTAGTTGCCCACACAGCTGCCGACAAGACTCTACGGTCCCTGACCTCTGTCATTAAGCGTGGCTGGCCAGACAAACACTACAACATTCCTTTGCCAGTCCAACCTTCCTTCCCTGTTTGGGATGAATTAGTGCTACAAGACAGGATTGATTTAAAAGGACACAAGGCCGTGGTTCCTGCTTCACTACATCACCGATATTTTGACACAGCGCAGGACAACCAGGCGCTGTTTCACAGGTGAAAAGCATGTTTTACTGGCCTGACATGGCCGAATACATCAACGGCAATGTGGCAGATTAGGCTGTGCGCAATAGCATGGAACCTCATCAACAAAAGCAACCACTTCTGCCACATCCTGTACCTGCGCTCCCATGGTCTACAGTGGCAGCTGATTTATTTGAGTGGCACAGCAAGCAGTACCTGGTGCTCATGGATTCGTATTCAGGATGGTTCGACATTGATTTTCTCAGCAGCCCCATTTCCAGCGGTGTGATTTCAAAATTATCTCATCATTTTTCAATCCATGGATCTCCAGGCAAGCTGTTGACTGACGATGGCAGCCAGTTCACCAGCCAACAATTCAGAGAGTTTGCAAGAGGATGGAATTTTCACCACATCACCAGCAGCCCGGAGTATCCACAGTCTAATGGGCTGGCTGAACGGGCAAAACAACTCATGGAGTACTCTCACAGGGCCAAATCTGACATATTCCTGGATTTGCTCAACTTACGCAACATTTCCTGTGACCCTGCCTTGGGTTCCCCTGCTCAACAATTATTGTCAAGACAGACCCGTAAGCCGTTGCCCGTCGCAGAACAAACGTTAATCCCACATGTCTTTTCACCTGAGGATATTCAAACCAGGTTACAACAGAAGCGTGACATTAAAAAAATGGTTCGACAAGACGAGCAGGCCTCTGCCGCCATTGACCAAAGAACAGGTAGTCCGCTTACAGACTGACAAAGGCCATGACCGCGTTGGGGTAATTTCTGTCTAGCGTCGGAGCCACGCTCGTACATTTAGAGCCGATGGCGGCACCTACTGACGAAACAGACATCTTCTGTCTGTGAAGGAGCCAATCCCTCCTTCTTATTATCCTGATTGTACAAGTTTATTTCAATCTGTATCTAGTGATCCTCGCATGCTCTTGCCAGCACAACAATCCATGCTTGTGACAGTTCCTCTGTCTGTCCCATCTTCGCGTGCGCCACAGTCTCCTGCTTCACCACAGAGGCGTTTGTGTACTCCCCCAAGACAGTGAAATCACCAGCTCTGTCCCCAGAGAAAAAAGAATGGAGATGGCCTTTATCGTACATGTGCTGGTCGTGTTTGCAGGCCGGTCGTGAAGTATCCGGACTATGTTTGACTTTACACACGTCTGTCATCGGTTGTGATATTTGCTTTGCTTAGTTATGGGTATACAGTGTTATTGATTCTTTAAGGGGGGGGGGGGGGGGATGTAGATTAGTGGCTCATATTACGAGTCATGCTTTTGTAGTTACGCCCACTAGCTTATTAGCATCGCGGTCTACTGCACTCGGCAGTCTGAAGTAAACTCTCGAGTGAGAACTTGTAATTGTTTATCCTGAATAACCTGACATGGCATGAGGTCTTTATTATCACAAGGACTTTAAACCTCCATGTACAGCAAATTTCTATTGCATCAAAATGTTTAACATCCAAACTTTACAAACAACATTGCAACCTCAACCCACACATTTGATTAAGATTTAATCGGACCCATGTTCGACCAGATTAAGGGTGCTGTCTGTACAGAGTTTTAAGTTCTCCCTGTGATGGCATGGGTTTTCTCAGAGATCTTTGGTTTTTTCCCCCACTACAGACATCTGTAAGTTTGTAGGTTAAATGGCTTGGGTTTGTATACTTGGTATAAGTATAAATTGTCCCGTGTGTGTAGGCTTGTGTCGGTGTGCTGGAATTGCTGGTTGGCACGCACTCGGTGGTCCAATGGGCCTGTTTCAGCACCTTATCTCTAAACTAAACTTAGAATAAGTTGCAGGGTTAGAGCAATGAGAGGGAAAATGGTACCTATATCATTGTAGGTAAAAGGAAAAAGGCTTCAAAAACAGCAAACTCATCTCAAGAATGTGTCCAAACTTATAATATTAAAGTTTCAGCTGTGTGGTACAAATTATTTCTGCAAACAAGATTTCTAATCAACACAAAATGTAAGCATAGTATGAGAATCTTAAATTAATCTGTACTACTCCAGAACTACAGAGTTGTTTGTATACAGCAAATATATTTATTTGGGATATTTTATGGCCAGAGTGTATTTGGATGTTACAATACCTTGCCATCTGTGACATGAAGCTCACCTGCGCCATAATGACTTCACCGAAAGTACTAAAATAATCTTTTAAATCCTGATTTGTTGTCTTGAAGGGAAGGCCAAAAACGATGAGGTCAGATGTCTTCTGAACTGTTCTCTTCACTTTCACAGCTGAAGATGCATCAGTTTCATCCATTTTCCTTTTGTTGACTAGATGCAAAGAAAAAAAGATATCTGGGTGTGAAAGTGATCCAGCACATTTGAATTCTACTGATCTCCCCCCCCCCCCCCCACCCCGTCCCTAACAGCCTGAACAGAAGGGTCTTGACCCTAAACATCACCCATTCCTTCTCTCCAGAGATGCTGCCTGTTCCAGAGTTACTCCAGCATTGTGTCTACCTTAAACCAGCATCTGCAGGTCTTTTCTACACATGCACATTTTAAAGTTAACTCAGACATGCACAAGTACAGAAAACATCAGAACCAATGGTTTGTACCAATTACACCGCGTTCCATATTCTTTTTACAACAAATTGTAATTTAAAAAATGAACATTGTTTGTTGCCCTAGAGATAGATGCAAGTTAGTTCTCAGGACCAGATAAGGTGAGTGATGTGTGGAGCAAAGTATCATAATGGCTCAATAGCTGTAGTTGCCAGCACATTACACGTGCTGGACCATGCAATGTCTCACATTAATGTTAAAGCTATGGGAAGGACAGGTTAAGAGACGACATCTTGCTTAAGTCGAATGTGTGCAGAGTATCCTGTTATTCCCGTTTAACTGTCAGCAAAAATGTTTGCATGTTTGCTTATGACGTTTTCAAGACACGATTTGGACAAATTGATGCTGAAAATGTTCTTCCAGTCTAATTCTATTCTACTCAGCCAATCCTTTCCAAGGAGGGTTGGTATATTTCTGTAGCTGGCCACTATGATGGGCAGTGTTACTGACTGACCATTGTGTTGAACTTTACAGTTCATTTGTCCACAAGTCTCCAAAACTTCACCCGAGTAGGTTCTCAGCTTGACCTTACTCTCAAACAATAGTATTTTTGGGAACTTTGTTTCGTACAGGTCTTTGCTCATGACCGAACAATCTGCTGCTGTGTCAATACACATATCGATTAACTGTTCATTAATCAATAGTTTAGTTTCGAAAATCCTTGTCTTGGCTGGTTGTAGGCTTATTGATGTTGGTTACATAAATGGTGTACAAATTGCAGAATGATCTGCGTTGGAATGGTCAGACTCATCATGCAACGGTGAAAGCAACAGGTGTCCTAAACTTTCTGAGGCGCAACTTTCATCATTGTTCAACTTCTGTCAAAGAGAAGCTATACTTCACCCGCGTTAGACCTCATTTGGACTACGCAGTTGCAGCACAGGGACCTACACACAAATAAAAAAAATTATTCCATCGAACGTGTCCAAAGACAGGCAGCTCGATTTGTTACTAACACCTATGAGAGAGAAGCGAGTGTCACCAAACTTCTGAATTCTCTGGGGTGGAACCCTCACCAAGACAGACGTGAAACTCACCGTTTGACCTGTTTTTACCAAATGTTAAATGGTCAGCTCGACATAGACTACAAGACCTACGCCAAACCCAAACCAATTAGGAGCAGACGAGGGCATTCGATCCAATTTGTGATCCCAGCTACAAAGACAGATGTATACAGCAATTTGTTCTTACCCCGCACAATTAAAGCATGGAATAATCTCCACCCAACTATAGTTACCCAACCAGATGCAACTAAATTTAAAGTAGCTCTTTCTTCCCAATAGCCCTTTCTGGCTTAAGCCCTCCCTTCACCACCAGCTTAAATTCCATTTGGAATATTTTGGAGGACCAAGAAACCAAGAACCCAAGTTCATTTACATCTTGGTTCACCTGCAAGTTGAGAACTCCTCTCCGGTGTTGTTGCTTGATTCCCGCAGAGTGTTGGTTTCCTGTTTTATGCTTTGCCCGGCATGCTGAGGTGGTATGGCCTTTCTTCTGGCAGTTATAGCACTTGGCCATTTTGAACTGACAAAATTGGGATGACTGATTACCGTTACAACGATAACAACTGGCTGAACTTGGCTCCCCGCCATACTTCGGTTTTGGTTTAGCGCCTCTTGGTTTGGCCATAGGCACTGCCTTGTGACTGTAAACGGCCACTACATTCCGTGGTGGGCCAAACTCGGGAGCATTCTTTGATGCCATCTCTATTGTGGTAGCAATTTTGCATGCTTTCTCGAATGTGAGATCTGGAATGTTCATCAGTTTGGACTGAATTTGTTCATCCAATAGACCACAAACAAATCTGTCGCGTAGTGCTCGTCCAAGAATGGCTCCAAAGTTACAGTGTAAACTTAGGCTTTTCAAGGCAACGATGTACTCATTGATTGTGTCATTCTGCTTCTGGTTTCTGCATAGAAGGATCTGTAGGCCTCTCATGTCCAGCTTGCAAACAACCACGAAACAACTCTGTATTTACTGTTTAAACTGTTAAACAATACTGCGAGTTGCAAAACAGTCCTGCACTGTATTTAAAGGTTGAGTTCACAAACTATCCCATCCTCATCGCCAATTTTGTTATAATCCGGACAGCAAAATGAATAACAACTTACACGCAGGCTGCCTGGATCACAAGAGAGATTTATTACCCAACATTCCCTACTTATATACACCAACTCATTAGCATATACATGAATACATTACAATCTCCATTTCACCTCAAGGTTCAATAGGGGGGTTGCACGTAAGGTCACTGGGTCATAGGGCTTGCGCATGGAGCCGCTCAATCCATCTGGAGGACATCCGTAACTTCCGGTATTTGTTATTAATGCAAGAAACGCGTACTTTCCTACTGGTAAAAAAAACGCCAAAATGTTGAATTTTTGCGCTTTAAAAAATGTGGAAGTCGGGGTAACTGTGAGAGACATGTACCCAACTTCAGAATTCCAAAAGTGAAGCGAAATGAAGGTAAAGAGAAGCGAGAGCTGAAGGGCCAACAACAGCTAAAGTGCTTGGCGAACATTGGCCGTGCAGATATCGGAATTGGAACTATTGGGGATTATCGCATTTGCTCACTGCATTTCATCAACAATAAGGTATTATTTGCGGTTTTTCGTGATTCCTTTGGTATCTAAAAAGTCTCAGAAGTGATAAATCTGGCTGTAAATTTTGCTTCAGAGGCGTTTTCTTTTGGTATGTAAAAACCCACTTGAGAACCATAGGCGATTTTAAAATTTACAGCCAGATTTATCACTTCTGAAACTTTTTAGATGCCAAAGGAATCAAGAAAACCCCCACAAATAATGCCTTAGTTGATGAAATGCAGTGTGCAAACGGCATGTTCGCCAAGCACTCTGGCTGTTGTTGTCCCTTCAGCTCTCGCTTCTATCTACCGTCATTTCTCCTCACTTTTGGAATTCTGAAGTAGGCTAAATGTCTCTCACGCTTATCCCGATTTCCATAATTATTTACAGCGCAAAAATTTGACCATTTCGGAGAGTTTTAACGGGCCCGCTATGCTGGAAACAATGGTAAGTGCTTACATGCAGTTCATCGCGTGTACTCCATTTGGCGTAGCGTAACAACAGTACGGGTCATGGGCCGTGACCTGACTGTCGTGAAACCTCCCTATAGGGTGATTTCACCAAAGGTCAAATGAGCGTAGATCCCCCCCTCACGTGACCGAAAATTTTAACTGGAGGACATATGTCCGTTCGGTACATGTTAGTGAATGGGGAAACAAGCACTTTCCCACCCGTTAAAAACATGGAAAACGGCCGATTTCTGAGCTGAAATTTTCTGTGCGAGGCGGGGTGACTGTGAAGCACAGCGACCTAAATTTTCAGGCAAAAAAAAGATAGAAAGTAAGGTAATTACAAGAAGGAACTGAAGGTGGAAAAACAGCGGAAGTGCTTCGCAGACATTTGCCGTGGAGATTTAAAGGTCCAAAATATTGGGAATTATCGCGTTTGCTCGCTGAATTTCATCAAAAGTAAGTTACTTTTGATGAAATTCAGCGAGCAAACGCAATAATTCCCGGTATTTTGGATCTTTAAATCTACACGGCAAATGTCGGCTGTTCACTTCCGCTGTTTTCCACCTTCAGTTCCCTCTTGTAATCACCTTACTTTCTATCTTTTTTTTTGCCTGAAAATTTAGGTCGCTGTGCTTCACGGTCACCCCGACTAGCACAGAAAATTTCAGCTCAAAAATCGGCCGTTTTCCATGTTTTTAACGGGTGGGAAAGTGCGTGTTTCCCCATTCACTAACATGTACCGAAGTGACATATGTCCTCCAGTTAAATTTTTCGGTCACGTGAGGGGGGATCTACGCTCATTTGACATTTGGTGAAATCACCCTATAGGAGTGATTCGTGATTTCACTATTCAGTCCAACATGTTGTCTCTTGTGCTGCCACGATTTCTTTTACATAATTTTTCCTCAGAGCAGTATCAAGCACGACTGTGCCGACGCCTGCACAACTAACCACCATCAGACCAATCCAAGCCCTACTAACCTCCACCAGACCAGCCTCCCCCTCCCCAACCCACAACCAGGCAGACCTGCCGCCAACCCCCTCCCTCCCTCCCCTCCGTTACAGGTGTCAGAGGTTATGGGGAGAAGACAGGAGAATGCGTTTGGGAAGGAAGCCATGATTGAACGGTCGAGTAGACTTGATAGTCCGAATGGCCCAATTCTGCTCCTATTACTCATGACCATTCTCCCTCCCTACCAAACCTCGACAACCTGCTTCCCTCTCCCCCATTTTCCCCTCCTCCGCCTCCCACGCCAGAGCAGACCAGGCCGCACCTTTCGGGTAGTTCACCACGTAGACCAGGTTGCCCCATCCGTTGTCGGGGGCGTGCAGGATGCCCCCCACCATGCGCACCCCCCGCAGACACTGGTCGTCCGGGTTGCGGTAACGCAGGCCATACGCCGCCGGGAACTGCGCCGTCACGGTGGACAACAGCAGCGTGCCGTCGTCCTCCGACGGGATCTCTATCGGCTCCGCCGACTCCTCGTCGGACACACGTATGTACTCGGGCATGGCCAGGGTGGAAAAAAACCCAAACGCAAACCCAAAGCTATAACGACGAGAAAACAAAAGTTAAGACGGGAAAAGCCTCGGGAGGAAGGTGAGCCCGGACCGTTGGTCGTTCAACGACGGAGCCCGACAACAAGCTGACAAAATGGAGGCGGCTAGTGGCGGACACACGAATTCAACCAAAGATCCTATAGCGGAGCAAGATGCTCCACGCCTACGTAATCCAACGCACTGACGTTAATACGTATCATAGCGTCACGGCCGCCATTTCTCAATGCAAAACGCGGCTGAAGTTATGCCTCACGCAGTGAAATCCGCTCTATCATCTTTGGTGTAATCAGTGTTGTAGGGGAACTGTGTGTGGCATAGCTCATCTATCACTTCACATATTTTCGTTAATTTTATTGTAAATGTTTTCCCCCTGTTTCTGCCCATTTCCCTCCGATCCTTCCACGTCAGCCCCCTCCTTTGCGCAGTTTCCCTTGTATAGGGTGATTTCACCAAAGGTCAAATGAGCGTAGATCCCCCTCACGTGACCGAAAAATTTAACTGGAGGACATATGTCACTTCGGTACATGTTAGTGAATGGGGAAACACGCACTTGCACACCCGTTAAAAACATAGAAAACGGCCGAATTTTTAGCTGAAATTTTCTGTGCTAGTCGGGATGACCGTGAAGCACAGCGACCTAAATTTTCAGGCAAAAAAAAGATAGAAAGTAAGGTAATTACAAGAAGGAACTGAAGGTGGAAAAACAGCGGAAGTGCTTCGCAGACATTTGCCGTGGAGATTTAAAGGTCCAAAATATCGGGAATTATCGCGTTTGCTCGCTGAATTTCATCAAAAGTAAGTTAATAATGCCTTACTTTTGATGAAATTCAGCGAGCAAACGCGATAATGACTAACCACCCCCCAAACACACAGGCGGGGGGAAGAGGGAGACGGGGTGGGGAGAGGGGGGAGATTGGGGAGGGCAGGAAGGAGGTTAAGGGGGGGATGTTAAAGGTGGAGAGAGGAGATGAGAGGGTAGAAAGAGGATTTATGATCATTGAAATGAGGAAAATTGGATTGATAGAAATATCAGTAAAGAACATTCTAGAGTGGGGAGGGAAAGGAAAAGGAATAAAGTTGTTGTCTGATTTCTTGAGGGCCTCTGGGCTTATAAAAAGGATCTAATGTAAAGACATGAGTACTGTGGGATGAAGCCAGAAGGTGGCAGCAATGCAACATTGCGGATGCCGGCTGCCGTAAAACTCCGAAGAAGAAGATGGGAGAGGAGGGGGGAGGGGGAGGGAGAGGGGAAGGGGGGGGGGGGGGGGGGGGGGGGAGGGAGGGAGGGGAAGAGTGGGGGATGAGGGGTAGCGGGGAGTGGTGCAAGAGAGAGGGGAGGGGGGGAGAGGATGGGGAGAGGTGAAGGGGGGGGGGGGGGGGGGTTGGAGCAGGCGTGCATGAGTCGAGCCGCAGGCTGTGAACGCTCGTTCTCTCCAAAGATCCTATAGCCGCTATGGGATATTTGGTTATTTCTGCGCAATTTCAACAACGGGGAGGGTTGGAGTGGGAGGGAGCGGGCGGAGTGAGGGAGAGAGAGGGGGGGGGGGAGAGAGGTGAGGGGTTGGAGCGGGCGTGCATAAATCGAGCCGCGGAATGTGAATGCTTGGCCCCCACTCCAGCTGGTTAGAGGGTGTGAGGACTCGCATCCTCGGCGTGATAGAGCCTGGCCGGGCAGCAGCGGCTGTGAAAAACTTTCTGGGGGGGGGGGGGGGGGGGGGGGGGGGGGGGGGGCAGAGAGACAGAGGGACAGGGGAGGAGAGAGACAGAAACATTTCCACTCTTCTCTGCATCTGGAAAGTTAATCAATTATTCTATGGCAGTGCCCAAGATTTTTTTTTGGAAAAACACTAAACGCCAGAGTAACTCAGTGGATCAGGCAACATCACTGGAGGACATGTGCCAATGTGCCATAATCTGTACAAATTTTGCTCTGGGATTTGACTTGTTTTCATAATCTTATCTATATTATTATATTGCTGGTAGGAGGGATTATAAAACCTGGAAGTATTGTGCCTCAGTCAGTCTCTGTAAGATGGAGGAGTGGGGGGGGGGGGATGGAGGGGGGGGGGGGGGGGGGGGGGGGGGGGGGGGGGGGGGGGGGGGGGGTAGTGAGAGGGTCATGTCTCTCAGTCTGAGCTGCGAAGAACACTGAACACATGTCTACTAAACTGTGAGTGTGGTTTTACTGACCTTGAGTGCCCTTAATGTGGTTTGAAAATGAAAATGAAAACGAGGTTGGTTTGAAGTAAAAGCACTGCAAATGGTTGGTGGGTGTTTGGGTTGAAGTAAAAACACTGCAAATGGCTGGTGGTCATAAATGGCTGGTGGTCATACTTGACATCTTCCTGTTTGCACTGTATATTGATTTTAGATAAAACGCTATCACTTACGGCTGTGATTTTGGCCATCTTACTCAGTCCCCTTCGTTCATCAGGTGCAGAGGATTCTTCCCATCAATGAAAAATAAAAGTGTTATTAGTGTTTAAAAAATGTTGAGAACCTCTCCTGTCAATCAAGCCATGAAGGCCACATCTTTTCAGGTGGGAGGGATTATAAAACCCGGAAGTGTGGTGTGGCTCAGTCTCTGCATGATGGGGGAGAGGTCGTGACTCTGTCTGAGCTGTGAATAAACTGAACACACTGAATGTCTACCGAACTGTTAGTGTGGTGTTTTGTGTGGTTTAATCCCTGCATGAAATGGTATGAAACTGCATTTGAATGTGGTGGCCTTGCACCCTGTATGAAACGGCATTTGAATGTGCTGGCCTTGCACCCTGCATGAAATGGTATGAAATTGGATCAGTTGGGCAACAGCTATTCACAATATATTTTAATGATTTGAATAAGGGAACTTGTTTACTTACAAGTTCGCAGACCACAAAAAGCTGGGATGACATGTGAGTTGCGAGGAGTGTGCAGAGGCTCCAATGCGATTTGGTCGTCGGGTGAATGAACAAATACATGGCATATGGGCTAATTGATGGCAAAATGAGGAGTTTAATGTGGATAAATGGGAGGTTAACCTCTTTTATTCTAAAAATCAAATGTTTATAAATCAAATAAAGGTAGACTGGGAAAAGGCAGAGGCACAAAAAGAAGTGGATATGTCCGAGGGCAAGCACACATACAATCAGATATACACACACATATGTACATATACACACACACACACACGTATACACATATAATGTATAATATATATACAGAGAGCAAGACACACACACAGATAGCCGTGACCATTTTCCCAGGGCACAAGTATCCAACACAAGGGGCATAGCTCTTATAAGTTTAATGGAGCCGTTTGGGCAAGTTTTTTTCTACAGTGGTGTGGGCCTGGAACACCCTTGCCAGAGATGGTGGTGGAGGCAGAAATGATAGTGGCTTTTAGATAGGCACATGGAGGTGCAGGGAATAGAGGGATATGGATCATGTACAGCTAGATGGGATCAGATTAACATAGCATCATGTTCAGCACATTGTGGGCAGCAGAGCTCGTGTGCTGCATTGCTCTATCCTCAGGTGCAGCAAGAGGCATCAGGATTGCAGATTTAGTATCTACCAAATGATCAGTTATTCTGGACAGACCCGACGATGATGTGCAAGCCAAAGTACATAGTGCAACCTAAGTTATACACAGTCCATATTAGTTCAGCGCTGAGGGAGGGTTTGATGAATGTTAAGAGCCTGATGGGGAAAACTGTTGTTGAAGCGGGAAGCAATTGTTCTTATCCTCGTACATTCTTCCTGGCAGCACCAGGGAGATGAGAGGATGGTGTGGGTCTTTAATTATATTTGCAGCCTTCTTGAGGCAGTCCTTCTGTAAATCTCTTCAATGGTTGAGATGTCATTACCTGTGATGGACCGGGCAATGTCCACCACATTTGTTCTTGTTTCAATGATAACACATAGAAGAAAGCTGAAAGAGCAGAGAATTGCAGCAGTTGGGGGAAAGAAAACTAGAAGAGTGGGGCTGACCTGGAATCCATTGTTTCAAATGACTGCATGCAACAGTTTGTCATCAGTTGAGCACCATGGTGTAGCTTGGTCTAACGCTGTACTCAGAAAAAATACCAGGAAAGTATTTTGTCAGTTACGGCACAAGCTTATGCATTCCCCAATGGATGACATTGCCACATTGCCTGGATGTCAGGTGCAAAGTATATCAGGGTGCTTCACATTACGAGTGAGAACTAATGTTTTTTTTTTAGCAGCAGGTGCTCCTTGCCCTTTTGTTAGCTCGAGTGGGAACAAGGCCACATAACTCAAACTGATCACCTTGTGCTCTTTATTACAGTTACTGACATTTGAAATTGTTATATATTGAGCAACATTGAGAATTAGGTAATACGTCCATCTGCAGTTAGCACTTGTCAGTGTTCATATTTCTTCAAACATTCAATGTGCATTACATTGTTTAATGTTCCTGATACACTCCTGTACGACAATAATAAAGTGACTATAACTTTATTATGTGGTGTGCGTTTTAATAGAATTTCATTTGAGACAGAAAGGAAAACATCTCTCACGAGTGGCCTTGGGTGTGGAAGGGACAATAGCAAACTCAGCTTAAGGGCACATCAGTGAGTTTTCAACATCCAGTCTTTTGTTATCCAACTCTGCAGCTTTACCTTGGAATTATAAATTTACAAAGTTTTTGCAATACTCAGGTCAGCATCCAGAGACCTGTCCAGTGTCCAAACCTATCCAAAATAACATCTGTGCATTTGCAAGAATGGATCAAAACCTACCTCCAATAACAAAAAGACCAGCAACTTCTGGTATCAATATCTTAATGTCATGTTTGACCAGAAACCTAAATGGAATAGATTAGAACCATGTCCTCAAGATCAGGCCAAGGATAGATATTTTGCAACAGGCATTTCAATTCCCAACCTCTCAGTGCCTCATCATCTACAATGATAGTCAGAGCGCGATTTCTTCAGGAACACTTACCAATCATCTCATAATTCTCATATTTCCTTCCCATCTTGAAGGCCAGTCAGCCCCTCAACATGGCGCTAACTCAGAATATTTTATCCATCACATTCCCGTTATCAACGCTCTCACATACCCAACATATGTAGCTTTAAAACACTCATTAAACGTCTCACCATCAAGAATAAAGCAGTGCATGGTTAATGCTACTACAGAATGTATACTTCCTAACCATTAATGCACATCATGGCGATAGTAATTTTTCAAAATAAATTGCAAAGTGTGATTTTAAAACATCTTCAAGCCTTCTGATCACTATTACTGATATCTCTAGTTATCCCTCCATGATTGGCAGTTACATCTTAGTCCTAGAGACACACAACATGGAAACAGGCCCTTTGCCTATGCCAGCCAATGTGCCACATCAGTCCCACCTGCCCACATTACTTTAACCCTTTCTATTCATGTACCTGTCCAAATGTATTTTAAACATTGGCATAGCTTCTGCTTCAACCTCCTTCACAATTCAGCAGAGGTCGTGAAAGTGGGACAGGCCCTTCAGGAAGCCGCCACCAATATGTTGAGGGTTGTCAGGGACCGGGCCGATACATTATTTTAAGAACTGTTCACAGGCTGCAAGTCCCATTGTGACTTGTCTGACAGCCCTAAATGCAGTAGAGAATATACCAGATTTACTAACTTTGTCTTCAAGAAAACTCCTGATTACTTGTTCTAAATTATGTTTCATGCCCAGCGACTGGCCCTTTGTTCAAATCCAACCAACAGGTACCACCACCTGCTTTCTAGTTCAGTAAATGTAGACCTAACAGAGCCAGCCCTCCTCGTATATCAGCCCTCCCCTCCCAGGAATCAGACTGTAGTAGATAATCTTCTTCTTCTATATAGTGTTTTTTGGCGGTTGGCAAACAACTTTTTTGGTGCATTACCGCCACCAACTGGCATGGAGTGTGGATCAAACAACACCATTACATATTCTAATAACCTATATCCTTCCGAACAAATTGGTTACCTAAGAAAAAGCATCAGGATTTGATAACACTTATTTGAACTCCCTTGCAAAATATCTACCAAATCAAATTGTACTCCTTCTTTTCTGAACTGCTCACTCACCCGTTCTCTCTCCTCCTCATACCTCTCACAATGTACAATGACATGCTCTATCGTTTCCTCTTGCCCACAGTATTCACATCTGCCTGTATTATGCTTGCCCATTACAAAAAGTGTACTGTTCAGGCCAGTGTGTCCAAATCTAATTCTTGAAATCACTGTCTCCTCTGTTCTTTCCTGCACATCTCATCTCTCCCACTTTCCTCTGGACTCTGTAGAACCACCGTCCTTTCCGCTCTTCCTCCCATTGCTTTTGCCATCTTTCCTTCAGTCTTTGCTTAATAATGTATTTAATCTCAGTTTTACCTATGTTAATACTTAAATCAATCTTACTTCTTTTTGTTACCTCTTTTGCTACCTTATCTGCCATTTTGTTTCCTCTAATGCCAATGTGTGCTGGTACCCATAAAAATATGACTGTAAGCCCCATCATTTGAATTCTGAATAGTGTTTGTTGTATTTCTATCAAAATGTCTGGTCTATTGTCTGAATGACTGTGCTGTAAACTCTTTATTGCTAAACTTGAATCTGAACAAATAACTGTCCTTAAAGACCTCATTATTGATCCTCTTCCCTACTTTGATGTGAAATTCTGGTACAATAAATGTTACTCCTACTTTATCTACTGAATCTTTTGATGCATCTGTATAAATTTGGACAAAACTGTAGTATCTGTCAATGTATTCCTGTATGATGACTGAATTATACATATGCTGTTTATCCTTGTTTTTCTGTTCTAATATTGTAAAGTCCCCTGTTGCATCTGGAAGTATCCAAGGTGGAATTGAAGGTAATGGAACCGTTGGAACCACATTTAATCGGGCTATGCTAATTTGTATTGCTCTCTGGGTCTAGTAGATAATCTCGGCATGTATTTGTGTTAAATGGCCAATTTTGTACATTTCATTAGAGCCAAATCATTGTGAACTACTTGCAGCAGTCCATTAATTGACTATAATTGCCTTATCTCAACATATAATTCTGATTAGTTCCTTTAAAAACACTCATTGTAATCAGCAGTTTTTGCAAATAAAAACAATGAAATCCATGATGGGAATAACTTTGGGAGATAGTGTTGTAAATGTACAGAAAATAAGTATCTTTGTATTTATTTTGCAACGTGTAGATTTTATATTTAAATGAACTAGCACTTAAGACAAGTATTTGTTCCCTGGTGGGGGAACAAAATAGCAAACATACAAAATACTGAACACTTTATTTTAAAAACAAAGCTTAGAGAATGCTAGTTCAATTTACATTCATATGCAGTAAAAAAAAAATCCTGAGACAAGTAGAAATGTCACAACTATCCATGTCCTGGGAAAAAGGAATTTAAGGTAAAAAATGGTCAATGGCAGCATTTGGGAACCAGGACCGTAAACCACAAGGGAATTAGTCAAATTGAAGCTAATTAAAATCACAAAGAACTGCAGAGTAACATGAGCAGTCATCCACACCATTTTTCCTAAATCATAATACTTTCTTTACCACACGGCACAATGGGTTATTTCAGAGGGAAGTGCAATTGTGTTAAAATAAATTGATTTAAACTTGTAATAAATTGATTTAAACAGGGTTGATAAGTGGGAAACAGATTCTGGTAAGACAATTGTAATCGTAATTAAAACGAGAAGGGATCATCTAATTACAAAATAAAAATGGATCTTCCAACATGTTGGGAAATAAATATCAGACATTTTGCCATTGAATCTTTAATACTTTATAGACAAAATTTGGTTGTTTCTTGGTTTCTATTACATTTTGTATTGAACTGGCAATTAAAAGTTAGCTGGGAAAGATATTCCTGCAAGTGATATACGCATCCTAAATTGTGAGACTCAAATAATAAATTGCACTATTCTAGGATTTAAAGGTCAGTCACCCAGAAAAACACACAAATAATGATTTCTCAAGATGCACAAGTAGGCAGTTACACCCATCCAACTGTCATTATGATGGAAAGTCAATTTATACACTAAATATCTTGATGACTGAGAAATAGAATTATATTCTCAAATCTACTAAATTAAGAGGTATTTAAGTTAGTAGACAAGAGCAATCAAGCCTTTAATCAAATGATCACAGGACTCCAAGATTAAGAGCCAAACACAACAAAGATCAATGCAAGTTCAATAGTAAGATGTAAAATAGAATGCATTCTGGTTCGGGTTTGCTACACGCGATTATTAATGTTTTATGACAATTACCCGTGACAGGGATATGGGCAGGTGATAGGTCATTGCTGAGGCAACACCTGAAATCTAACATGCACTTTTACACATCGAAAGGATAATATGCAAGGGAATGGCCAGCATCATTAAATTTAAAAACAATTTGTACATACATATCAGAAACATGTCATCAGGTTCGAACCTGTTCAATTTGATAAAATCATGGCAGATTAGATGATAATCTCAACTCCACACTCATCTACCAAGGTAAACTTTCACAACCTTGCATATTCACCTTTGTGAAGCTAGTGCTACATTGCATGCAAATTTATATCACTATGAAATGGAAGTATCTTTAAATTTACCTGTAGCCCAATGAAACTTACCTTAAGTATCCATGCAAATGGGTGATCTTCAAGTTCTAACTGGCGAATTCATCCACAAATGCAGTGTAATAATTGCCCAATGACTAGGGCACAATTCTAAGCACTTGACCCATAATGATTAGCTCAACTTTTTTGGGCCATGTGTGTTTAGGCAATTTTAGAAGTTTTTTTTAAATCCCCATGAGAAATCTACAATAATGCATTTGTGCAATTAAGGAGTTATTGCATGCACCCTAGTTTTCCAACATTAATTTCAGATTGTGTAGAACATAGACAATAGTCTGGACGGGAATGTTTTGACACATCGTCTCAATCTCTCTGGAGCCAGGGCAGGAATTGACCACAATTGGAAAACTAGCTGCAGAGAGTTGGAGTAGCCATCTTCACCCTAGAAGAAACATTATAGCAGAGAGCAAATTATCAATCCTCAAAGTACTATTTATGATGTTTATGTCCTTCTTCAGTAAATGACAATGCTGCGAAATAGTTACTTTTGCAAATATCTGGTGGTTTAAAACAGAAATCCCCAGTAAGGTTTGTGATATTTAAGTGGAATTATTAAACATTTGAATTACTTAGACAGCAGGAAAGTGAAAATAGTGCAGGGATCTGAACAATGATTTCAATTAAAAATGCTTATCCTGCAATGGAAACTGTATTAGAACCAAAACAAACAGTTGAAAAAGGAGAACATTCCAAATAACATTGCACTTATAAAATTATTGCAAGGATTTCTCCAGTACAGGTATCCTTATCAATTAACCTGCGAGATAAACTGCAAATTACATATCAGGATGGTGCCGAATATACGATGCCCAAAACTATTCAAAGAGCAACCAAAAAATAGACAACTCAGAGATCCATGTTTTTTTTTTTTTTTAGCTCAATACTTACCCAATGTGTTAGTAGGTACACACATTTCCCTTTTGACTTATTCACATTCAAACCTCACATCTAATCTACCACTAATGTTGGGAGATAATTATAGTTAATCAATAAAAAACCTCCAAAATCTAAACTTTCAAATGTGATAATTAAATCTGTAGAAAAATTTCAAACTTTGCTATGGATCTCCACTAATAGCTGAAATATTCAATTAACTCAATTCAATTTTATGAGAACTTTAAAAAAAACAGGAAGTCGCAGGAAGAAAACATTCACCTGGTGCTGGGAATGGTAATCTCTCGTATACAAAGTCAGAAAATTGAATTACAGCTTCCATGAAAATGAAGTAATTTGCAATCTCAGGAGGTCTATAGTTGATGTAGATAGAAGTGTTCATATATTTAAAAATCTATTCACCGCCAAACGTTAGCTTTAAGCAAAATCTAAGATAGGCTCCCACTGGAAATCCTCATGATACTTCTAATTAAACTTAGCACACCATCAAAAACAATAAATGATTACCATATTAAGTAACCAGATTTTTAGACTTTAGATACACAAAAAAAAGATAAAAAGAAACAAAAGGATATCCCCGGTAAATAAGCATCAAGTACTTTCTGATAGGCCAAGCACAACATACAGAATGCAAATAAGTTTGCCTAAGATTTTGAATTAGCTATCCACTGATCAGTATTAGAGAGATCAGATTTAGTCTTAGCTGTAATATAAAGAACAAACTATCTAAAAGAGTCAAATACTCAGGAACTTACCAACCCAGTACCATATTCCAAAAAAGGATGCTCACTTGAAAGAGATACCAGTGGGCTATTCACACCCATGGAAGCTATATCCCTCCATGAAGTTAAATTGTGACAATTTTAAAGGAGAAAATGAAAAGCCCCATTTAATCTTTTAGTGGAAACAAGATACAAAATTAACATCTTCGAAGCACTTATCAATGTTTATGTTTGGAGAATGAAATCAAGACCTGTAAAATATATAAAGATCTAAAATGGTTAACTTTTAATGTACTCGATACATCCTTTAGAACTTTGCATAATTTCCGCGTTTATTTTTCTGTCTTTTATCGGGTCAGAATGCAGAGACGAGAATGTTCAGTCAAGTTACATTTTTATTAAGAATCACCTACAATGACATTAAAAAAGGGGCTGCAAAACACACTTAACTCAAGCAGTCATTTATTATTCATTCACAATAAACTCGCAGAAAACACAAACGTACACTCTTGTTCAAGATTGACACTGAGCTCACACAAGTCATCTCCGGCAGGCAATACACAATACACTCCCCAGAATATTGTTCCTTCATAACACCACATCATTTCACTTGTCCACACTTACAAATCAGTATTACAAAAATACATCACCAACCATTCGGCACAGGGAGGAGAAATATACAAAATATTCAGGGGTTGAAACTAAATTAAAAAAATTTACAGTCCTCTTTGCAGCTTTTTAAGGACTGACTGAAGAGTATTTACTAAACAACCTGCAATTGAATTCAAGCGTAAAGCAAAATTATTTTATTTTGTGCACTTTATAATTAGAAGAATGTTTATTTCAGTTAAAAAATAAATATTTGCAAAGAGTTTAATTCCAACTCAAATTGCAACCCAATGTTCTCTTTAAAAAAAAAAAAAATACTACTGAACTGAGATGTTCTTGGTTTCAATCCCTGGAGATATTCATTTCACTAAACACATTCAACATTTTCCAATTACTCAAGTTACAAGCAAATATCACCACTTCAAAGTTTTTTCTACTTAATCAGCCACGGACGTCCTTTGTGAATACAAGAAAAACATTCGTACTGTATTCCACTTCTCCTCTGCATTCTCTCACCATGCCAAGGGATTGCGAGCCACATCTTTCCATGTTTAAAAATGCCATAATGCACCACCAGGTCTGCATGCGCTCTCTCCTTCCTCGCTCATACTAGCCCTCTCATTCGTCGGCACCACCATGGCATCAATCCCATACCAGGCATCAACTTATGTCATTACAGCTCTGCATCATATCTTGTTTCACAGCGCTGATAAACGAATCAATGAAAAGAACAGTGGAGGACAAAAATGGAACACCCACCATGGTCCCTTCGAATAGAACCTGAACCTCCGTGCAGCCTGTAGATATGTGGCAAAATGGTTTAGAGAAAACATTTTCTATACATATGTAGGTGCTCATGCTCTACATAATATTCTATTAAACATTAGATTAAATGTTTGTACCCAAGTTAAGATTTTCTACACAATTTTGCTGATTTCCTATTTGCAGCTGCTTAAACAATACCCCCACAACCCTCCTTTGGCTAGCAGAGCTGGTGAAGACTACATTTAGCAAGGAGTTAATTATAAAGCAACAGCAATATCCCAGTGCACATAAATTCACTACTGGACATTCAATGCAATGAATGATCTAATCTGGAAAGCCAGCAATTCAACAAATATATCAACTCAAGAGAGCAACAAGATATCTTTAGCAAGAGTATTTTCAGATTCACCTATGCTGCCCTCATGGGATGGTAATGTAACTTGCTTTGGATGTCCAATGTGGAACTGAAGTGTTATTTGCTAGTACAAAGCCAAGAAAATGTTTAAAAGAATTATGCAGATCTGGCAAAACCTAACCGTGATCCTGCAGAGGTTATACAATTATAAATGAAAACATGGGTGTAATTTGCACATTTCAATTTTAAAATGCTTTGGATTCAAAAACATACCAGCCTTTAACAAACTCATTCCAAAGCTTTTAGCTCACCAATATATTTACATTTTCAAAATTTCAGAAAGCAAAGGGGGTATTACTCTTAATTGTAATAACATTTGAAAATAATACTCCTAATTCAATTGAAGGCATAGTGTCTATTCACTTATGTCATTGTGCACTTATGTAAAGAGAAAAAAAGCAGAAAAGACTTGGAAGCAGGAGCCAAATTTGCTAAATCGAAGGCCAAATTATTATAAGCCAAAAAAAATGCAGATAGAAACACAAAAGATGCGATTTTACAATTATTTGTTTAAATATTTGCAATCCTTTGGCTGGTTAAACTATATTAGGGACTTGAATGAAAGCCCATGCAAAAGGCATCTGCTGTAAAGATCTTTCTCTCGTTTAACACAAATTTGCATTAAATTCAGAAAAATATGGTTTCTAAGGAAGATGTAAATAATAATAATAGACACAAGTGCACAATGGTTATTAAAGATCCATTATGTCCGCTGTGGGGAAAAAAAGGTGATAATAACCAGATCCAAATTGGTACTCAGCTCTGATTATCCAATGTAATGCCTTTTCAGCAACTCACTTTTTCATTTAATGAGAACATTTCAAATAAATTCTAATAAGTCCATATTCAAGAAAAGTTCATTGCCAGGATTGCAAATGTAGACAATGCTAAGCCAATTAATTTGGGCGAACGTATTCACTGGTATTATGACAAAGAGTTCATCGTGAGGTACTGGTGAAGTGGTTTCGTTTTTATACATCTTTTGGCAATATTTTCTCTATACAGTTTAGAATTGTATAGGGTACATACAAGATATAACCTGGATTAGGAGAAGTGAATTTAACCAATTAAAAAAGGCTATCTTGATGCAATGATAGCATTATTACAAAAATATGCAGTTTACTATGTAATAAAAGGTAGAAACCTTTGTCTACCCTGCACATACATTTGGAGTTAAACTGCACCTCAGTCAGCTGAAGTTGTAACTTTGTAATCTTCAATAGGAATGAAAGAGCCAAGTTACCCATGCTGTTCAACACTAACTTGGACATTGTGTCAAATGCTCAACACAACTGAGAGACTGGAGTTCATAGAAGAGTAACCAATGTGTGCACATAAATTAGTTCATTAGTTTAAGAAATTAAACTCATGACAGAACTACATACTGCAGTATGAATCAGGAACAGGAAGAAGCACTTTCAAAATGTACCTTATCATCAGTGTCTTGAATGACATTGCAAGGCAACTGCTTAAAAATTTTCTTCAATTATATAGCAAGAAAAAGTTTGTGAAAACCTACTTTTGTGTTTACTTACCATTATTTAAATCTCTACACTCTTTCTTCACATTTGCTAAGCATGTACAAATCTTTTTACATTCCCCAACCCGATGATTTGGACTCCATGCTGGATCCAAAACCAGGACCACCTGAATTGGATCCCGACCCCCAACCTAATGCACCGGAATTTGAGCTATACGTATTATTATTTGTTCCAAGTGCCTGATTTTGTTCCCTTGGTACGTTGCCCTGATTTTGCTGTGGGTTTCCCCCTGCAGCACCAGATTGATTCTGTTGCCGAGCCATCATTCCCATCATTCCCCAACTACTCTGTAGGGCTGCCTGGGCAGCAGCCATCATTGCTGGGTTAATACCATAAGCTCCAAAATTCATTCCTCCCCCACACATTCCTCCTCCTCCCATGTTACTGTTGGGACTGCCATCCAATCCTCCTCCACCACCCCTGTTGTTTCCAAACCCATCCTGATTGCCATAGCCTCCCTGGCTGTTTGTGAATCGTCCTCTATCTATCTGTTGTCTAGAATTCAGATGCTTAGGTTCTGCACTGGAAATGTGCACACTGGACCCTTTAATGATCAGATCTTCACCACACAGAGACTGGGCAACCTGTGAAAGAAAGCAAACAACAATGATATTATGCAAGATAATAAATTACTAATAAGTAATTAACTACACAATGATGCTCAGCTCTCTGAGATGCAGAACCCCTCCTGGTTATATCAATTCCAATTTAAATAGCAGAACCAAATAAGAAAATATGCGATTCTATCACTTTTTCAAAACAGCAAAATTGAAAACAAAAGCATTAATATGCTTCATACAATGCTTATACTGAATTATTCCCAGTGCCTCAACAATATTTATTGCATATAATGATGCAGCTCAAAATGATGTCCGTAACAAATTGCGACATCATCCCTCAATTCAATAGTCACCAGAATTGCTCATGCTTATAACTATATAATATGCCCAACTTAAAATATCTTAATATACTGGCATCTATAATACACAAAACTGTAGTGTGACTTTACAGCTATTTTTGACAATATTAAATGTATCTTCAAATGTCTGATTATGTGAATGAACCAGAAAGTAAATTGCCTGATAAAGTCTTCTGGTCAGAAGTATATGACACTTACTTGGGGGATGGAATATACAATGTAAAACAATAAAACTTAAACAAAAGCTCAGATTTTAACTTACACAAGTCTTGGAAAGCTAAATGTTTAGCATTTTCACTTTTATAAAAACCTACCTGGTCATCAGCAAAAGTGACAAATGCAAAAGCACGGAAAGGTTGTGGTATAAATACATCGGTGACATCTCCAAACTCGGAAAAGAACTGACGGAGTTCATCAGCAGTCATGTCCTCAGGGCAGCGACCCACAAACACTTTCCTGCTTCTTAATGGCTCGTCTGCATTGTGCTGAAAAAATAAAATGACATATAATATCAGGACATTTTCCTTCCTAGTTCCTATGGAAGCAGATTTGCTGCTTTACCTTCCGGCTCAACACTTCGGTGGTGGTGGACAAGCAGATTTTCCTGGACTATTAGTATTGTAATTCCTAATTTTGTAAAAAAAAAAGTTACAGTCAAATGAGAAATGTACTGCTAAACCCAGTATACTTAAAGGGAGTGCAAGATCAGGGAGCCAGGCGAGTGGATAGTGACAATGGTAAACATCAACTGATGAGCCAAATCCAAATCACTGAGATTTCAGAATAGTTCAATGGGGAACCATTGCAGTTTCATTGTGCTATCAGGGGAATAGAAACATAGAAATTAGGTGCAGGAGTAGGCCATTTGGACCTTCGAGCCTGCACCGCCATTCAATATGATCATGGCTGATCATCCAACTCAGTATCCCGTACCTGCCTTCTCTCCATACCCTCTGAGCCCCTTAGCCACAAAGGCTACATCTAACTTCCTCTTAAATATAGCCAATGAACTGGCCTCAACTACCCTCTGTGGCAGAGAGTTCCAGAGGTTCAGCACACTCTGCGTGAAAAAAGTTTTTCTCATCTCCCCCTTATCCTTAAGCTGTGACCCCTTGTCCTGGACTTCCCCAACATCGGGAACAATCTTCCTGCATCTAGCCTGTCCAACCCCTTAAGAATTTTGTAAGTTTCTATAAGATCCCCTCTCAATCTCCTAAATTCTAGAGCGTATAAACCAAGTCTCTCCAGTCTTTCTTCATAAGACAGTCCTGACATCCCAGGAATCAGTCTGGTGAACTTTCTCTGCACTCCCTCTATGGCAATAATGTCCTTCCTCAGATTTGGGGACCAAAACTGTACGTAATACTCCAGGTGTGGTCTCACCAAGACCCTGTACAACTGCAGTAGAACCTCCCTGCTCCTATACGCAAATCCTTTTGCTATGAAAGCTAACATACCATTCGCTTTCTTCACTGCCTGCTGCACCTGCATTCCTACTTTCAATGAACTGGACAAAGATAAAAAAACTGCAGGCGCTGGAAACTTGAAATGCAAAACAATTGGAAAATAAATGTCAGGTAGCTTCTATAGATAAATAAACAAATAACATTTTAAAGTAAAAAATAAAAATGCTGGTGGAACCTAAACAGGCCAGGCACCATCTATGGAGAGAAATGGATAGTTGACGTTTTAAGTTCCTTTAGGAGTTTGCTTTTTGCTCCGGATTGTAAAAGCTAAAGTTTTATATCCCCAATTAACATTTTAGGTTAAGACCCTTGATCAGAAGAAAACAACTGGAAGAGATTGTCGTGGAGGCCTGCAGAGAACAAAGGGAATATGAAATTGTGCTGATAATGCAAAGGCAGGCAATATTACCACGGATTAAATTGGAAAATTCCTCTGGTTGATGAGTTAATACAGGAACTGAATGGCTTATGAATTGCTGGTAGAGAAAAAGTTATATTTTGATACAAGCAATTTAAATCTATAGAAAGCTTATGTAAACTTACCCTATTCTTGGTCCGATAATAAGCACCCAGTGTTTAATGTGTTTCCAGCTTTTTTTTACTGCAAATTTCTAAAAGCTGCAGATTATCTTACAACAGTTGCCCACCCTTTCAATTCGATTTCAGAATGAGCTTCCACTCACAAATAGTTCCAACTGCAAGAGCACATTTATAGCTCTCGAATTCCTTGATCTACCATTGAAGGCCTAACCTGTATTATCTCTCAAAGACTATTTCAAAACAATTCCTAGCCATTTTACATCAAAAAATCAGACCATAAAAAACTTGAGCCTACATCCCATTTTGAAACAAGCCCCTTTTACACAAAAATTAAAAAATGCAGTTGTTAAAAATCTGTGTTCAGTCTGCAGAAGTGAATCCAAACTGTTGCCTGCCACTTTAATTCCCAATGCTACTACGACCCGTTTGTGGCCTCCTGCACTGCAGAATTAGAGTGCGGGACTAATTCCGATAAGAGAGGGGCAAAATTAACCCGCTTAGGCTGGATGGATTGCATTTAAAAAATGTCCATCCATGTCCTCACATTGAATGAGCACAGGAAGGTAGACGAAAAAGGAAAATGGATGCAAATGGTCAGTGAAGGATACATAACACCAGAGTTTAAAAATCAAGATTATTAAATAATTCAAGGCTTGAGGTTGCTTACGTTCATACATTGTAAACTCATGAATCATGTTATGCAAGGTAGATCAATTGCAAATTTACAATGGATTATCATTCTGCGCATAAGAAACAAATCACTTGAATCCCCGAAACCTGCTCTGCTATTTAATAAGCTAATGGTTTACCCGATTTTACCTCAGTAGCAATACTGACTGTTGCGTTTAAAAAGAGTTCAGGCCAACAAGTGTGAATGATATTGAAGATTAAATTTCAGAATAATTATAGATACAAGAACAAGAGTAGCGAGAGACATGAGGTGTACTACTATCCAAGTTTCAGAACAAGCCAAAGGAAAATTAGCGCCAAAAGATGTGGAATTGATGTGGGACAGAATAGAGACAATTTAAAAAATGTTGACAAATAGAAAAAAACAATTAAATTTGACAAAAACAAATCGGACCGTGGTAAATTGAAGGCAAAGAAGCAAATTTGTAATTGAATATTCTTTAAGCAAAAGTGTTTTGGCTGCAGAATAACTACATTCCTATAATACAGGATAGGCAATCCAAGCCAAAGCTCCCTTAACAAAACAAAAGCATATATGACAGATGCAGGTACTTGGTATTAGTCAGAACCGAGTAAATTCAAAGAAAAGCGAGAAAGAAGGGTAGATTTACAGAGAAGGTAGACAAAAATGCTGGAGAAACTCAGCGGGTGAGGCAGCCTCTATCGAGCGAAGGAATAGGCGACATTTTGAGTCGAGACCCTGCTTCAGACATAGAAATTATTTGCTTTCAGCTCTTTATACAGAATTTCTCTTCTCAGGAAGATGTTAGTACAAACCAACTACAACCTAGTGAAGAGAAAAATAAAAGCACATACCTTGGAATTGGGAAATTTGCAGTCGCACCATCGTCCTTCAATCATGTGTCGTTGCGACATCACTTTCATTTGTGTTTCATATTCTGTGAACCTGATGAACCCAAAGCCTTTTGCATTCCCGGTTTTTATATCTTTCTTCACCTGTAGATGTACACGTTATTTCAAGAGTCAAGAGTCAATTTAATTGTCATTTGGACCCCTTGAGGTCCAAACGAAATGCCGTTTCTGCAGCCATACATTACAAACAAATAGACCCCAGACACAACATAATTTACATTTTACATAAACATCCATCACATTGCTGTGATGGAAGGCCAAAAAAAACGTATCTCTCCACTGCACTCTCCCCCCCCCCCCCCGATGTCTGAGTCAAAGTCAAAGCCCCCGGCTGGCGATGGCGATTGTCCCGCGGCCATTAAAGCCACGCCGGGTGGTGCGAGGTCGCACACCGGGTTCTTGGTGTTGTAGCCCCAGGCGTGCGCTCGCAGAGTCCCGCGGCCATTCCAAGCCGCGCGGGGCGGTGATGTTAGGCCCCGCTCCAGGAGCTCTTCGACCCCGCAACTCGGGCGGGAGAAGTCGCCGTTGCAGGAGCCCTGAAAAGCGGTCTCCCCCCAGGGACCCGTGGGCTCTCGGTGCTGCTGTCCGCAGTTGCAGCCTCCGAATCAGCAGCAGCAGCAGCAGCAGCACCAGCGCTCCACCACCGCTCTGACTCGGCCAGCTCCGCGACGGTGAGGTGAGTCGGCACCAGAGTCCCCGGTCTTCTTCTGTTGGAGGCCGCTCCTCATTGCAGCCCCAACGACAACGGATACCCGACAAGAAAAGGTCGGGTCTCCCGTGCAGGGAGAGATTTAAAAGTTGCCCCCTCCCTCCCACCCCACCCCCACACACACACACACAAAAAAAATAACAAAAACTACATATAAACATAGACAAAAAATAATGAAAACGCGGACGTTTCAGAATATTTATGCAAGGAATTAAAAGCCTCCATGTACAGCAAATTTCTATTGCATCAAAATGTTTAACATTCAAACTTTACAACCTCAACCAACACATTTGACCAAGTTAAGATTTAATCAGACCCAGGTTCGACCAGTGTAAGGGTGCTGTCTGTACGTGTGTGTGTGTGTGTGTGTGTGTGTGCGTGTGCGTGTGCGTGTGCGTGTGTGTGTCATGCACTCGGTGGTCCGAAGGGCCCGTTTCACACCGTATAGCTAAACTATACCTACAATAAGTTGCAGGGTTCTAGAGCAATGCGGGGGAAATCGTACCTATATCATTGTAGGTAAAAGGCAAAATGCTTCACATGCAGCAAACTCAGCTCAAGAATGTGTACAAACGTATGATATTAAAGTTTCAGCTGTGTGGTACACATTATTTCTGCAAACAAGATTTATAATCAACACAAAATGTAAGCATAGTACGAGAATCTTAAATTCATCTGTACTACTACACAACTACATAGTTGTTTGTATACAGCAAATAAATAGATCTGGGATCTTTTATGGCTGTATTATGAGTGTTTTTGGATGTTACAATACCTTGCCACCTGTGACATGAAGCTCACCTGCGCCATAACGACTTCACCGAAAGTACTAAAATAATCTTTTAAATCCTGATCTGTCGTCTTGCAGGGAAGGCCAAGAACGATGAGGTCCGATGTCTTCTGAACTGCTCTCTTCACTTTCACAGCTGAAGATGCATCAGTTTCATCCATTTTCCTTTTGTTGTCTAGATGCAAAGACAGACAGATATCTGGGTGTGAAAGTGGTCCAGCACATTTGAATTCTACTGATCTCTCCCCCCCTGAACAGAAGGATCTTGACCCTAAACATCACCCATTCCTTCTCTCCAGAGATGCTGCCTGTTCCAGAGTTACTCCAGCATTGTGTCTACCTTAAACCAGCATCTGCAGGTCTTTTCTGCACATGCACATTTTAAAGTTAACTCAAACATGCACAAGTACAGAAAACATAAAAACCAATGGTTTAGAACCATTACACCGAGTTCCATATTCCTTTAACAACAAATTGTAATTTTGAAAATGAAGTGGTACTTCCCATCAATGCAGAATTATTTCCTGATTCTGCTAAAACAAATACAACACTGTATTTGCACTTGCACTGTTCCCGATGTCAAAACACTCAGTTTCATCAATTTAGTGGAATTTCGTTACGTAGATTTCTATATCAGAAAGAACACGGAAACCAAGACTGAGCTTCAGCTGTGGCCTAAGAAAATATTTGAAAGGCAACCTTATTTGTGTCTCTAATCCTTGCAATAAACACTAACATTCCATTTGCCTTCAACATTTACTGAAACTGCAGGCCCACATCTTCAGAAATCAGCAACTTCAGATCCCTCTGATCAAGACATACAACTGTATCCCCTTCCCATAGCCCAAAAGATGCTGGAAACTTAGTTAAAAACCAACCCGGAGAGCCGGCTTTTCAGCAACATTGTTTGTTGCCCTAGAGATAGATGCAAGTTAGTTCTCAGGACCAGACAAGGTGAGTGATGTACACAAAACAATTTATTTGTCACTTGAACCTCATAGAGGCTCAAGTGAAATGTTGTTTCTACAGTCATACACACAAGAAAAAAGACCCAAGATACAACACAATTTACAGACATCCATCACAGTGCATCTCCTCCTCGCTGTGATGGAAGGCAAAAAAACGTATCTCTCCTCTGTGTAGAACAGTCTCAAAATGGCTTAACAGCTGTAATTGGCAGCACATTATCATGCAATGTCTCACATTAATGTTAAAGGTATGGGAAGGACAGGTTAGGAGACGACATCGCAGGTGCGGTAAACTTGGGTAAAATAAAAAATTGCTGGAGTAACTCAGTGGTCAGGCAGCATCTGAAGAGTGAAATGGGCAGACATTTCAGGTTGGGGCCCTTCTTCAGAATCAATATATCATGCCCTGACCTAAATGTAGTTTGTCTTCCCCCCCCCCCCCCCCCCCCCCACAGATCCTGCCTGACCACCAGGTTCCTCAAACAGATTGTATTTTTTTCAATTGGAGGGGGAGGGATACTCCCTCCAATCATTTTGACTGTGCCAACGTCTGCAAAAACCAACCACCACCAGACCAAGTGTTTAAGAAGTAACTGCAGATGCTGGAAAATCGAAGGTACACAAAAATGCTGGAGAAACTCAGCGGGTGCAGCAGCATCTATGGAGCGAAGGAAATAGGTAACGTTTCGGGACAAAATCCTTCTTACCTATTTCCTTCGCTCCATAGATGCTGCTGCACCTGCTGAGTTTCTCCAGCATTTTTATGTACCACCAGACCAATCCGGGCCCCACTAACTTCCACCCAGACCAGTCTACCCCCTCCCCAACCCACAACCAGGCAGACCTGCCGCCAACCCCCTTGTTAATGGGGAGAAGGGAGGAAAATGCGGTCGGGAAGAAAGCCATGATTGAACGGTCGAGTAGACCTGATGGGCCGAATGGTCTAATTTGCTCCTATCACTCATAGAAACATAGAAAATAGGTGCAGGATTGGGCCATTCGGCCCTTCGAGCCTGCACCGCCATTCAATATGATCATGGCTGATTATCCAACTCAGTATCCTGTACCTGCCTCCTCTCCATACCCCCTGATCCCTTTAGCCACACGGGCCACATCTAACTCCCTCTTAAATATAGCCAATGAACTGGCCTCAACTCCCTTCTGTGGCAGAGAGTTCCAGAGATTCACCACTCTCTGTGTGAAAAATGTTTTCCTCATCTCGGTCCTAAAAGATTTCCCCCTTATCCTTAAACTTCCCCAACATCTGGGAACATCGTGACCATTCTCTCTCCCTACCAAACCTCGACAACCTGCTTCCCCTCCCCCCTCTTCTCCCCCACCCTCCCTCTCCCCCATTTTCCCCCTTCCTCCCTCCTCCCACGCCAGAGCAGACCAGGCCGCACCTTTCGGGTAGTTCACCACGTAGACCAGGTTGCCCCATCCGTTGTCGGGGGCGTGCAGGATGCCCTCCACCAGGCGCACCCCCCGCAGACACTGGTTGTCCGGGTTGCGGTAACGCAGGCCATACGCCCCCGGGAACTGCGCCGTCACGGTGGACAACAGCAGCGTGCCGTCGTCCTCCGACGGGATCTCCATCGGCTCCGCCGACTCCTCGTCGACCACACGTATGTACTCGGCCATGGCCAGGGTGGGAAAAAAACAAACGCAAACCCAAAGCTATAACGACGAGAAAACAAAAGTTAAGACGTGAAAAGCCTCGGGAGGAAGGTGAGCCCGGACCGTTGGTCGTTCAACGACGGAGCCCGACAACAAGCTGACAAAATGGAGGCGGCTAGTGGCGGACACACGAATTCAACCAAAGATCCTACAGCGGAGCAAGCTGCTCCACGCCTACGTAATCCAACGTATTGACGTTTAATACGTAACGTAGCGTCACGGCCGCCATTTCTCAATGCAAAACGCGGCTGACGTTATGCCTCCCGCAGTGCAACCCAAAGATACTAGAGGAGAAGATGTAGCTCAATTTATCACACAGACCAAACTTCTCACTATTGAGTCCATGTGCAATTCACGCTGCCTCAGAAAAGCAGCCAACATAATCAAAGACCTGTCCCACCCAGGTCATTCCTTCTTCTGCATGCTCCCGTCCACCAGAAGGTCAGGTCAAGTCACATTTATTTATATAGCACATTTAAAAAACTACTCTTGTTGGCCAAAGTGCTTTACATCTGTTACTAGACCAAGTGCAGACCCGTTGGGTCTGTTCCCTCAACGTGCGGTTGTTTGGGGGGGGGGGGGGGGAGGCGGCATGCAGCGTCACACGCACACTAACTATCCCCCCCCCTTCCCCCGCACTCACGCTAATTACCCCCCTTGATATTATATTAATATTATTAATTTGCTCCTTTTACCCCGTAACCACCCTATCTACTGACGCATAGCCCCCAACTTGCAATCACATCTAGGGGGAGGCGTGGGTAGAGAGAGGGGCTGAGAGACACACACACACACACACACACACAGAGGGGCAAGAGGGATAGGGGGTGGAGAGGAGGAGAAGAGGGAGGGTGGGTGAGGGGGGAAAGGTGGGGGAGGAGGAGAGGAAGAGGAGAAGGGGGGGAAGAGAGGGGGGGGGGAAGAGAGGAGGGGGGGGAAGAAGAGAGGAGGGGGGGGGAAGAGAGGAGGGGGGGGGAAGAGAGGAGGGGGGGGGAAGAGAGGAGAGGAGGGGGGAGAGGAAGAGAGGAGAGGAGGGGGGAAGAGAGGAGGGGGGGGGGAGAGAGGAGGGGGGGGGGGAGAGAGGAGGGGGGGGAGAGAGAGGAGGGGGGGGGAGAGAGGAGGGGGGGGAAGAGAGGAGGGGGGGGAAGAGAGGAGGGGGAGGAGGGGGGGGGGGAAGAGAGGAGGGGGGGGAAGAGAGGGGGGGGGGGAAGAGAGGAGGGGGGGGGAAGAGAGGAGGGGGGGGGGAAGAGAGGGGGGGGGGGGAAGAGAGGAGGGGGGGGAAGGAGAGGAGGAGAAAAACAAAAAGGGGGGGGGGGAGAGGAGGAGGGGGGGGGGAAGAGAGGAGGGGGGGGGGGGGGAGAGAGGAGGGGGGGAAGAGAGGAGGGGGGGGGGGGGGAGAGAGGAGGGGGGGGGAGAGAGGAGGGGGGGGAAGAGAGGAGGGGGGGGGGGGGAAGAGAGGGGGGGGGGGGGAAGAGAGGAGGGGGGGGGAAGAGAGGAGGAGGGGGGAAGAGAGGGGGGGGGAAGAGAGGAGAGGAGGGGGGGGGGGGGGGAGAGGGAGGGGGGGGGGGGGGGGGGGGAGGGGGGGGGAGGGGAGGAGGGGGGAGGAGGGGGGGGGAGGGGAGAGGGGGGAGGAGGAGATGGGCGAGGAGAGGAAAGGGGAGGGGGGGGGAAGAGAGGGGGGGGGGGGAAGAGGAGGGGGGGGGGGGAAGAGGAGGGGGGGGAAGAGGGAGGGGAGGGGGGGGGGGGGGGGGGAGGGGGGGGGGAGGGAGGGAGGGGGGGGGGAGAGGAGGGGGGAGAGGGGAGAGAGGAGCCCTGCTCTCTCCTCCTCCTCTCTCCTCCCCTCCTTTCCTCCTCTCTCTCTCTCTCGCTTTCCTCCCCTCTCTCTCTCTTTCTAGTAAGAAGAGGAGGGGGAGAGTAGGGGGGGGGGGGGAGGAGAGAGAGGGGGAGAGGAGAGGAGAGAGAGAGAGAGAGGAGAGAGAGAGAGGGGGGGGAGAGAGAGAGGGATAGGGAGAGAGATGAGGGGAGAGAGAGTGCCTTTTTACTTCAACCCAAACAACCATTTGCAGGCAGTGCTTTTTTACTTCAAACTAACCATGTATTCATTTTCAAATCACATTAAGGGTACTCAGTGATGTAGACATTTGTTCAGTGTCATTCAGAGCTCAGAGTGACAGAGACTAATTGACAGAGCTCCGTCTTGCAGAGACTAATTGAGGCACACCACTTCCTGGTTTTATAGTCCCTCCCCCTCCCTCCAGCAGGGGCAGCAGAGAGAATGGTGAATTTTGTAAAAACATTAATATCTCTCATTTTTCATCAACGGGAAAAATCCTCGGCACACATGCGGTGGAGGGGGGCTCTGAGCAAGGTGGCCAAAAATGACGGCCGTAGGTGGCGGCGTTCTCTTGGAAATCGCAGCACAGACGGCCAAAAGCGGTCAAGAGCAGAGATTTAGTAATATAGATAAGAATAGCACAACAAAACAGACTACATACATATATACATGTAGCCCTCACTCAGAGGACGTCAGGAAAGGCTTGGGGGTATAGATAAGTCTTTAGTCTTGATTTAAAAGAGTCGATGGAGGGGGCAGTTCTGATGGGAAAGGGGATGCTGTTCCATGGCCTAGGTGTGGAACAGAAGGTACAGAAGCTTGAAAGCACGCACCACCAGAATCAAGAACACCCTCTTCCCTTCTGTTATAAGACTTCTGAACAGTCCTTCCATGAGCTTGGGTACTGTTGAATTGTACATTGAGGATATTGAACTTTGAGTTTTTTGCATCACCGAATTAACCTCAACATGCCTGCTTTATTCAGAACAATAATTTGAAACATACAGTTATTACATCCTTTTCAAACTACAGTTGTCTTGGAGTGGGAAAATAAATAAATCACTGGAATCGCCAGAGCAGACATTGCCACCAAACAAGACATTCCACAGTTTCCAATTCTTTCAATCAAAACTGCCTTCTGCTACAATCTAATTTCTAGCCTCAAATTAGGAATTTGTGTTTCATTGTTTTCATCTCTTTGTGTTACTTCCCTAGGTCCTCTGAACAGCTTGATGTAGTTTTTAGTGTAACTGCAGCTTTGCAAAACTATAATCAACCTGCAGTATGTTTATAATTATTTTTAAATGACTGGGGCTCTCTCATTTTTTTGTTCCGTGATGATTAGGGCAGAGACAAAACATTTCCACTCTTCTCTGCATCTGGAAAGTTAATCAATTATTCCATGGCAGTGCCCAAGTTTTTTTTGTTGGAAAAACACAAAATGCCAGAGTAACTCAGGCAACATCACTGGAGGACTTGTACCATATTCTGTACAATTTTGAAAGGTCACAATCAATGAATGCACTATTCCCAAGGCTGCCAGCTATATTGCTCTGGGATATGCCATCAGGCCCTGTTTTCATGGTAGAGGATGAAGATAACCTCCTTGGAATCAAAAGTCAAATGAAAGAGAGGAAGAGAGGAAACTGGTATTGGTGGAAGAAAAGTGTTTTCAGAATCAGAATCATCCAGTTTTGACTGGACTTTGTGGTCAAGAAGGTTCCCCGAGTTGAGCAGCAAGACGGTATGTGAGGCATGGGCTTTGAACAGTGCCATCAAAGCAAATATCACTCATGAAAATACACTGTGAACCCTTGACAAGCTGCAAGGCCCTGCCCCTGATCTGAAATCAAGATATTTAAACTCTGATGAACATTTTACAGCTATCAATAAAACTGTCATTGATTCAATTTAATGGAAAATCAAAACGACCTTCTACCATTTTAACTAATCTAAAGTATTAAAACACACACAGTTCAAGAATCAAGAATACTTAATCATCAGCACCAGGACAGGAACAATACAATTCTTTCTTGCTGCAGCTTTACAGACACATTAAATACAACAACAGAAATAATTTATTCCTAAATTTCTTCATGTCCTTAAAGATCAGCATTGTACTGAAAGGAGTTACATATACAGTGCCAATGCCCAGAACACATCAGTTGGTATGGAAGGAAATTTTAGGAGTTCTACATGAAGCACAATGAAATGCGGGCCAATAGCTCTATTTAAACAGAGGCTTTATATTGGTTCAATGTAGACTATGGTAATACTGCCTCCCAGTGGTAAACCTGTACCTTCCTTTAAAAAGTCGATGAAGGAGAGACTACTGAACTGAAGCTGAAGCGAAGTATTGCGAAGGTCTTCCAGCTCTATTACAATTGTACTTAATCTTTGTAAATTATTTGTTTATCGTGGTATATGCCAGATCACCAATGATTAATAAACCAAATCACTTAATGCGAGATGTATTCTAAGCCACAATGCATTGTGTTTTCTTTCCTCCATGCGATTGATATTTCATTCCGTTCTCCACATTGCCTTTCAGTAACAAATCTTACAACCTAGATTCCTGTTGCAGAATTTGTTCTCACAATCTCTTGGCACATCAAATAAATCTTTAGTCCGAGAGTGGTGAATCTATGGAATTCTTTGCCACAGAAGGCAGTGGATATATTTAAGGCAGAGATAGATTCTTGATTAGTACAGGTGTCAGAAGTTATGGGGAAAAGGCAGGAGAATGGGGTTAGGAGGGAGAGATAGATCAGCCATGATTGATTGGCAAAGTAAACTTGATGGACCGAATGGCCTAATTCAGCTTCTATTAATTATGATCTTGAAATAAATTAAATCTGTCACCCCTTCACCCTTAGCTATGATATACAGATTAACGTAAAAAATCTCATTGGCAATATTATGGATTTTGCAAAAAATGTTAGATTGCGGAGAATATAAAACAAAAAAAAATCTCAAGCTCCCTACTTTAAGTCTGAAGAAAGGTCTTGACCTGAAACGTCACCCATCCTCTCTTTTCCCCCAGAGTTGCTGCTTGATGGATTGAGTTGAACCAGCACTTTGTGTATATCTTAACATAATTAAGGAGTGTTTCTGGATGGCAGGTACTGATTGAAGGCTGCCCCAAGGATCAGTGCTTGGGCAACAGCTAGTCACAATATATTTTAATGATTTGAATGAGGGAACTTGTTTACTTACTAGTTTGCAGACCACAAAAAGCTGGGACGAAGTGTGAGGAGTGTGCAGAGGATCCAATGCGATTTGGGCAAGTCAGGTGAATCAACAAATACAAGACATATGGGCAAATTGATGGCAAATGAGGAGTTTAATGTGGATAAATGGGAGGTTAACCTCTTTTATTCTAAAAATCAAAAGTTTATAAATCAAATAGAGGTAGACTGGAAAAAGGCAGAGGCACAAAAAGTGGATATGCATGAGAGCAAGAACACATACAATCAGATATACACACAAACACATATGTATATATACACACACATGTACATACACATATATGTATAATATATATACAGAGAACGAGAGAGACACACACATACAGATAGTCATGACCATTTTTCCCAGAGCACTAGTATCCAACACAGGGGGCAGAGCTCTTATAAGTTTAATGGAGCCGTTTGGGCAAGTTTTTTTCTACAGTAGTGTGGGCCTGGAACACCATTGCCATGGATGTGGTGGAGGCAGATATGATAGTGGCGTTTAAGATGCTTTTAGATAGGCACATTGAAGTACAGGGAATAGAGGGATACCAGGAAAGTATTTTGTCAGTTACGGCACAAGCTTATGCATTCCCCAATGGATGACATTGCCACATTGCCTGGATGTCAGGTGCAAAGTATATCAGGCTGCAACACATTACGAGTGAGAACTAATCTGTTTTTTTAGCAGCAGGAGCTACTTGCCCTTTTGTTAGCTCGAGTGGGAACAAGGCCACATAACTCAAACTGATCACCTTGTGCTCTTTTTAGAGTTAATGACATTTGAAAGAGTGGTTATAGATTGAGCAACATTGAGAATTAGGTAATACTTCCATCTGCAGTTAGCACTTGTCCAGTGTACATATTTCTTCAAACATTCAATGTGCATCACATTGTTTAATGTTCCTGGTAGAGACACTCCTGTATGACAACAAATAAAGTGACTATAACTTTATTATGTGGTGTGTGTTTTAATAGAATTTCATTTGAGACAGAAATGAGAAAACATCTCTCATGAGTGGCCTTGGGTGTGGAAGGGATAATAGTAAACTCAGCTTAAGGGCACATAAGTGAGTTTTCAACATCCAATCTTTTGTTATCCAACTCTGCAGCTTTACCTTGGAAGTATAAATTTACAAAGTTTTTGCAATACAGGTACTCAGGTCAGCATCCAGAGACCTGGCCAGTGTCCAAACCTATCCAAAATAACATCTGTGCATTTGCAAGAATGGATCAAAACCTACCTCCAATAACAAAACAATCAGCAACTTTCTTCTGGTATCAATATCTTAATGTCATGTTTGATCAGAAACCTAAATGGAATAGATTAGAACCATGTCCTCAAGTTCAGGCCAAGGATAGATATTTTGTATAAGGCATTTCATTTCCCAACCTCTCAGTGCCTCATCATCTACGATGAAAGACAGAACGTGATTTCTTCAGGAACACTTACAAATCTCATAATTCTCATATTTCCTTTCCATCTTGAAGGCCAGTCAGCCCCTCAACAGGATGCCAACTCAGAATATTTTATCCATCACATTTCCCTGTAATCAATTCTCTCGCATACCCGACAGATACAGATTTAAAACACGCGTTAAACTTCTCACCATCAGTGCATGGTTAGTGCTATCACTGAATGTATGGTTCTATCACCGCAGGATGTATTGTACTTCCTAACCATTAATGCACATCATGGCAATAGTAATTTTTCAAAATAAATTGCAAAGTGTGATTTTAAAACATCTTCAAGCCTTCTGATCAATATTACCGATATCTCTAGTTATCCCTCCATGATATTTATCTTGTTATTATTATATTTCCTTGGAACATACTTTGCCCATTGAACCTATGCTGGCTTTCAAATCATTCCCATTTCCTTCCCTGTAATTAATGCTCTCAACTCTCTTGTTACCCACCTGTTCTATAGGTGTGCTCACTTGCTCACCTTTGGGAAATTGGAGAAAACTGGAGCATGCAGAAGTGCAAGGTGAGAATGTGCAACTCCACACCGTGCCTTTGAAAATGATCCACATGGTAAGCTGCTCTGGAGGGTTAAATCACATGGGTGAGTGAATACAGAATTGGCTTAGTGGTAAGAAACAGAGGATGGTGGTGGTGGAAGGCTGTTTCTTGGATTGGACGCCCATGACTAGTGGCGTATCAATTGCTGTTTGTCACCTATATCAGTGATTTGGATGAGAATATACAGTGCATGATCAACATTTGCCAATGACACGAAAATAGACAGTGAAAATGATTATCAAGAATTACAGCTTGAAAAGCTGGATATAAATAGAGTTTAATTCAGGCAAGGTGTAAGTTATTGCGTTTTGGGAGATGAAACCATGGCAAACCCTTCAGTGAATGGAATAGCCCTGGGGAATGTTGTAAAGCAGAGATCTAGAAGTATACAGTTCCCTGAAAGTGATGTCACTGGTAGATAGGTTTAAGGTGAGAGAGAGAAATGTTAATTAGAACCCGAGGGGCAACATTTTCCACACAAATGGTAGTGGGTATATGAAAAGAGCTGCCAGAGAAGGCAGTTGAGGCAGTATCAACAACATTTTAAAAATATCTGCACAGGTCGTGGACAGGAAAGGTTTTTCAGTATGAGCCAAACATGGGTAAATGGCACCAGCTTGTAAGGGACATCTTAGTCAGTATTGAGGAGTTGGGCCAAAGGGTCTGTTTCCCTTCTTTATGACTGCAACAGTCTGTAGGAGGAACAAATCCAAGTCACTGAAGCTGTGAAGCAGCAGAACTATCTGCTGCACAATCAAGTGCTCCTTATAGGGTGATTTCACGAAAGGTCACTGGAGCGTAGATCCGCACCCACGTGACCGAAAATCTCAAGTGGAGGACATGCTAGACATCCGGTACATGTTAGTGGATGGGAAAACACGCATTTTCCCACCCGTTAAAAACCATAGAAAACGGCCAGTTTTTGATCTGCAATTTATTGTGCCAGTCGGGGGTGACCGTGAGGCACAGTTACCTAGATTTACAGTTAAAAAAAAAGATAGAAACTAAGGTAAATTAAAGAGGGAGCTGAAGGTGCCAATCCAGCGTAAGTGAACAGCGGACTTATCGCATTTGCTCGCTGAATTTCATCAAAAGTAAGTCAATAATGCCTTCAGTGACCCTTCGTGAAATCACCCTATACACAGGTGACACTTGCAGTGGTTGTTATTGGAAATGTAGCATGTGTCAGAACATACACAAGTACAGCAGATATATTGCAATGAGAAAAATACCAAAAGATCAGTGGAGTATTACCAGCATTACAAAAAAAACCAAAGTCCACAAATGAGCTAGGTTGGAAAATTGTAAACATCTTAGTTTAGAAGAGAACCATTTAGTATTCTAATAGTAGGAAAGAAGCTGTTCCTGAACCTGGTGGTAATGTGCTTTCATGCTCATATTGTCAAAAACGTCCTTGAGAATGTTTAGGAAGGAACTGCAGATGCTGGTTCACATCGAAGATAGGCACAAAATGCTGGAGTAACTCAGCGGGACAGGCAGCATCTCTGGAGAGAAGGAATGGATGACGTTTCGGGTCAAGACTAAAGGGCCTCAACCCGAAACATCACCCATTCCTCTTTCCAGATATGCAGCCTATCCTGATGAGTTATTCCAGCATTTTGTGTCTGTCTTGAGAATGTTGGCTGTTTTACTGAGGCAGCACAGTGCGATGCAGTCAAAGGTGGAGTGGATGGACTGGACAACCCTCTGCAAGGGCTTGTGGTCTTGAGAAGAGGTGTTGCCACACCAAATTTGTACTGCACGCATCGAATTTGCCCGACGTGTTTTCTATGAATCTGCCTAAATGGCATTTTCCTTGGCTATCGCCATACCTAACAGTTCCCATATGTAGAAATGACTGTTTTGAATGAACTTGATTGTCACAGCTCCCTCAAGTATAGGCAATTCAAATAGTTCACAACTCAGTTACAGGCATGAGACAGAAAAAAAAAGAAAAAATAATAGTGATGGGGGTCCAGGGGACATTGCCCCCTGGTAGGATTCCAAAGGACAACGCAGATTTTTTTTGATACTTGTACCTTGAAATGAAACCGTTTTCTTGCCAGTTTACCCTTAATTTCACAGAAGCTTCCCCACTCATTCACAGCCTCCCCCCTCACACCCCCCCCCCACTCGTCCCCTCCCCCCCCCAGCCACCCCCCCCCCCCCCCCCCCCTGCTCACTGGGGCTCGCACACATTCCCTCTACTTGCTTTAACACGCTTCTTGACATCAACAAAGCCCCAGCCTTTCCCGGTCCAGTGCGCTCCCGGCCTTTCGCTTTGTCCCGCCCGACGCCCCTCTCGTCCAATCGGCGCCCTCGGTCATCAATCCCGCCCTCACTGTCTCGGGAAATCCAATTATAGATTTAATTTTTTTTTTACGAATTTCAAAATCCGTGGAGAAATCCCATGCCCGAGTTAAGCAATTTCTCAGCTAATTTGTAAACATCCTCAATCAAGATCCTGGAATTAGAGCCCTCACCTCATGGAAATACCCTCCCTCTATCCGGCCTGTCAAGTGTGCACTTCTCATTCATCTCCATTTCTGAAGCACACAGGCCCAGTCTACTTGTTCCTTCCTTAGACAACTAAGCTTTGCCCACCATGGCTGCAATCTACACATACATTCTTGTAGTGCTACCTCTTCGGCAATTACATCTTAGTCATAGAGACACACACAGCAAGGAAACAGGCAGTTTGGCCCACTTTGCCTATGCCGACTAATATACCCCATCAGTCCCACCTGCCCACATCCCTTTAACCCTTTCCTATTCATGTTCCTGTCCAAATGTCTTTTAAACATTGGCATAGCTTCTGCCTCAATCTCCTTCACAACTCATCTCATATACCCACCACCTTGTGTGAAGTTACCCCTCATTCCATATACCTACCACCCTAAGTGAAAAGTTAATCTGCCCATATTTAATAACTCGACTGAAGAATTGCAGGGCTTTGCTCCGTCACATCTAATTGTGAATGATATTCAATTAATTGGCTATAGTCTGACAATTCAATAAACATCTCGATCCTGTGATGGCAGATACAAGCTTGTAGTTATGAAACACTAGATTCACCCGAAGGGTTTAATTCACATATCTTAATCGCGATGTTCTGCATCATCAGCTAATATTAGTCCAGTTTATTCCACGTGATACTAAAATGTTTGAAAGCACAAACTAAAAGCTACAGGACTAGATTATGGCTTTTGTACTTAATCTGTGCTCCAGAGCTAGCGAGGCTGTTCCAATACAATTTTTTTTAAATCCTAGTGTTTACCTGAAAACAGTTTGGATGTGCCCAATTCGCAAAAAAAGACAAATCCAATCAACTAATTGTGTAATCAATCTACTCTTGGTCATCTGCAAAGTGCTGTTTTGTGGTATCAACAGCACAATTGAGAGGCACTTGGCAATAATCTACTCTCTGTACAAGTTTAGTGGCACAAGCACCACTACTTTGGACCTTGTCCCATACCTGGTATAAATGCGAGCCAAATATCTGAATTCTAAAGTTGATGCAAGTGATTATTTATGTCAACCGTACACCATTGTGGTATTAAGATATCTTTATAAACATTAAGTAACAAGTAACACAACATTGAAAACACAATTGATGGAGATGTCACTATAGATTAAGATCATATCTGATAAAAAGTATAATCGCCTGGCCATGAATTTCAGTGGTATTGCCAAGATTTAAGGGCCTGTCCCATTTTCACGACCCAATTCACCTTTTTTACTCGTGGATATTTTTCATCATGGTAGAAAAAATGCCCCGACCTACTTGATGCCACGAGTACCTACGGCCTTGTGACGACATGCTGCAAGTGAATGAATGAATCTCTTTATTGTCATTGCACATGGTACAACGAAATTCAAAAGTCAATCCCACGGTGCGATTCACAAGAGCAATTTTAAATATATTAGAAAAGGTAAAAATATATCCATTAAAAAAAAAGAAAAAAATACAGATAAATAACTATAGCAGCTGAGGTAGAACCATTCAGTTGAATGCGAGTGTTATTTCTTATTTTGCATTGTTAAGTTCACGTATGGCTATGGGGTAGAAGCTGTCTCCGAGTCTGTTTGTGCGAGTTTTGAAAGACCTGTACCGTCTGCCAGAGGGCAGCAGGTAGTACGAGTCAAGGGCAAACTCGACAGAGGTCGTGAAAGTGGGACAAGCCCTTTAGGATCCCACTACCAATATATTGAGGGTTGTCATGGACCAGGCCAATACATTGTTTCAAGAGTTGTTCACAGGCTGCATGTCCCATTGTGACTTGTCTGACAACCCTAAACACATCCTTCTGCAGTAGTGAATACCAGATTTACTAACTTTATCTTTAAGAAAACTCCTGATTACTTGTTCTAAATTATATGCTTCATGCCCAGCAATTGGCCCTTTGTTCGAGTCTCCAACCAACAAGTACCACCACCTGCTTTCTAGTTCAGTAAATGTAGGCCTAACTGAACCAGCCCTCCCATCCCAGGAATCGGACTGTAGTGGATAATCTCAGCATGTATGTGTTAAATTGCCAATTTTGTCCATTTCATTAGAGCCAAATCATAGTGAACTACTTGCAGCAACCCACAAATTGCCTAAATTGCCTTATCTCAACATATAATGCATGATTAGTTCCCTTAAAAACACTCATTCGAATCAGCAGCCCTGGCAAATAAAAACAGTGAAATCCATGATGGGAATAACTATGGCAGACAGCGTTGTAAATGCACAAAAAATAAGTATATTTGTATTTATTTTGCAACGTGTAGATTTTATATTTAAATGAACTAGCACTTAAGACAAGTATTTGTTCCCTGGTGGGGGAACAAAATAGCAAACGTACAAAATACCTTATTTTAAAAACAAAGCTTAGAGAATGCTAGTTCAATTTACATTCATATGCAGTAACAAAAAATCCCAAGACACTAAGAAATGTCACAACTATCCATGTCCTGGGAAAAAGGAATTGAAGGTAAAAAATGGTCAATGGCAGCATTTGGGAACCAGGACCGTAAACCACAAGGGAATTAATCAAATTGAAGCTAATTAAAATCACAAAGAACTGCAGAGTAACATGAGCAGTCATCCACACCCTTTTTCCTAAATCACAATAATACTTTCTTTACCACACGGCACAATGGGTTATTTCAGAGGGAAGTGCAATTGTGTTAAAATAAATTTATTTAAACTTGTAATAAATTGATTTAAACAGGGTTGATAAGTGGGAAACAGATTCTGGTAAGACAATTGTAATCGTAATTAAAACGAGAAGGGATCATCTAATTACAAAATAAAAATGGATCTTCCAACACGTTGGGAAATAAATATCAGACATTTTGCCATTGAATTTTTAATACTTTATTGACAACAGTATTTGGTTGTTTGTTGGTTTCTGTTACATTTTGTATTGAACTGGCAATTATATGTTAGCTGGGAAAGATATTCCTGCAAGTGATATACGCATCCTAAATTGTGAGACTCGAATAATAAACTGCACGATTCTCGGATTTAAAGGTCAGTCACCCAGAAAAACACACAAATAATGATTTCTCAAGATGCACAAGTGGGCAGTTACACCCATCCAACTGTCATTATGATGGATAATCAATTTATACAGTCAATACCTTGATGACTGAGAAATAGAATTATATTCTCAAATCTAATTAATTAACAAGTATTTAAGTTAGTAGACAAGAGCAATCAAGCCTTTAATCAAATGATCACAGGACTCCAAGATTAAGAGCCAAACACAACAAAGATCAATGCAAGTTCAATAGTAAGATGTGAAATAGAATGCATTCTGGTTCGGGTTTGCTACGAGCGATTATTAATGTTTTATGACAATTACCCGTGACAGGGATATGGGCAGTTGATAGGTCATTGCTGAGGCAACACCTGAAATCTAACATGCACTTTTACACATCGAAAGGATAATATGCAAGGGAATGGTCAGCATCATTAAATTAAGAAACAATTTGTACATACATATCAGGAACACGTCATCAGGTTCCAACCTGTTCAATTTGAGAAAATCATGGCAGATTAGATGATAATCTCAACTCCACACTCATCTACCAAGGTAAACTTTCACAACCTTGCATATTCACCTTTGTGAAGCTAGTGCTACATTGCATGCAAATTTATATCACTATGAAATGGAAGTATATTTTAAATTTACCTGTAGCCCAATGAAACTTACCTTAAGTATCCATGGAAATGGGTGATCTTCAAGGTCTAATTGGCGAATTCATCCACAGTGGCAGTGTAATAATTGCCCAATGACTACGGCACAATTCTAAGCACTTGACCCATAATGATGAGCTGAAATACAACTTTTTTGGGCCATGTGTGTTTAGGCAATTTTAGAAGATTTTTTTTAAATCCCCATGAGAAATCTACAATAATGCATTTGAGCCATTAAGGAGTTATTGCATGCACCCTAGTTTTCCATCATTCATTTCAGATTGTGTAGAACATAGACAATAGTCTGGATGGGAATGTTTTGACGCATCGTCTCAATCTCTCTGGAGCCAGGGCAGGAATTGACCACAATTGGAAAACTAGCTGCAGAGAGTTGGAGTAGCCATCTTCACCCTAGAAGAAACATTATAGCAGAGAGCAAATTATCAATCCTCAAAATACTATTTATGATGTTTCTTTATGTCCTTCTTCAGTAAATGACAATGCTGTGAAATAGTTACTTTTGCAAATCTCTGGTGGTTTAAAACAGAAATCCCCAGTAAGGTTTGTGATATTTAAGTGGAACTATTAAACATTTGAATTACATAGACAGCAGGAAAGTGAAAATAGTGCAGGGATCTCAACACTGATTTCAATTAAAAATACATATCCCGCAGTGGAAACTATATTAGAACCAAAAAAAAGCAGTTGAAAAGGGAGAACATTCCAAATAACATTGCATTTATAAAATTATTGCAAAGATTTCTCCAGTACATATATCCTTATCAATTAGCCTGCGAGATAAACTGTAAAATACATATCAGGATGCTGCCTGCTGGGATGGGAAGCAACAAGGAAAGTTAAGGAAACTTAGAAAACCCCCCAAAGTGCTGGAGTAATACAGCGTGTCAGAATGCATCTCTGGAGAATATGGACCCTTACTTCAAACTTACAATACATTTGTACATAACATTCCTACATACAAAAAGGTATTTTATAAATCAGTATTGTAACTGATCTAACATCCCAAGAAAATAAAGATGGGAGAAAATTCAGTGCATAGATGAGAAATTTTGCATTTTAAATTTGATTAAAAAAATTGTTAACCCCAAGCATCAACAATTGGAGTACTAGAGGTTTTAATGGGGACAGACGTATGCAGCACATGCAATATACATATATTAGTACTTGGATTCATTGCATGTGTACTTCAAGAGAATAACATTTTTAATTATTTGACCATTTCCACATGCCCGACACTTTGCCCATCTCCTTCGATCCATAGATGCTGCTGCACCCGCTGAGTTTCTCCAGCATTTTTGTGTACCTTCCACATTAGTACAACTGCAGTGACATTGGTGGGAAATATTATAGAAGAGTGAATGAAAGATCAAACCTACATGTCAACATACAAGATTCCACAACAGGTCAAGAATAGTCCATTCCTGTCATCATAAACATCTTATGAAGAATTGCCTCATAGGATGCACCAAGTCCTCAGAAAGTTTCAACTTCAGAGCCAATGAACCACTTCCAGTGTTGTTCCTGTACACAGGGAAACCCCAAAGCCAATCCCACAAATGAGATAAACAACCAGCTAAACCTATTATTTTGGCTGCGTCGCATGTCCCAAAACTATTCAAAGAGCAACCAAAAAAAAGACAACCCAGAGATCCACGTTTTTTTTTTTAAAGCTCAATACTTACCCAATGTGGTAGTAGGTACACACATTTCCCTTTTCACTTCTTCACATTCAAACCTCACATCTAATTTACCACTAATGTTGGAGATGATTATAGATTATAAATAAAAAACATCCAAAATCTAAACTTTCAAATGTGATAATTAAAACTGTAGAAAATTTTCAAACTTTGCTATGGATCTCCACTAATAGCTGAAATCTTCAATGAACTCACCCAAATCACTTTAAAACACTTGACAGAATTAGTAGCTTTTGCCAGTTTGGGACTATGCTACCAAACCAACATCAGCAAAACATTTAAATTTTAGCAACAATAAAGACCAGTACAAATCTGCTATTTATTCAAGAGGACTCATACAATAACCCTACCTTTAAATGTCAACATTTTACCAGAACTCCGGTAAACCTCCTATGATTAAAAAAAACAGGAAGTCGCAGGAAGAAAACATTCACCTGGTGCTGGGAATGGTAATCTCTAGTAAACAAAGTCAGAAAATTGAATTACTGCTTCCATGAAAATGAAGTCATTTGCTTCAGGAGATCTATTGTTGATGTAGATAGAAATGTTCATCTATTTAAACATCTATTCACCGAAAAACGTTAACTTTAAGCAAAATCCAAGATAGGCTCCCACTGGGAATCCTCATGACACTTCTACGTAAACTTAGAACACCATCAAAAACGATAAATGATTACCATATTAAGTAACCAGATTTTTAGACTTTAGATACACAAAAAAAAAAAAAAATAAACAAAAGAATATCCCCGGTAAATAAGCATCAAGTACTTTCTGATAGGCCAAGCACAACATACAGAATGCAAATAAGTTTGCCTAACATTTTGAATTAGCTATCCACTGATCAGTATTAGAGAGATCAGAATTACTTAGCTGTAATATAAAGAACAAACTATCCAAAAAAGTCAAATACTCAGGAACTCACCAACCCAGTACCAGATTTAAAAAAAAGGACGCTCAATTGAAAGAGATACCAGTGGGCTACTCACACCCATGGAAGCTATATTCCCCCCCATTAAATTAAATTGTGACAATTTTAAAGGAGAAAATGAAAAGCCCTATTTATTTTTTGAGTGGAAACAAGATGCAAAATGAACATCTTCGAAACACTTATCAATGTTTATGTTTGGAGAATGAAATCAAAACCTGTAAAATATATAAAGACCTAAAAAGGTTAACTTTTAATGTACGAGATACATTCTTAAGAAATTTGCATAATTTCCACATTTATTTTTCTGTCTTTTATCGTGTCAGAATGCAGAGACGAGAATGTTCAGTCAAGTTAAATTTTTATTAAGAATTACCTACAATGACATTTTAAAAAATGGGCTTCAAAACACACTTAACTCAAGCAGTCATTTATTATTCATTCACAATAAACTCGCAGAAAACACAAACGTACACTCTTGTTCAAGATTAACACTGAGCTCACACAAGTCATCTCCGGCAGGCAATACACAATACACTCCCCAGAATATTGTTCCTTCATAACACCACATCATTTCACTTGTCCACACTTACAAATCAGTAATACAAAAATACATCACCAACCATTCGGCACACATGGTTAACAGGGAGGGGAAAGATACAAACTATTCAGGGGTTGAAACTAGATTAAAAACATTAGCAGTCCTCTTTGTAGGGACTGATAGAATTGCATTTACCAAACAACCTGCAACTTAATTCAAGCGTAAAGCAAAATTATTTTATTGTGCACTTTATAATTAGAAGAATGTTTATTTCAGTTAGAATTAAACCTTTTGCAAATATTTATTTTCTAACTCAAATTGCAACCCAATGTTCTGATTTTTTTTGATTTTTTAAATACTACCAAACTGAGATTTTCTTGGTTTCAACCCCTGGAGAAATTCATTTCACTAAACACAGTCAACATTTTCCAATTACTCAAGGTACAAGCAAATATCACCACTCCATAGTTTTTTCTCCCTCATCAGCCACGGACGTCCTTTGTGAATACAAGAAAAACATTCGTACTGTATCCCACTTCTCCTCTGCATTCTCTCACCATGCCAAGGGATTGAGAGCCACATCTTTCCATGCTTTAAAATGCACCACCAGGTCTGCATGCGCTCTCTCCTTCCTCGCTCATACTAGCCCTCTCATTCGTCGGCACCATCATGGCATCAATCCCATACCAGGCATCAACTTATGTTATTACAGCTCTGCATTATATCTTGTTTCACAGCGCTGATAAACGAATCGATGAAAAGAACAGTAGAGGACAAAAATGGAACACCAACCGTGGTCCCTTTGAATAGAACCTGAACCTCCGTGCAGCCTGTAGTTATGTGGCGAAATGGTTTAGAGAAAGCATTTTCTATACATATGTAGGTGCTCATGCTTGGAGATCCAGACCACTCCTTAAAAAAAAATTCAATTATGAAAACTCTACATAATATTCTATTAAACATTAGATCAAGTTTTTGTACCCAAGTTAAAAGATTTTCTACACAATGTTGCTCATTTCCTATTTGCAGCTGCTTAAACAATACCTCCACAACCCTCCTTTGGCTAGCAGAGCTGGTAAAGACTACATTCAGAAGGGAGTTAATTCTAAACTTTAAGATGGATAATTTGGAATGAAACAGCAATATCCCAGTGCACATAGATTCACTACTGGACATTCAATGCAATGAATGATCTAATCTGGAAAACCAGCAATTCAACAAATGTATCAACAATATATCTTTAGCAAGGGTCTTTTTAGATTCTCCAATGCTGCTCTCATAGCATGGTTACGTAACTTGCTGATGTCCAATGTGGAACTCGAGTGTTATTTGCTAGTACAAAGCCAAGAAAACATTTAGAAGAATTATGTAGATCTGGCAAAACTTAACCATGATCCTGCAGAGGTTATACAATTATAAATGAAAACATGGGTGCAATTTGCACATTTCAATTTTAAAATGCTTTGGATTCAAAAACATACCAGCCTTTAACTGTAACTCATTCCAAAACCTTTAGCTCACCAATATACTTATAGATGTTTATGACATTTTCAAAATTACAGAAAGCAAAGGGGGTGTTACTCTTAAATGTAATAACATTTGAAAATAATACTCCTAATTGCATTGAAGGCATAGTGTCTATTCACTTATGTCATTATGCACATTAAACAGAAAAGACTTGGAAGCAGGAACCAAATTTGCAAAATCGAAGGCCAAATTATTGTAAGCCAAAAAAAATGCAGATAGAAACACAAAAGATGCGATTTAACAAGTCAATATTAGTTTAAATATTTGTAATCCTTTGGCTGGTTAAACTCTATTTGAGACTTCAATGAAAGCCCTTGCAAAAGACATCTGCTATAAAGATCATTCTCCCCTTTACCACAAATTTGCATTAAATTCAGAAAAAAATGGTTTCTATGGAGGATGTAAATAATACATCTACTGAGGTATAGACACAAGTGCACAATGGTTATTAAAGGTCCATTATCTCCACTGTGGGGAAAAAAAGTGAAGATAACCAAATCCAAATTGATACTCAGCTCCGATTACCCAATGTAATGCCTTTTCAGCAACTCACTTTTTCATTTAATGAGAACATTTCAAATAAATTCTATGACCAGACAGGGAAATTCACTCAACATAGTTCATATTCAAGAAAAGTTAATTGCAAGAAGGAATGCCAATGGAGAAAATGCAAAGCCAATTAATTTGGGTAAACGTATTCACTGGTATTATGAGAAAGAGTTCATCGTGAGGTACTGGTAAAGTGGTTTTGTTTTTAGATATCTTTTGGAAGTATTTTCTCTATACAGTTTAGAACTGTTTTGGGTACACACAAGATAGAACCTGGATTAGGAGAAGTGAATTTAACCAATTTAAAAAGGCTATCTTGGTACAATGATAGCATTATTACAAAAAATATGCAGTTTACTAGGTAATAAAAGGTAGAAACCTTTGTCTACCCTGCACATACATTTGGAGTTAAACTGCACCTCAGTCAGCTGAAGTTATAACTTCATAGTCTTCAATAGGAATGAAAGGGCCGGGTTACCCATGCTGTTCAACACTAACTTGGACATTGTGTCAAATGCTCAACACAACTGAGAGACTGGAGTTCATAGAAGAGTAACAACTGTGTGCACATAAATTACAGTTCATTAGTTTAAGAATTAAACTCATGACAGAACTACATACTGCAGTATGAATCAGGAACAGGAAGAAGCACTTTCAAAATTCACCTTATCATCAGTGTCTTGAATGACATTGCAAGGCAACTGCTTAAAAATTTTCTTCAATTATATAGCAAGAAAAAGTTTGTGAAAACCTACTTTTGTGTTTACTTACCATTATTTAAATCTCTACACTCTTTCTTCACATTTGCTAAGCACGTACAAATCTTTTTACATTCCCCAACCCGATGATTTGGACTCCATGCTGGATCCAAACCCAGAGCTGAAACCAGGACCACCCGAATTGGATGCCGACCCCCAACCTAATGCACCGGAATTTGAGCTATACGTATTATTATTTGTTCCAAATGGCTGATTCTGTTCCCTTGGTACATTGCCTTGATTTTGCTGTGGGTTTGCCCCTGCAGCACCAGATTGATTCTGTTGACTAGCCAGCATTCCCATCATTCCCCAACTACTCTGTAGGGCTGCCTGGGCTGCAGCCATCATTGCTGGGTTAATACTAAAAGCTCCAAAATTCATTCCTCCCCCACTCATGTTACTGTTCGGACTGCCACCCAATCCTCCCCCACCACCCCTGTTGTTTCCAAACCCACCCTGATTGCCAAAGCCACCCTGGCTGTTTGGGAATCGTCCTCTATCTATCTGTTGTCTAGCATTCAGATGCTTAGGTTCGGCATTGGAAATATGCACGCTGACCCCCTTAATGATCAGATCTTCACCACACAGAGACTGGGCAACCTGTGAATGAAAGCAAACCACAATGAAATTATGCAAGATAATAAATTACTAATAAGTAATTAACTACACAATGATGCTCAGCTCTCTGGGATGCAGAACCCCTCTTGGTTATATCAATTCCAATTTAAATAGAAGAACCACATGAGAAAATATGCAATTCTAATACTTTATCAAAACAGAAAAAATAAATAAAAACAAAAGCATTAATATGCTTCATACAATGCTTATACCGAATTATTCCCAGTGCTTCAACAAGACTTATTGCAAATAATGATGCAGCTCAAAATTATGTCTGTAAACAAATTGTGACATCATCCCTCAATTCAATAGTCACCAGAATTGCTTATGCTTATAACTATGTAATATCCCAACTTAAAATATCTTAATATACTGGCACCTATAGTACACTAAACTGGAGTATGGCTTTTCAACATTTTTTGACAATATTATATGTATCTTTAAATATCTGATTATGTGAATGAACCAGAAAGTAAATTGCCTGATAAAGTCTTCTGGTCAGAAGTATATGACACTTACTTGGGGGATGGAATATACAATGTAAAACAACAAAACTTACAAACTAAAGCTCAGATTTTAACTAACTCAAATCTTAGAAAGCTAAAAGTTTAGCATTTTCATTATTATAGAAACCTACCTGGTCATCAGCAAAAGTGACAAAAGCAAAAGCACGGAAAGGTTTAGGTATAAATACATCGGTGACATCTCCAAACTGGGAAAAAAACTGACGGAGTTCATCAGCACTCATGTCCTCAGTGCAGCGGCCCACAAACACTTTCCTGCTTCTTAATGGCTCATCTGCATTTTGCTGAAAAAATAAAATGACATATAATATCAGGACATTTTCCTTCCTAGTGAAGCAGATTTGCTGCTTTACCATCCAGCTCAACACTTCAGTGGTGTTGGACAAGCAGATTTCCCCAGACTATTAGTACTGTAATTCCCAATTAATTTTTTTAAAGTTAAAGTAAAATGAGAAATGTACTGCTAAACCCAGTATATTTAAAGGGAGTGCAAGATCAGGTGGCCTGGCGAGTGGATAGTGAGAATGGTAGACATCAACTGATGAGCCGAATGCCAAATCACTGAGAATTTAGAATAGTTCAATGGGGAACCATTGCAGTTTTATTGTGCTATCAGGGGAATGAACTGGACAAAGATAAAAAACTGCACGCGCAGGAAACTTGAAATGCAAAACAATTGAAAAATAAATATTAGGTAGCATCTAGACAAAGAAACAGATAACATTCTAAAGAAAAAAATTAAAAATGCTGGTGGACACTAAACAGGCCAGACACCATCTATGGAGAGAAATGGATAGTTGACATTTTAAGTTCCTTTAGGAACATTTTAGGTTACCAATTAACATTTTAGGTTAAGACCCTTTATCAGAAGAAAACAATTGGAAGAGATGGCCATGGAGGCATGCAGACAACAAAGGAAATATGAAATTGAGCTGATAAAGCAAAGGCAGGCAATATTACCGCGGATTAAATTGGAAATTTCCTCTGGTTGATGTTAATACACGAACTGAATGGCTTACGAAATGCTGGTTGAGAAAAAGTTATATTTTGATACAACCAATGTAAATCTATGGAAGGCTTATGTAAATTCACCATATTCTTGGACTGATAATAACCACTCAGAGTTTGTGTTGTGTTTCCAGCTTTATTTCAAATTTCTAAAAGCTGCAGATTTTTATCTTACAGCAGTTGCCAACCCATTCAATTTGATTTCAGAATGAGCTTCCACTCACAAATCGTTCCAACTGCAAGAACACATTTATAGCTCTCACATTCCTTGATCTACCATTGAAGACCTAACCTGCATTATCTCGCGAAGACTATTCCAAAGCAATTCCTAGCCATTTTACATCTAAAAATCAGCCCATAAAAAACTTGAGCCTACATCCTATTTTGAAACAAGCCCCATTTACACAAAAATAAAAAAAATGCAAATGTTAAAAATCTGTGCTTAGTCTGCAGAAGCGAATCCAAACTGTTGCCTGCCACTTTAATTCCCCATGCTACTTCGACCCGTTTGTGGCCTCCTGCACTGCAGAATTAGAGTGCGGGAATAATTCTGATAAGAGGGGCAAAATTAACCTGCTTAGGCTGGATGAATTGCATTTAAAAAATGTCCATCCATGTCCTCACATTGAATGAGCACATGAAGGTAGACAAATAAGGAAAATGGATGGAAAAGGTCAGAGAAGGATACATAACACCAGAGTTTAAAAACCAAGATTAAGATTAATTCAAGGCTTGAGGTTGCTTACGTTTGTACATTGTAAACACCTGAAACGTGTTATACAAGGAAGATATATTGCAAATGTACATTGGATTATTATTCTGCGGATAAGAAACAAATCATTTGAATCCCTGAAATCTGCTCTGCTATTTAATAGGCTAATGGTTTACCCAATTTTAACTCCGTAGCAATACAGACTACTGAGTTTAAAAAGAGTTCAGGCCAACAACTGTGAATGATATTGAAGATTAAATTTCAGGATAATTATAGATACAAAAACAAGAGCAGTGAGAGACATGAGGTCTACTACTATCCTAGTTTCAGTGCAAGACAAAGGAAAATTAGCACCAAAAGATGTGGAATTGATAAGGGACAGAATAGAGACGATTTCAAAAATTTTGACAAATAGAAAAAAACAATTCAATTTGACAAAAACAAATTGGACCGTGGTAAATTGAAGGCAAAGAAGAGAATTCGTAATAGAATATTCTTTAAGCAAAAGTGTTTTGGCTACAGAATAAGTACATTCCCATAATACAGGATAGGCAATCCAAGCCAAAGCTCCCTTAACAAAACAAAAGCATATATGACAGATGCAGGCATTAGTCAGAACTGAGCAAATTCAAAGAAAAAAGAGAAAGAAAGGTAGGTTTACAGAGAAGGTAGACAAAAATGCTGGACAAACTCAGAGAGTGAGGCAGCATGTATGGAGAGTAATTCGGACTGTAAACACCTATCTCACCAGGGACTAACTCTACTGAACGTTTTTCTTTCCATTATTTATTATGTAAAAGAATATGTGTGTTATGATTGTGTTTATAGTTTGTTTGGTTGTTTGTCTTTTGCACAAAAGTCCGCGAGCATTGCCACTTTCATTTCACTGCACATCTCGTATGTGTATGTGACAAATAAACTTGACTTGACTTGAGAAGGAATAGGCGACTTTTGTCAAGGCCCTTCTTCAGACATAGAAATTTGCTTTCAGCTCTTTATACAGTATTTTTCTTCTCAGGAAGATGTTAGCATAAACTAACTACAACCTGATGAAGAGAAAAATAAAAGCACATACCTTGGAATTGGGAAGTTTGCAATCACACCATCGTCCATCAATCATGTGTCGTTGCGACATCACTTTCACTTGTGTTTCATATTCTGTGAATCTGACGAAGCCAAACCCTTTTGAATTCCCAGTTTTGGTATCTCTCTTCACCTGTAGATGTACGAGTTATTTCAGAAGATTTATGCAAGGAATTACAAGAAGCCTCCATGTACAGCAAATTTCTATTGCATCAAAATGTTTAATATACAAACTTTAAAAACAAGATTGCAACCTCAACACACATTCAACCAAGTTAAGATTTAATCAGACTCAGGTTCGACCAGGCTACGGGTGCTGTCTGTATGGAGTTTGTACGTTCTCCCTGTGATGGCATGCGTTTTCTCAGAGATCTTCGGGTTTTTCCCCACATTCCAAAGACGTCCAGGTTTGTTGGTTAAATGGCTTGGGTTTGTATACTTGGCATAAGTATAAATTGTCCCGTGTGTGTTTAGGCTTGGCGGTGTGTGTGTGTGTGTGTTTAGGCGTGTGTGTGAGAATTGCTGGTCGGCACACACTCGGTGGTCCGAAGGGCCTGTTTCAGCACCGAATCTCTAAACGATATTTAGAACTAGACTAATCACACGGGAGGGCTGGTCCCCCAACGCAATATTTCACCTCTCCACAAATTCCAATATTGGTGGCCAGTGGGGGGCATTCTGGAGTGCTAGTATGGGTGCTGTGGGCTGAAGGGTCTGGTTTCCAGAGGGCTAGTATGAACATTGTGGGCCGAATGGATTCTTGGACTGGCGGCTCAGTCACTCAAGCCTGTTGTGCTGGCAGCTCACTCACAGCTCGTGGGCTGGCAGTTGACCCATGACTATGCCTTGAAAATCCATTTCAAGCAGGGTGCAAGGCCACCAAATTCAAGTGCAGTTTCTTACCACTTCAAGCAAGGTGCAAGGCCACCAAATTCAAGTGCAGTTTCATACCATTTCAAGCGATTCGGGACCCCTCCCTTCTCCATCGTGCAGAGACTGAGCCACGCCAGCACTTCTGGGTTTTAAGAGACCCTCCCACCAGTAGGGGCATGCCCTTCATGGCTTGATTGACAGGAGAGAATCTCAACATTTTTTTTAACACTAATAACTATTTTATTTTTTATCGATGGGAAAACACCCCGGCACCTGATGAGCGGAGGGGTAAGATGGCTACAAATCACAGCCATACGTGGTAGCGTTTTTTCTAAAATCAATATAAAGTTCAAGCTGGAAGTGGCCAAGACTTTTAATTATATAGAAGGCAACTTTAATTAGGCAAGGCAACTTTAATTAGGCAAGGCAACTTTAATTAGGCAAGGCAACTTTAACATTTCCAAACCAAAAGCAACACAGATTTAACATTTCCAAACCAAAGGCAACACAGCTTTAGCATTTCCACACTATATTGTCGAACCACATTAAGGGCACTGACAGGTCAGTAAAACCACTCAGTTTAGTAGGCATGTGTTCAGTGTTATTCACAGCTCAGACTGAGAGGCGTGACCCTCTCGCTCCCACATCTTGCAGAGACTGAGGCACTCAACATTTCCCGGTTTTAGTCCCTCAGGAGAGAGAATCTCAACATTTTTTAAACACTAAAAACTCTTTTATTTTTCATCAGTGGGAAAAATTCTCTTGTCCTGCGCAGCGGAGGGGGGACTCTAGTAAGATGGCCAAAAATCACAGCCGTAAGTGTCAGCGTTTTTTCTAAAATCAATATACAGAACAGGAAGTGGTCAAGATCAGACTTTTAGTAATAGCGAAGATAAGTTGCAGGATTATAGAGCAATGTGTGGGGAAATGGTACCTACATTATTGAAGATAAAAGGCAAAATGCTTGAAAAGCAACAAACTCAGCTCAAGGTAGACAAAAATGCTGGAGAAACTCAGCGGGTGAGGCAGCATCTATGGAGCGAAGGAAATAGGCAACATTTCAGGCCAAAACCCTTCTTCAGACCTTCTTTCTGCCCGAAACATTGCCTATTTTCTTCGCTCCATAGATGCTGCCGCACCCACTGAGTTTCTCCAGCATTTCTGCCTACCTTCGATTTTCCAGCATCTGCAGTTCCTTCTTGAACAAATTCAGCTCAAGAATGTGTACAAACTTAAAATTTGTGTACAAATAAAATTAAAGTTTCAGCTGTTTGGTACAAATTATTTCTGCAAACAAGATTTATAATCAACACAAAATTTAAGAGTAGTACGAGAATCCTAAATTAATCTGTACTATACAACTACAGAGTTGTTTGTATATAGCAAAAATATAGATTTGGAAAATGTTATGGTCAGAGTGTATTTGGATGTTACAATACAATGCCACCTGTGACATGAAGCTCACCTGTACCATAATGACTTCACCGAAAGTACTAAAATAATCTTTTAAATCCTGCTCTGATGTCTTCCAGGGAAGGCCAAGAATGATGAGGTCCGATGTCTTCTGAACTGCTCTCTTCACTTTCACAGCTGAAGATGCATCAGTTTCATCCATTTTCCTTTTGTTGTCTAGATCCAAAGACAAACAGATATCTGGTTGTGAAATTGGTCCATCACATTCTACCCCCTCCCTTCCCCCTGGCGTCCCTAACAGCCAGGACAATATATCAACTTAAATGCAAAATGGTCCAGTCTAAACCTGAACAGAGGGGTATTGACCCTAAACATCACCCATTCCTTCTCTCCAGAGGTGCTGCCTGTCCCACTGAGTTACTCCAGCATTGTGTCTACCTTAAACCAGCATCTGCAATTCTTTTCTGCACATGCACATTTTAAAGTTAACTCAGACATGCACAAGTATAGGGGGGTTGCACGTAAGGTCACTGGGTCAGAGGGCTCGACTCACGGAGCCGCTAAATCCAATTGGAAGACATCCGTCACTTCTGGTATATGTTATTAATGCTAGAAACGCGTACTTTCCCACCTGTTAAAAACCGCCAAAATGTTGAATTTTTGCGCTGAAAAAAATTGTGGGGGTCGGGGTAAATGTGAGAGACATGGACCCAACTTTAGAATTCTAAAAGTGAAGCGAAATGAAGGTATAGAGAAGCGAGAACTGAAGGGACAACAACAGCTAAAGTGCTTGGTAAACATTGAAAATATTATGAATTATCGCATTTGCTCACTGCATTTCATCAAGTAAGGCATTATTTGTGTTTTATCTTGATTTCTTTGGCATCTAAAAATTCTCAGAAGTGATATATCTGGCTGTAAATTGTTCTTCAGATGCGTTTTCATTTTGTATGTAAAAACCCACTTGGTAACCATGGGCGATTTAAAAAAATTACAGCCAGATGTACCACTTCTGAAACCTTTTAGATGCCAAAGTAATCAAGAAAAAGCACAAATAATGCCTTAGTTGATGCAGTGAGCAAACGGCCTATGTTCACTAAGCACTTTGGCTGTTGTTGCCCCTTGAGCTCTAGCTTCTGTCTACCGTCATTTCCCCTCACTTTTGGAATTGTGAAGTAGGCTAAATGTCTCACACGCTTATCCCAATTTCTATAATTATTTACAGCGCAAAAATTGACAATTTCAGCGGGTTTTAACGGGCCCGCTACGCTGGAAACAATGGTAAGTGCCTACCTGCAGTACATCGCGTGTAATCCATTTGGAGTAGTCTAGCAACAGTACGGGTCATGGGTCGTGACCCGACTGCCGTGAAACCTCCCTATGGGAAACATCAGAACCAATGGTTTGTACCCATTACACCGAGCTGCAGCGTTTTTGTGTACCTTCAATTTTCCAGCATCTGCAATTCCTTCTTAAACAGAGTTCCATTTTCCTTTTACAACAAATTGTAATTTAAAAAATGAACTGGTACTTCCCATCAATACGGAATTATTTCCTGAATCTGCAAGGACAAATTCAGCACTCATCCTGCACTTGCACTGTTCCAGATGACAAAACACCCAGTTTCATGGATTTAGTGGATTTTCATTACGTAGATTTCTATATCCCAAAGAACATGGAAACCAAGACTGAACTCCAATTGTGTCCTAAGATAATCTTTGAAAGGCAACCTTGTGTCTCTAATCCTTGCAATAAACACCAACATACAATTTGCCTTCAACATTTACTGAAACTGCAAGCTTACACCTCCTGAAATCAGCATCTTCAGATCCCTCTGATCAAGGCATACTACATCCCCTTCCCAGGGCCCAAAACAACAAAAGATGCTGGAATCTGGAAAGCATTGACCGGCTTTTCAGCAACAGTGTTTGTTGCCCTAGAGATAGACGTGTTAGTTCTCAGGACCAGACAAGGGGAGTGATGTGTAGAACAAAGTCTCAAAATGGCTTAATAGCTGTGGTTGCCAGTACATTACATGCCCTGACCCAAAACGTAGTTTGTCTTTCCCCCCCCCCCCATCACAGATCCTGCCTGACCACCTGTTCCTCCAAAAGACTAGTTTTTTAACCAATTGGTGGGGGAGGGATGATACTCCCTCCAATCGTTTTGACTGATTTCTAGAGCATTCCCAATATTATTTTTAGATACTCATTATATTTTTTGAATAACATTTTCTGCCCCCTCTAACCATATCCCTCCTTCCAGTCTCACACCTGATTCCAACGGTACCTTCATTGCCTGGCAACAATTTTTGTCTCCTTTTCACCTCACACGGGAGAACCGAGTTCCTCCAGCAATTTGTTTTTCACTAATCACCCCAACATGTTGTCTCCTGTGCTGCCACGATTTTTTTTAACATTACTTTTTCCTCAGAGCAGTAGCAAGCACAACTGTGCCGACGCCTGTGCCACTAACCACCACCAGACCAGCCTGCCCCCTCCCCAACCAGGCAGACCTGCCACTAACCCCCTCCTTTCCCTCCGTTATAGGTGTCAGAGGTTATGGGGAGAAGACAGGAGAATGAGGTTGGGAAGGAAGCCATGATTGATTCGAGTAGATTTGATGGGCCGAATAGCCTAATCCTGCTCCTATCACTCATGACCATTTTCTCTCCCTACCAAACCTTGACGACCTGCTTCTCCCACTCCCTCCACCCTCCCTTCCCCTCCTCCTCCTCCCACGCCAGAGCAGACCAGGCCGCACCTTTCGGGTAGTTCACCACGTAGACCAGGTTGCCCCATCCGTTGTCGGGGGCGTGCAGGATGCCCTCCACCAGGCGCACCCCCCGCATACACTGGTTTTCCGGGTTGCGGTAACGCAGGCCGCACGACCCCGGGAACTGCGCCGCCACGGTGGACAACAGCACCGTGCCGTCGTCCTCCGACGGGATCTCCATCGGCTCCTCCGACTCCTCCTCGGCCACACGTATGTACTCTGCCATTGCCAGGGTGGAAAAGAACAAACGCAAACGCGTAGCTATAACGGCGAGAAAACAAAAATTAAGACGTGAAAAGCCTCGGGAGGAAGGTGAGCCCGGACCGTTGGTCGTTCAACGACGGAGCCCGACAACAAGCTGACAAAATGGAGGCGGCTAGTCACCGACACGCGCTTTCAACCGCTTCTGCGTGGCGCGTCATCAGTTCTTGGGCCTAACGTCGCCAGTAACGGGGCTGAACGTCATCACATGCTGCAGTTGTCACCAAAGTCACCCCCCACATCGGCGAAAACATGTCCGCTCGTCGGAGAGCTTGACTGTAAAATGCATTTTCTTCTAAAGTGCCTGGTAGGATTGTGAATTGGTCACTGTTATTTTCACTTATTAGAAAATCGAAGGAAAGAATTGGATATCTTTTATTTTCCTGCCATGTGGTATCCCCATCACGTGTAGGAAGGTAATGCAGGAAATATCAAGTCAAGTCACATTTATTTATATAGCACATTTAAAAAACAACTCTCGTTGGCCAAAGTGCTTTACATTTGTTATAAGAATAGTATAAACAAACAAACTACACACATATATACATATAGCCCTCGCTCAGTGGACGTCAGGAAAGGCTTGGGAGTATAGGGTGATTTCACGAAAGGTCACTGGGTCATAGGTCTTCACGCACGGAGCCGCAAAATCCAACTGGGGTACATACGTCACTTCCGGTACATGTTATTGATGCTAGAAACGTGTACTTTCAAACCTGTTAAAAACCGCGAAAACGGTTAGTTTTTGCGCTGTAAATAACTGCAAGTCGGGGTGACCGTCAGACACAGCTGTCCTACTTTAGAGTTCCAAAGATTAAGAAAAACAAAGGTAAAGAGAAGAGAGCTGAAGGGAAAATAACAGCGGAAGTTGTTGGCCGTGCAGATATAATGATAGAAAATATCGGGAATTATCGTGTTTGCTCATTGCATTTCATCAAAACATCAATAATGCCTTAGTTTTGATGAAATGCAGTGAGCAAACGCGATAATTCCCGATATTTTCTATCTTTATATCTGCACGGCCAACAACTTCCGCTGTTATTTTCCCTTCAGCTCTCTCTTCTCTTTACCTTCGTTTTTCTTAATCTTTGGAACTCTAAAGTAGGACAGCTGTGTCTCATGGTCACCCCGACTTGCACAGTTATTTACAGCGCAGAAAGTAACCGTTTTCGCGGTTTTTAACAGGTTTGAAAGTACGCGTTTCTAGCATCAATAACATGTACCGGAAGTGACGTATGTACCCCAGTTGGATTTTGCGGCTCCGTGCGTGAAGACCTATGACCCAGTGACCTTTCGTGAAATCACCCTATAGATAAGATTTAAGTCTTGACTTAAAGGAGTCGATGGAGGGGGCAGTTCTGATCGGAAAGGGGATGCTGTTCCACATTCTAGGAGCTGCAACCGCAAAGGTCGCCCCTAAGCTTATGCCTAGACCACGGGATATTCAGCAGCCCCAAGTCGGCCGATCTGAGGGACCTGGAGGTGGAGTGGTGGGTGAGAAGACTTTTATAGACACAAAATGCTGGAGTAACTCAACAGGACAGACAGCATCTCTGGAGAGAAGGAATGGGCTCAATCCTTCCATTCAGAGATGCTGCCTGTCCTGTCCCTCTGAGTTATTCAGGCAATTTGTGTCTATATTTGGCATTCACATCACGTGTTGGAATGGAAATGCACTGAGGGGAGGTGGAGGGAGGGGAAGATGATGGGAGGCGAGGGTTAAAATTGGAGACAACTGGATCTAAGATGGGAGAAAGTTTAATTTATTGTCACGTGTACCAAGGTAGCTTTTGTTGCGTGCCAATCAGTCCGCGGAAAGACAACACATAATTATAATCGTTTAAGAAGGAACTGCAGATGCTGGAAAATCGAAGGTAAAAAAAAGTGCTGGAGAAACTCCACTGCGAAATCTCCTCAAGGTATGCCTACTTTGAAGAAGTTCTTCTCCCTACGAAGCATCGGAAATGTCATCATTCTTCAGGGAACGGGGATTCCAATCCCCTACAGTAGATGAGGCTCTCACCAGGATTTCTTCAATGCCCCGTAACACTGCTCTCTTTCCCCATCACCCCACTCGTAACACGGGCAGAGTCCCCCTAGTCCACACCTTCCACCCTACTAGCCGTCACATACAACAAATAGTCCTTCATCATTCTCGCCACATTCCCATCTCCCCCCCCCCCCCCCCCCACTTTCTGCAAAGACCGCTCCCTCTGGTCAATTCTTCCCTTCCCACCCGTACCACCCCCTCCGTGGGCACTTTCCCTTGCAGCCGCAAGAAATGCTACACTTGCCGCTTTACATCCCCCCTTGACTCCATTCAAGGACCCAAGCAGTCGTTCCAGGTGCGACAGCGGTTCACCTGCACCTCCTCCAACCTCATCTATTGCATCCGCTGCTCTAGATGTCAGCTGATCTACGTTAGTGAGACCAAGCGTAGGTTTGCCGATCGTTTCGTCGAATACCTCCGCTCGGTCCGCAATACCTGATCTCCCGGTGGCTTGACACTTCAACTCCCCCTCCCATTCCGAATCCGAACTTTCTGTCCTGTGCGTCCTCCATGGCCAAAGTGAGCACTACCGGAAATTGGAGGAGCAGCACCTCATATTTCGCTTGGGCAGTTTATACCCCAGCGGCATGAACATTGACTTCTTCAATTTCCGGTAGCCGATAATGTCTCCTCCCCTTCTCAGCTCTCCTTCAGCCATCTGGCTCCTCCTCTTCATTTCTTCTTCCGGCCCTCCCCACCCTACATCAGTCTGAAGAAGGATTTTGGCCCGAAACGTTGCCTATTTCCCTCGCTCAATAGATGCTGCTGCACCCGCTGAGTTTCTCCAGCACTTTTGTCTAACATGATTATAATCAAGCCATTTACAGTATATAGATAGATGATAAGGGAATAGAGTCAATAGTGTTTTATTGTCATATGTCCCAGATAGAACAATGCAATTCTTACTTGCAGCAGCACAACAGAATAGGTAAACGTAGTACAGTATAAACAGTATAATAAACAATAAAAAGTTCAGTGTGTGTATATATACGCATACTCACCGACATACAGATTATATATAATACTAGACTAAGTGGGACCCGTTGGGTCCCAGCATCACACGGGAGGGCTGGTCACCCAACGCAATATTCCACCTCTCCACCAATTCCAATATTGCTGGCCAGTGGCGGGGGGGGGGCTTTCTGTTGTGCTAGTTCGTACTAATGGCTGATCACCCACACCCTCCACCTCACACACACTCACACACACTCACACAAACACACACACACTCATTCACACACACACACTCACACACACACAGATTCATTCACACACACACACTCACACACACACACACACACACACAGACACACAGACTCATTCACACACACACAGACTCATTCACTCATACACACTCACCCAATACTAAAATGGCAAGTAACTTCAGAACGTGTTGAATATACAGTGTGTAATATACGTGTTGAATATACAATGTTTAAAGCCTCCTGTAGAGGCTGCTGCTGCTGAAGCAAAAACGTGCTTTAAATAACATCCAACAAACACACTCACCATAGACAGAGTAGTCAGCTCTCTTGAATTATTCAACGGCGCCTACACTCGGCGCCATCTTGATGTCACCCTCTCGCTTCTTCCCACGAACCGGAAATGGCGCACTCATCGTCAGCATGCCGCTAAAAGGAAATGACGTCATCTGTGCCATCTTGCAACTAAGTGAAAATCACAGAATGAGCGCCAGTTTTGAAATTAAACACAGTCCTGATCTAATAAAATGTTTATTCATGTTTTATCCATCCGAAAACTGTTGCAAGCAAGCCCTTTAAAAGCCAAGCCAAGCCAATTGGACAAAAACACTTTGCAAGCCAACAAAACACATTTGCTGAAAACCCTTTGAAAAGCCAACCTAATTGGGCAAACATTTTGCAAACAACAAACACATTTGCTGAAAACCACATCCCGGAGACTCACCGTGGAGTAGACGTGCGTTCAGTGTTATTTGCAGCTCAGAGAGCCGTGACCCTCTCGCTTCCTCCATTTGTCAGAGACTGAGTGAGCCACGACACTTCCGGGTTTTATAGTCCCTCCCCCCTGCCGCCAGTAGGGGCAGCAGAGATAATGGCAAAATTAAAAAAACATTAATATCCCTCAGATTTTTCATCGATGGGAAAAATCCTCTGGTCCAGTCTGGCGGAGGGGGGCTCTGAGCGAGGTGGCCAAAAATGATGGCTGTAAGTGGTGGCGTTCTCTTGGAAATCACATTGCAGTGAGTCAAAAGCGGTCAAGATCTTACTTTTAGTATTATAGATACACACATACTACACAGTAAACAAACAACAATAGTACAATAATAGTCTATGCAGTTCAGAGCTAATTTTAAGTTGTAGCATTTAGTAGCCTAATGGCTGTAGGGAAGAAGCTGTTCCTGAGCCTAAACGTCCGTTTTCAGGCTCCAGCATGGTGTGGGTCTCTGATGGTGCTGGCTGCCTTTTTGAGGCAGCGACTGTGGTAAATCTCTTGATGGTGGGGAGTTCTGAACCCATGATGGACTGGGCAGTGTTCACTACTTTTTGCAGTCTTTGCTCCTAGGCATTCAAGTTACCGAACCAGGACATGATGCAACCAGTCAATATGCTCTCCACTATACACCTGTAGAAGTTGCAGAAAATCCTCTCTGACAAACTGAATCTCTGTAATCTTCTCAGGAAGTTGGGGCTTTCTTTATTATCAGTGTGCTGGGTCCAGGAAAAATCCAGGGTCCAGGAATTTGAAGCTTTTGACTCTCTCCACCATTGTCCTGTCGATATAGACAGGTTTGTGCATCCTCATCCTTCCTCGACCAAATTCCACAATCAGTTCCTTAGTCGTACTGACATTGAGAGCCAGGTTGTTGTGCTGGCACCATTTGATCAGTCGATCGATCTCTCTTCTATACTGTGACTCATCACCATCTAATTCATCCAACAACGGTAGTGTCGTCGGCGAACTTGAAGATTAAGTATAGAATGAGGCTGCCATTAGGCCTCAGCGCAGATGGAGACGGAGACGGGGGACACGACAAGAAAAGTAGCATCCCTCTGAAGGGAGAGACCAAAACCATGTTTCTCCCCCCCCCCCCCCCCCCCCCCCACACACATACACACACCTAATAAACCAAATTCAACTAAAACAGACAAAAGATAACAACAAATAAAAGAAAAAACAGACGGACTGCAGGTGAGCCGCAGCTGCCAGGCAGCGCCGCCACTTCCGTTATTCCGTCAGTACGTTATTGCCACCGATCGTAGTCATTGAGGCACATCACCTTACTCTGCTTGGGCACTGGCATTATTGATGCCCTCTTAAAGCAGGTGGGAATGTCAGACCTCGATAATGAGAGGTTGAAAATGGCTGAGGTTGAATATCTCAAGCACATCCTGCCACTCAGTATGATCTTGGCTGAGCTGCCCAGCCCTCGTCTCTTCTGTGTCCATTTCCCAATAGTTCACAAATGTATCCATTTCCTCTTTAAATGCCTCCAATGGTAGCCTTTGCGATAAAGTATGCTAAAAGAATAACATTCTGCAACTCAGTTTTCATCTTATAATTGCACCCCTTCATTAGTGGAAATATCTACCTTGCCCCCACCCCCACTTCCCGTTGGAATCTTGGAAGCTTCAGTGAGATCAGCCCTTATTCTTCAGCTTTAAAATAAAAAAAAATATTCGTCACTTGTGATTTGATTACCCTCCCATCCCAGAATTTAGCCTAGTGAATCTCCTTTAGATTTTTCCATCCTGGGAAAAGGGTTCTGACTGCCTAGCCTATCTATACCTCTCTCATAATTGTATATAGTTCTGTCAGGTCTCCCCAAAACATCTGGTGTTCCAGAAAAAAACAATTCAAATCCGTCCAATCTCTCCCTGTAGTTAATAGTTCTTAATCCAGTCATTGTTCTGGTAAACCTCTGCACCCTTTCCAAAGCATCTACATCTTTCTTCTAATGAGGCGACCAGAACTGAATGCAAAACTCCAAATGTTGCCTAACCAAAATCCTATAAAGCTGCACCATAACTCCCTGGCTCTTATGCTCATTGCCCCAACTATGAAAGCAGGCATTTCGTATGCAGTAGTAAAGAAAACTGGAAGAGAGGAGGGGCAGTCAAAGAGGACCAGGGGAACTCTATCCTTGCTCCGTCTGGGAGGAGAATAATTGAGAGTAGAACTACGGGACACAGAGGAAAGGCGGGTGAGAGAGCCATCTATGACAGCAGAGAGGAAAGCACATTTACTAAATAAAAATAACATCTCAGATGTCCGAGAATGGAAACCCTCATTTTTTGAAGGTTGGGAGATGGTGCCAGTGTACACCTGGAACAAGGACTGTTCAATGTAATAAACAGAAATACAGGTATAGCTGGAGCCCATGATCGATGGTGAACTCGGTGAGCCAAAGGGCGTGTTTCCATGTTGTATTTTGCAATTCAATTAAAAAATGTATTCATTGTCTCTGTTTGTAATAGCCAAATGCAGGTGCTCCGTGGAATGGAGAGCAAATTACTTTTGTAAGCCCTCAAAGGTGCAATAGCACTGGGTTCATTGTGTTGCACCTGATGCGAGGAAACAGCAGACATTGGAGTATGGATCTGGACTGGATGTACCTAGCCTGATTTACGATCACCCCAATTTCACACACAAATTATCATCAATGTGATTTACTCCAAATTGGGAAGTATCGTATTGGGGAAATGAAAACTGCCTTTGTGATTCAGCCTTTAGTCATGTATAAGTTATCATAATTTAATTGTGTAGTGTCTATCAGATGTAATGGGAATAGCAAGAGCTTTCATTTGGTTTATATTTAATATAGTATCCGACTTTATTAAACAAACTCTTCCCAATATTTGTAAATCACTTTTGGTGGCCAGCAGGGATTGTAGAGATGAATGCGCATGGTGAGGTATAGTATCATTTTTACAGCTGAGCTTTCAGCTTAATATCAATGTTTCAATTTATTTTTGAGATTACAAAGTAAAACAATCAAATTATGATGTTGAAGCAGTCCTTTGAGGGGGGGAAATACCAATTTAGTTTTTATAATGTTTTTGTATTCCCATTAGGTGATATTGCCGCTGTTTCCAACTGGTACTTGCAAGCAGGCAGTTGCAAATAAATGGGATGCTCTAAACAAATATAAACAGGAATGTTTTCCAGTGACTCAGATAGCAAATGGAGGCACAAAGAACTGCAGGTGCTGGAATCTTAAGCAAAACACAAAGTCCTGGAGGAACTCAGTGGGCCAGGCAACCTCTGCAGAGAGAATGGACAAGCGATGATGCATTCTGAAGAAGGTCCTGACCTGAAACGTTTCCTGCCTACTCCTCACATAGATGTTGCTTAACCTGCTGAGTTCCTTCAACTCCTAATGACTTAGGTAACAGGTTCAGTATTCCTTAGGGATCTGAATGTATCGAGCCTTGAACTTTGTGTGTGCTCCTGTAACTCATCTTCGTGTAAAGAGATAACAGTGGAGGAAAAAGACTTAGGTGTGCCCTGGGAAGGGATAATAAGAGCTAACGTCTGAGCTTCCAAAGTTTTCAGAAGTTGATAGGGGAGCTTAGAGTTAGCTTAGGCTCAGCTGCAGCACACTTAGCCCTATTCTGAGATATAACCATATAACCATATAACAATCACAGCACGGAAACAGGCCATCTCGGCCCTACAAGTCCGTGCCGAACAATTATTTTCCCTTAGTTCCACCTGCCTGCACTCATACCATAACCCTCCATTCCCTTCTCATCCATATGCCTATCCAATTTATTTTTAAATGATACCAACGAAACTGCCTCCACCACTTCCACTGCAAGCTCATTCCACACCGTTACCACTCTCTGAGTAAAGAAGTTCCCCCTCATGTTACCGCTAAACTTCTGTCCCTTAATTCTGAAGTCATGTCCTCTTGTTTGAATCTTCCCTATTCTCAAAGGGAAAAGCTCTGTTTATCATTTCTGTCGATCTAGTCATTTCTTGAATTTTTCATAGCACTTTGCTGTGCATATTCTCTACTATATTTTTCTATACAGGTATTGCACTTCCCCTACAGAATCATAGCATCTGCTGTCTCCTTTAGCTTAATGGATGAAGAGTGAGAGTAGAAACGTGTGCTGCTACAGTTCAATCAGTTGCCACAAGCATTGTTTCTGGATCGTGATGTCAGCTTCAACTCTAACGCTGGGCTCTGAGGTGGATGTCTACTCTTCCCTCCCAACAGGGCATCCTCCCCTTCCCCAACATCCTTCCCCCATTCTCCCCACCCACCCTTCAGGAAGCATGGTGGAGTACAATCAGCATCAACGGTGCCGAAGTGGAAATGGTTGAGAACTTCAAGTTCCTTGGCTTCATTTTTTAAATGATCTATCGTGAACCAACCACATTGACTTGACAGCTAAGAAGGGGCACACCAATATCTCTACTTCCTTAGGAGACAGAGAAATTTCGGCATTTCCAATGACTTAAAAAAATCTCTGGCTGCACCATAGAAAGCATGCTGTCTGGTTGCATCACTGCTTGGTTTGTATTAGACCACAAGAAATTGCACAGAGTAGAAGATGTAGCTCAAATTATCACACAGACCAAACTTCTCACCATTGACAATAGACAATAGACAATAGGTGCAGGAGCAGGCCATTTGGCCCTTCGAGCCAGCACCGCCATTCAATGTGATCATGGCTGATCATCCCCAATCAGTACCCCGTTCCTGCCTTCTCCCCATATCCCCTGACTCCACTATTTTTAAGAGCCCTATCTAGCTCTCTCTTGAAAGCATCCAGAGAACCTGCCTTCACTGTCCTCCGAGGAAGAGAATTCCACAGACGCAGAGAATTCCACAGTACAATTCACGCTGCATCAGAAAAGCAGCCAACGTCATCAAAGACCCGGCCCACCCAGGCCATTCCTTCTTCTGCATGTTCCCGTCCATCAGAAGGTACAGAAGCTTGAAAGCACATACCACCAGAATCAGGAACATCCTCTTCCCCTCTGTTATAAGACTTCTGAACAGTCCTTCCATGAGTTTGGGTACTATTGAATACCCCATTGAGGATATTGGACTTTGTCTTTGCAACTGATGTGTTACAATGCTGAGAACTATATTCTGCACACCGTACCTTCCTATTTGTTTTATCTATTGCACTCAAGTCTGTGCTGATTGTATCTACGTATGGTAGATTTGATCGGTTTGGATTGTATGCAAGACAAAGCTTTTCACTGTACCTTGGTACATGTGACAATAATAATCCAAAACCTAGATATTGCTGCCACTGACTGAAGTCCTTCATTAAAGTTTAGGGAAAGTGAATATCTAGCGTGTTCTGCATCACTGAATTAACCTCAGCATTCCTGCTTTATTCAGAACAATAATATGAAACATACAGTTGTTACATCCTTTCCAAACCACAGCTTACTATTCCTTCAATCAAAACTGCCCTCTGTTACAATCTAATTTCTAGCCTCAAATTAGGAATTTGTGTTTCATTGTTTTCAACTCTTTGTGTTACTTCCCAGGTCCTCTGAACAGCTTGATATAGAGTTAGTTTTTTTAAAGTGTAACTGCAGCATTTAAAAACTATAATCAACCTGCAGTATGTTTATAATTCTTTTTGATGAGCTTGTCTCATAAACTAAAAACATTCAATTTATATAGAGTCTCTGAATCCTGCAACACAGAAGCAAGCTCATCAGTTTATAATGCCCATGCCAACCATCAAGTTGGAAAGTACAGGCCGCATGTTACAAAATCCAATAACCCTTTCCATTCACATGAGGGTTGACTGATAAGTCTCCAATGGAGCCACAAAATCCTGGAGTAACTGTGCGGGTCAGGCAGTATCTCTGGGGAGAATAGGTAGGTGACTTTTCGGGTTTGTACCTATCAAAGAGCTAAATACTTTACTATTACAGTAATCCTAGAGTCAAGTATTTATTTAGAAGGGAGTTTTCTATATCTTTCTATAACTATGAGGTTACCTCCAGACTCTCTAGATTCTAGATTCACGTCTCTCCGAACATCCTGACTAGTTTTTACTTCACTTCATTGTTTTCTATATAATCAGGCTCCTAACACACCATTCCAAATGTAGTTTTATAATCTTCCATAGGTGTATTAATGATTGTGAAATGTGTGTGGGAAAGAGAAAAACAGTTTGTTTACCCCTGGAAGCAAAAGCAAGCCTGGTAATACTGCATGGTTCCATCACACCCCTGCTAAGATTCTGGTGATTGCCTGAGGTTGTACATTACTAAGCTTAATAATACCTGAGACCACCTGGCTCCTGGTATTACTTTCTACTCTTGCTCAAGGTGCACCAGCAGGCGGTTTTGGGTTTCCAGTAAAATTGAGGTGCAAGGTTGGTGTCCAGCTGAGGAGAATGACCATCTGTTGTGACTTGGAGGCTGAAACTGTGTATGAAGGAACTGCGTGTGCTGGTTTACACCGAGGATAGACACAAAATGCTGGAGTAACTCAGCGGGACAGGCAGAATATCTGGGCCTTCTATCCAGAGATGCTGCTTGTCCCGCTGAGTTACCCCAGCATTTTGTGTCTATCTTTGGAGGCCGAAACTGCTTGATATCAAAGTCTTCTTTCAACAGACGAAGCAGACATTCTCTTGGAGAACCCCTCAGTAGAAGCTCTAAATTCAAAATAAATTAAAACAGAGATAACAATAAACTACAGTTTCAATTGGTATAATTACCCACTTAGCTTTAACATTGAGTATACACAGGGAACTTTGTAGAATTACATATTTACAAATTGCGATTGCTGTAAATGCCAAGACACCTCTGAAAGCTCAAACACCTTTGCTGGAACAAAGTAATTCATATGGATGCAGTGTTGAAGGTTGTCTCCCTGGATACACAAACAAGAATATTAAGTGAAAAGACTGCACAATGAGTGGCAGGGATACAACTTCAATTATATATATTTGCAGGGAATTGCATATATCTTATGTATTCAAAATACATGAGAAGGCCACTTAATGTCTCTCCTGATCTCATCATATGGGTTTCAATGAGGACCAATTAACCTGAAAATTGATCAATCGTGATCAGATTGTTCCACACCTGATGATTGGTTTCAAATCCCTTAAAATATCCTTGCAAGTTAAAATTGTGAACACATTCTTTTAAAGTATTGAAGATTGGTTTAATCTTTTAATAAATATCTCCTATCCACATGATTATATAATTCCTGAATATTCCCCTAAACCATCAGCCTGAAGAAGGATCTCGATCTGAAACGTCACCTATCCTGAGGAGTTCCTGTTCTCCTGAGGAGTTGCTGACCTGAAGAGTTACTCCAGCACTTAATGTCGTTTTGTGTACAAACCAACACCTGCAGTTCTTTGTATCTATGTTGTTTTGTGTACAAACATTTGGCCCTTCGAGCCAGCACTGCCATTCATTGTGATCATGGCTGATCGTCCCCAATCAATAACCTGTGCCTGCCTTCTCTCCATATCCCTTGATTCCACTAGCCCCTAGAACTCTATCTAACTCTATCTTAAATCCATCCAGTGATGGCCTCCACTGCCCTCTGTGGCAGGGAATTCCACAAATTTACAACTCTGGGTGAAAAACGTTTTTCTCACCTCAGTCTTAAATGGCTTCTCCTTTATTCTAAGACTGCCCCCTGGTTCTGGACTCGCCCAACATTGGGAACATTTTTCCCTCATCTAGCTTGTCCAGTCCTTTTATAATGTTATATGTTTCTATAAGAATCCCCCTCATCCTTCTAAACTACAGTGAATACAAGCCTAGTCTTTTCAATCTTTCCCCATATGACAGTCCCGCCATCCCAGGGATCAATCTTGTGAACCTACGCTGCACTGCCTCAATCACAAGGATGTCCTTCCTCAAATTCGGAGACCAAAACTGGACACAATACTCCAGATGTGGTCTCACCAGAGCCCTATACAACTGCAGAAGAACCTCTTTACTCCTAAACTGAAATCCTCTTGTTATGAAGGCCAACATTCCATTAGCTTTCTTCACTGCCTGCTGTACCTGCACGGCAACTTTCAGTGACTGGTGTACAAGGACACCCAGGTTTCGCTGCACCTCCCCCTTGCCTAACCTAACCCCATTGAGATAATAATCTGCCCCCTTATTTTTGCCGCCAAAGTGGATAACCTCACATTTATCTATATTATACTGCATCTGCCACGCATCTGCCCACACATTCAACTCAACCTGTCCAGGTCACTCTGCAACCTCCTAACATCCTCTTCACAGTTCACACTGCCACCCAGCTTTGTGTCATCCACAAATTTGCTAGTGTTGCTCCTAATTCCCTCTTTCAAATTATTAATATATATGGTAAACAGTTGTGGCCCCAACACCGAGCCTTGCGGCACTCCACTCACCACTGCCTGCCATTCTGAAAAGGACCCGCTCACTCTTACTCTTTGCTTCCTGTCTGCCAACCAATTTTCTATCCATGTCTACACCCTACCCCCAAAACCACGTGCTCTAATTTTAGTCACCAGTCTCCCTTGCGGGACCTTATCAAAGGCTCTCACACCAACTTTCCCATGCCCAGTTTGATACTTATTGTACTTCCTGCTTTTTGCCTTCTAATTCAGGTGTTATTTCAGTGTCATGGAAAATGGGAAAGTTGTTGTGAGAGGCCAGTTTGTACATTGTAGGGTCAGCAATGCCTTGGTTTAAATTTTTTTAAATTTTTAATCAAAAATATTTATTAAAATATTAAAATAGTATTTACAATACAATAAAACAAAACACCACCATAATACAAGACGAACAAATATGCTAAGCAACTGCTAAACAACTATATTGCAATCCTTGCCCAGGATACATTCAACCTCCCTCGGTGCCCAGCGGTTGCGGAACTCCCTCAGGGTGCCCGTAGACTGGGTGTATTCCCTTTCTATCCGCACCCGGGCACGGATGTATCCCCGGAAAAGGGGCAGGCAGCTGGCTCGGGTAGAGCCCTCCACCGTCTGGCGCCTTGACTCACGGATGGCCAACTTGGCCATGCCTTCGGTTTTAGCAGGCTCACTTCTGAATGAGACGTTTCTAGGTTCAAGCTCCCCTTTGGAGATTTAAGCGCCTAAACCCAGCTGATTGCCCTGCGGCCAAAGGAGCATTGTATTACTAGATTTATTGTCTTTTGGAAGGATATTAACCTAAACTTTGCCTTCGCTCCAGGATGTGCATGAAGGATCCTAAGCATTATCTTAAAGGAGAATACCATTATTGGAACGAATGTTGGGTAACGATGAGTGGATAGTGCCCGATCCATCACAGATATTGACCTCCCCATCATCGAAGGAATTTATATAAATCTGCAATATCATCAAATATCAACACTACCATGGCCACACTCTATCTTGATGCCACCATCAGTAAGAGGAACATGCTTAAGAACCATTATCCCTAGGTTCAAGAGTAGCTTGATCATCTGTTCATTAACCATCAGGCTCTTGTACAATCCTCATCACAGCCCTACCTTGGCACGGAACCACTATGTTCTGCTTATTCCCTCCGCAAATGCTGCTTGACCTGCTGAGTTCCTTCAACACTTGACGTTTTACAATGGACATTGTTTAACTGGTGAACTACGTACTTTGGTTTACACTATCAAAGGTAATTTTGGTTATTATATTGTTTGTTGTATATTTATTTGAAGCATTGTTCTGTTGGTGGGCCCATAACACTGGAACATTGAAGAATTTCATTGTTCTGTTCTCGGTACATGTGACAATTAAACATTCTTGACACTCTTGAGCATCAGCACCACAATTAAAATGTAGAAACAAGCAACTACAGATGCTGGTTTACACAATTGAATTGAATTGAATTTCCTTTAATGTCATTCAGACCTTTCAGTCTGAACGAAATTTCGTGCCTGCAGTCATACATACAATAATACAATAATAGATAACAGAACAGACAGTAAATACAAATTAACATCCACCACAGTGAGTCCACCAAGCACCTCCTCACTGTGATGGAGGCAAAAATCTTAGGGCTGCAGTTTCTTCCCTCCTCTTCTCCCTCTGCGCTGAGGCGATACCCCACCGGGCGATGGTAAATCAGTCCCGCGGCTCACCGAGCTCCGCGAACGAGCCGGTTCAAACACCGCGGCCCGGGGTGGTCGTAGCTGCCACCATCCAGTCCAGCGGACGCAGCTGTTGACGACGACATCGTCCACTGGCCCGTGGCCGAACCCCGGACTCAGGCTGCCGCCAGAACGCCGTCTCAGCCACCGGAGCACCGTTCCACCCTCGAGCTGGGCCGCCCCGATGGGAGCGCCATTTCCCTTGGGCTGGGCCGCCCACACGGGAGCGTCTCAGCCCCTCACCAGGCCGCCCTCATGGGAGCGCCACAGCCCCTCACGGGAGCGCCGTTCCAGCCCGGAGCCGTGCCGCCCTCACGGGAGCGAGCCCAGGGCAAGTCCTGACTGGCTCTGCCTCCGGAGCCTCGAGGTCACCAGCTCCGTCATTAGGCCTCAGCACAGACGGAGGCAGAGAAGGGGGATACGACAAAAAGGTCGCATTCCCCCGAAGGGAGAGACAGCAAGCCCTGTCTCAACCTAGACAAAACGAAAATAACAACACAAAAAAGTAAAAACAAACGGACTGCAGGCGAGCCGCAGCCGTTCACCAGCGCCGCCACTTCCGGATCAAAAGAACAAGTGCTGGAGTAACTAAGGGAATCAAGCAGCATCTCTGGAGAATGTGGATAGGTGACATTTTGGGTTGGGGCCCTTCCTTTCTTCTGATTGATTTGGGGAGGGGGGGAGGGGGAGGGCGAATGAGATCTGAAAGAGAGGAGAGGCAGGACAAAGCCTGTCTGCTTTTTATCGTGCTTTTTGTATGTGAGAGGCGGCTGTACACCAAATGCCTGAGGTGTTTTTTGACAACACAACAATGATTATGCTCCATCGGCTGTAAAAGTGCTTTTGAAAATGTGATATAAATGCACACCTGAACTTTTATTTTTGCTGAATTTGCTCCTAACTGCCATTAATAACCAACTTAGATAACATACTGCTGTTCTCTTTTCCAGGCAGTTTTATTGTATTTAGTGGGAAGCACCCCCGTTGTTTTACTTGCAGAATGAAAATAGCATTGGTTTGGGATGAAGTTCTGAAGGACTGAAAGGATGCACCATTGAAATGGAATAAGAGATATGATCACTAACAGTGGGATTTCTTAAAGTTAGCATTGATATTTATCTACACAGTTAAGATGTTGCCAGGTTGATGACACAGTGGGGCAGAAGGTATGAACGGCTTCTTAAGGAAACAGCTTCATGTTATGAATAGAAGTGCAGTTTGCCATCTGCTTGCAGTGGTAGAAGGCACGATACATGCTCTAAGTGGCAAAAGCAATTGAAAAACCTGAGTCTGCCATGTAAATGGCAACCTTAACGTAGTTGTGGCCATATTCAGAGTGTGGTTTGGAGCTCCATTCTAAAACTAGACCACTAAATCTAGGCTGTCGTTACAATTAAGTACTGTGGTTATGCTAATCTGGCTGAGGAACTGCCTTTTGGACATTAAACCGATATCTCACGGATGATTATTGAAGTTCTCACTATTTAAAAAAAAGGGTTGATCTAGTTTCTTTCCATGTCCCAAAGACATTTGGGTTTGAAGGTTAATTGGCCTCTGTAAATTGCCCCTAGTGTGTAGGGAGTGGATGAGAAAGTGGGATAGCATATTACTAGTATGAATGGGTGATCGATTATTGGCGTGGAATCAGTGGGCCAAATGGCCTGTTTCCGTGCTGTATTTCTAAACTAAACTAAACTAAACTAAACTGGAAAGAGTAATTTATTAGGTTGGTTCCTTTTCCAAGGCAGCGTGAGGTGTAGATGGAGTCAATGGTGGAAAGTCTAATCTGTGTGATGGACCGGGCTACAATTTCCTGCGGTCTTGGGCAGAGCTGTTCTCAAACCAAGCTGTGATTGACAGATCATTTCTAATATTAACGCCAAAAAACTTGAAGCTCTCAACCATATTTGTTTCCACACCATTGATGCTGATTGGGGCATATACTCCATCATACTTCCTGAAATCAATAACCAGCTCCTTCATCTTGCTGACATTAAGGGAGAAGTTCATTTCCCTGATACCATGTTACTAAATTCTCTATCTCCTTCCTGTACTCCATCTCCTCATCGTTCATGGTCAGCCCACCACAATGGTGTTCCCTGCAAACTCATGGATGGTGTTAGAGCCAAAATTAGCCAAACAGTTGGGAGTGTAAAGGGAGTAGAGTGGAGGACTGAGAATGCATCCTTGCGTGCTATCGGTGTTGAGAGTTATTGTGGAGGAGGTGTTGTCACTTGTCCTCACTGCGGTCTGCGAGTCAGAAAGTTGAGAATCCAGTGGTAGTGCTGAATCCTAAATCCAGGAGTTTGGAGGTGAGTTTTGATGGGATTATGGTGTTGAAGCTGGAGCTATATTTGATAAATGGGAGTCCTTGTTGTGTATGTGTTCCAGAGATGAGTTTAGGGCTAGGGAGATGGATTCTGCTGTGGACCTGTTCCAATGGTAAGCAAACTGATCAATATATACTATCATTATATATATCAAAAAACCTTGTGTTCACCTATTGTTATAAAGTGGGATAACATAGAACTACTGTGAATGATGGTCGGCATGGACTCTGTAGCCCTAAGGACCTATTTTCATGCTGTATCTCCAAAAGAAATAGGAAGGGAGCAAGCAAGCACTGCACCAGCGCAAAGGGAGCTCCCAACGTGTGCTGCGCAACCGCACTGGACTGGGCACGGAGCCGACGTGGACTGGGCCTGGCCACCAGTAGAGCGAGGAGAGGCCACGTGGTGGGAGTATCCCAGGGAGCGCCGCGGCCCACAGACTGAGGACCTGCCCGGAAGGTCCAGCTCGCCTGCTGGAGACTGGGGATTTGCTCGCAACAGACGAAGGAACTACGCCGCAGACTGGAACCTGCCCGGAAGGCCCGGCTCGTCCGCGGCGGATTGAGGACTCACGGGGACCCACCTGGAGGGCCGGTAAGCAGACCGGCTGCAGGAGGGAGTGCAGTGCCTTGACGGGGGAGTGGGCCGCTGGAGGCCCTGCAGCTGCCTGGAGCTCAGCTGGACCGGGCGCCGCTCCAAGAGGCCGAGCACGTGGGCCGCACGTCACTTACAGTGATGGAGCAAAGGCAGAGGGCAACACGGCCATGCTTGGACAGGCGAACCCTGCGATGCTGCCAGCACAACGGACCTTCATGGTCAGATCAAGATCCCTGCACTTACGACAAATGGGACTTGAACATGGCGCCAAACTGTCGACTCGGTATACTCTCAGTGTACCGCTGCTACACATGTACTGTATCTAAGATGCTTATCAAATATGGATCTGTGCTTTTGTATGGTGATACTTGTACTGAACTGTATACAAAAATCAGTTTCATTGTACCTCGCTACCATACCCGAAAGGATGAATGCTCACCAAAGAGACCTACATTGCGCACCCTTGTTGGTAACCCATGCAGATTTGTCTATTGAGAGTGTTGTGGAGAATTGGGTTGTGAATCAGTGGAAACACAGGATGCCAAATCTGCCCCATGCTCTTCCTTGGATGTGGCTTTGATTGTGGAAGTGCTCACAGCTCTCTGTGTGCAATGAAGCAACAGCATGGAAGCCATTTAATTATAATAGCCATATTGTAAGTGGCCAGTAGAGAGCAGCAGAGCCCACGTTTTTGATCCAGTGTTGGAAAAGGAAAACAATTGCTGAATTCTGCTTATTTTTCATGTCATGCAATTGAAAATCAATTGTTTTTTTCATGAGAGAAAAGTGGATTATTTCGTCACATAGAAATGCACCAGGCCTCATTCCTAGCCACCAGCAATATAGTTGCATTGGAAGGAGTGCAGTGAAGGTGTCCAGATTAATTCCTGGGTTTGCAGGTTTGCCACGTGAGAAGAGATTAAGCGGGCTAGCCCCATGGTTTGTGGAGTTTAGAAAACTGAGAGGTATTGAAGCATTGAACATTCTTCTGGGCTTCACAGGGTAACTGCAAGGATGATGTTTACCCTTTAGGAACTAGAACTGGGAATCAGTCTCAACAAGTTAATATTGCAAAACATTTCTTCACCAAATAGGGAGTGAATCTTTGGAACTTATGACCCAAGAGTACTATAAAGGTTCAACCACTGAGTATAACTGCAGATGCTGGCTTACAACTCAGCAGGTTATGTAGCAGAGCTGAATCATAGAAAAATAGAAACTAGGTGCAGGAAGAGGCCATTCGGCCCTTCGAGCCAGCACCGCCATTCATTGTGATCATGGCTGATCGTCCCCTATCAATAACCCGTGCCTGCCTTCTCCTCATATCCCTTGACTCCACTAGCCCCTAGAGCTCTATCCAACTCTCTCTTAAATCCATCCAGTGACTTGGCCTCCACTGCCCTCTTGTGGCAGGGAATTCCATAAATTCACAACTCTCTGGGTGAAAAAGTTTTTTCTCACCTCAGTCTTAAATGACCTCCCTTTTATTCTAAGACTGTGGCCCCTGGTTGGACTCGCCCAACATTGGGAACATTTTCCCTGCATCTAGCTTGTCCAGTCCTTTTATAATTTTATATGTTTCTATAAGATCCCCCTCATCCTTCTAAACTCCAGTGAATACAAGCCTTGTCTTTTCAACCTTTCCTCATATGACAGTCCCTCCATCCCAGGGATCAAACTCGTGAACCTATGCTGCACTGCCTTAATCACAACGATCTAAGACTCAGAATCACAAGAGTCTGGAGAAGGGACTATCTCAACTCATCAATGTCGATCAAGATGTTGATCAATGTTGATCAAAAGTAACATTAGCAAATTTGCAGATGACACAAAGCTGAGAGGCAGTGCGAACTGTGAGGAGGATGCTCTGAGGATGCAGGGTGACTTGGACAGGTTGGGTGAGTGGGCAGATGCATGGCAGATGCAGTTTAATGTGCATAAATGTGAGGTTATCCACTTTGGTGGCAAAAACAGGAAGGCAGATTATTATCTGAATGGTGTCAAGTTGGGAAAAGTGGAAGTACAACGAGATCTGGGGGTCCTTGTTCATCAGTCACTGAAAGTAAGCATGCAGGTACAGCAGGCAGTGACGAAAGCGAATGGCATGTTGGCCTTCATAACAAGAGGAGTTGAGTATCAGAGCAAAGAGGTCCTTCTGCAGTTGTACAGGGCCCTAGTAAAATCACACCTGGAGTATTGAGTGCAGTTTTGGTCTCCAAATTTGAGGAAGGACATTCTTGCTATTGAGGGAGTGCAGTGGAGGTTCACGAGGTTAATTCTTGGGATGGCGGGACTGTCATGTGTTAATAGAATGGGCTTGTATAATCTGGAATTTAGAAGGATGAGAGGGGATCTTATTGAAACATATAAGAATATTAAGGGTTTGGAGATGCTAGACGCAGGAAACATGTTCCCGATGTTGGGGGAGTCCAGAACCCGAGGCCACAGTTTAAGAATAAGGGGTAAGCCACTTAGAATGGAGATGAGGAAAACCTTTTTCACACAGAGGATTGTGAATCTGTGAAATTCTCTGCCTCAGAAGGCAGTGGAGGCCAATTCTCTGTATGCCTTCACGAGAGAGTTGGATGGAGCTCTTAAAAATAGCGGGGTCAAGGGATATGGGGAAAAGGCAGGAACGGGGTACTGAGTGTGGATGATCAGCCATGATCAGAGTGAATGGTGGTGCTAGCTCAAAGGGCCGAATGGCCTACTCCTGCACCTATTGTTTACTGTCTATTGTCTGTAAGATGCCACATCTAAGCAAGTGCCGGTTACAATTACAATCCTAACATTACACAAGGCTGAGGTTCAGAAGACTGTTTTTGTCAGCTGCATCTCATAATGCAATGGCAAAACAATTTAACCATGCTGCTGGGCAGAGGTGAACCACATGAAATGAGTGCAATCTATGATAATTGTGACAACGAAATCCACCAGGAACACTGCTGCATTAGGTCTTTGCTCTTGCATCCCACAGCTATCGGCGCATGAAATCATTTGGGCGAACGTGGATTATTGCTGCTCAAAGGAACTGGTAAATTTCTGCAACATATGAAACTTGTCCAACTCTATAAACGCCTACATGAAGCTACCATCAAACACCATTTTTAAGATTTGGGAGCCAGACAGTTAATTTTTTCCACAATTTTCTGGGCAGTTCCATTTTCTATTTATTGTTGCCTTTAGCGGATTGTAAACTCATAGTCTTTTATGAAAAGATTCATGCAGTGTTCATAACCCAGCAGCCTGGATGAGAAAAAAATCACCATTAATCAGAAGCATTGTTTCGAGGGAAAAAATGTAATTCATTTCCTGAGGGCAAATTAATAAAAATGTGCCGCCCTGTTAACATTTTATAGATTTCTATGAGATTCCTCTCCTTCATCTAAACCTCAGCGATTATAGGACTCACTGACCCAATCTCTCTTCGTACTTCAGTCCTGCCATACCAGGAATTATCTGGAGATTTTTGGTTTAAATTTACTGTTGAAATAACTGCTACTTCACTTCCAGGAATGCCAAACTTAAAACTCTGCTCTCCAATACCACAACTGTCCGTCTCTTTGCCTGATTTCTTGTTCCTTTCTCGTCTTTGATAAGGTTTTGACCAAATGTCACTCCCACAGCCACACGTCTGTATGGAATCCAACTTTGCCTTAATTACAAACCCTCCCTTTTTCCTTTGATCCCTCTTATAACCCCCTCTGCAAATTAAAACCCACTTGTTTTCAATTTCCAAGTTTTAACGAAGAATCTTCAGCAGAAATGTTAACTGTTGCTCCTTCCACAGATGCCGCTGATCGGATGAGAGTTTCCCACATTTTCTGTTTCTATTTTACATCCAAACCATTGATTATATATTGTGAATAGCTGGGATTTAAGATCTTATCCCAGTGCCACCTAGGAAACTATCTGTTCGTTCCTGCTTTGTTTCTGTTTTGGCTCATTTATTCCATCGTTACCTTTCATAACATTTTGTATCAATCTTCATAGTTTAGTTTAGAAATACAGTGCGGTAACAGGCCTTTCGAAGTGAAGTCCACACCGACCAGCGATCCCTGCACATCAACACTATCCTACACACACTAGGGACAATTGACACTAATACCAAGCCAAAAAACCTACAAACCTGTACGTCTTTGTAGTGTGGGAGGAAACTGTAGATCTCGGAGAAAACCCACGAGGTCACGGGGAGAACGTACAAACTCCGTACAGACAGCTCCCGTATTAGGGATTGAACCTCGGTCGCTGGTGCTGCAAGCGCTGCAAGGCAGCAACGCCACTGCTGTGCCACTGTGCCAGAAATTACCACATTTTTACACGTGTATTTCTTGTAATGCCATCCTGGGAAGAAAACTTCAGCGTTGAGAAGACATTAAATGCCATAGACCATTTTATTAATCTTTCCACCGTAGCACTTGGAATGAGAGAATTATTAACAACATTTTTTTTCTCCAGTGAAAACCAATGGGAGTGAAAATTACTGGATAAAGATGTATATTTCATTGCAGATTCTGCCTTCACTATGTTTGTGCAGATGTGTTAGATTGCTTGCTCCGGCACATTAACCTTGTCATCACCACATTTGGAATAAAATGATAATTTAACTGTTGTGACTAATTTCAATGTGTGTGTTTATTAGTTTACTCATTTTATTATTTGAAACATCCTTTTCATTGGGAGGGGAAATAATTCATTTTTTAATGTTTCTTCGAATTTGGTTTTTCACCAATTTCTACCTGTGTTTTTCAGAGTAATTTCACCAGTGCAGTGATGTAATGGTTTTAACAGAGGTGCTTCGCAGCAGAGTTCTCAAAGCATGAGACGTAAGCGTAGATAAGAGATGTTAGGACAAGCAGTTGATATCTTGGCCAAGGTGTTATATTTCGAGAATGAGCGAGAGAAGCAGCAAATTTGAATTATAGAACTTATGCAGCTGAAGGCATAGAATGTTGTAATTGTTGATAACAGTCTTCGCTATCTATAACACCACCCACTTCAGTGTCATCTGCAAACTTGCTAATCATGCTTTGTACATCCTCATCCAAATCGTTGATATAACCCACAAACAGCAATGGGCCCACCGCTAATGCATACCGCTGATGACAGGCCTCCACTCCGGAAAACACATTCTGAAGGGTTCCAACCAGAAACGTCACTTATCCATGTTTTCAAGAGATGCTGCCTGATCTGCTAAGTCATTCCAGCAAAGTATTCTGGATGACCTGAGACCCTTAATTATGCAATTAAATGCAAGCCTTTCCTCATCATTTATTGCTATTTTGAACCAGAACAGACAGCAGTGATCCATAAGGTGGAAAGAAGGTCTTGGACCTGAAATATTCACTATTTCCCTTTCCACGGCTGCGGCCTTGCATGTTTACAGAATGTTCTGTTTTCATTGTCGCAAAACAGGCATTGTGCTTTATTTGTTTCAGTGGCCATTGTGATGGTGACTGTTTGATCCATTTTGGTGAATTAAACCATGTGCATAAGTGATTGTGCGGCTGATATTCCAAATTAATTATCCGCGTGAGCAAAGTATCACAGCGTTAACATGCTTGCTTTTAAGTTGGTGTAAATTTAATAATTCTGTGCTCGATTAACATATGCAGTTTTTCCATTGTGTAGTGCATGGGACAAGATGTTAGTTTTTCAGTGACATGATACCTGGTCAAATTTACAATTACCACTGCGGTAATTATAGTTAACAAGAGTTGACAGGAGCTCACTGGATAGAGAATTGGCTTCATGGACTAATTGCCACGCAATGTAAAAAATAATGATTTGTTAGTGAATACTAACTTGCCAGGAGTGGATTAAGGTGTAGATCAATAAAAAAGTTTCTGATTGGAACCTTTAGCATGAAGCCACAAGTATAACAAGGGTGAAAAACTCAGTTGTTCCCATTGTGCATTCAAGATTGTACTGTAACAGAGGGCCTGGCCTACACACACTGTCAATCCCATCCTGCTCTCCCATACAAACACCTGCAAGAAGGTGAGCAAATACTAGGAAATTACTCGCTGAAGGCCGAGATCAATAATATACACCCAGGTGAGCATTGGGGCTAATATTAATATTCTTGATTAAACAACCATAACTTGAGGACAAAATCTTGCGAAAAGATCCACTAAAGTTCTGTGTCCATTTGCCCTTTCAAAATCTTGCATTAAGCAGTAATATCAGAACCTGAGGCACACTTTGATAGATGTTGAAATCAGCCTTCAGTTGCTCCCACAATTGATGAAAAATGTTATTGCAGTTGCAGGCATTGTTTTGCTCCAAGCTCAGGGAGAAAAAGACCGATTCTTATTCAACTGCAGAATCTCCTCCTTTTTATTACTTTGCTGATGAAACGAATGTTGCAGAGGCTTGGTCAGAATTGGCATTTTTTTCTAATGCATGCTGCCAATCACAAGTCATAGCAACAATCTTGACCTCAACATTAGCTAAAGCAAGGAGCTGAATGTTGACTCAGGAAGGAGAAGGCAAGGATTCATGAACCTGCCTTTATTCATTGGCCTTCATCAATCAAGAATTTAGTTTAGTTTAGAGATACAACGCGGAAACAGGCCCTTGGCCCACCAAGTCCACACCGAACAGCGATCCCGCACATTAACACTATCAACACACACTAGGGTTAATTTTCACTTACACCAAGTAACCAATTAACCCACAAACCTGTACGTCTTTGTAGTGTGGGAGGAAACCGAAGATCTCGGAGAAAACCCACACGGTCACGGGGAGAAAGTGCAAACTCCGTATAGACAGCACCCGTAGTCTTGGTCGAACCTGCGTCTGCAAGCGCTGTGAGGCATCAACTCTCCCGCTGCGCCATTGTGCCGCCCTTGAGTGTAGAAATTAGGAGAATATGTTAAAGTTGTACAAGCCAATGGTGAGAATACACATTTGGAGTATTGTGTTCTGTGTCGGTCAACCCTGTTATAGGAAAGATGTTAAACTGGAGGGTGCAGACAAAATTTACGAGGATTCGAGGGCCTGAGCCATCGAGAAGGTTAAGCATTTCTTGCTCAGAATGCCAGAATGTTCAGTGTGCAGCTCTGCTAAAATCTGTCTGCTCAACAGACTTGATGCAAAAAACTTGTGCCCCATTTAATCCATTTGTATCTAGTTAACAGCTCATTGTTTATAAATCGTACAGCCCCATATCTTCATCTGGATAGTTGCCTGATTTTATCCATTTTTTAAAGGGGTTTTTATACCTCTACTTGGAAACAATTTGCACCTTCTTAACCTCTCCATTGGTGCAATTAGAAAATGATCTACTATATTCAAAGTGAAAATAATGCACTCACACCCTGCATTTGACCTTTAAAACGATAACCTTAACAATGCAACTGAAGTTGCATTTTGAATCAATGGTCCTTGTTCGATTGTGTAATCATATTTAATTTAGTTTAGAGATACTGTATGGAAACATACCCTTCAGCCCAATGAGTGCATGCTGACCAGTGATCACCCGTTCACTAGTTCTATCCCGACTAAACTGCACGTCTTTGGAAAGTGGGAGGAAACTGGAGCACCCAGAGAAAACCCAGAGGTCACAGTGAGAACATGCAAACTCTATACAGACAGCACCCATAGTTGGGATCAAACCCAGGCGCTGTGAGGAACCAACTCTACAACTGAACCACTGTGCCGCAATAGGTCCATAATGTCCACTTTTGCATTCTCAATGCAGCCGCGGTCAGCATTGACGACTGGAACATAAATGACTAAAAGTCTGTACAAAAGGAAATTATGCAATGTTTTCACAAAGGAAGCCATTTTTAAGGTTAGGATTTATTTAACGAGGAAATTATAGGCGTTATCTACTGGTTGAAGGACTGGAAATTATGATATTGCAAATGAGTTCCTGCCAAAAGCTATTTTTGAGCCTGTCTTCCTGGACACCTTGGGAACATAAGCTGTCCAAGTTTTTAAAAAAAAATCATTTCAAAATTACAGACAAATTGCAGTCAGTCTTCAATCCTTTGAATAACTTATCAGCTGGAAGTTAGACTTAGTTCCTGTTAGATTAGAAAATAAATGTATTAATGATGGCATCTTGCAGTTCCGTTAGTAATCTTTTCTGCCATGGTACAGATTTCATATTGGGGCTCAGATTGGCTCAAAGTTGTAATATAATCATTGCTCCCAGGGGAAGTGCTTCAGCAGACTTGGTCTGTTCGGAACAGTTGGAAATTTGTGCAGAGAAATGGCAGGTGGAGTTTAATCCACACATGGGTGAGGTTGGGAAGGCAAATGCAAGAGGAAAGTATACAGTAAAAGGCAGGACCCTGAGGAGCATTGATTTAGAGAAGGATCTTAAGGTGCAGGTCCCTTAAAAGTGGCACCACACGTTGACTGGGTGGTACAGAAGATGTTCGCCATGCTTGACTTTGTCACTTGAGGCAACGAGTATTAAAGTTGGCAGTGTCTGGATGTTATTCAATGTCTGAAGAAGGGTCCCGAGCTGAAACATCACCCATCCTTTTTCTTCAGTGATGCTGCCTAACCCGCTGAGCTAATCCAGCACTTCGTGTCTACGTTCAGTATAAAAATTAAGTTTGGCCACATTTGGAGTATTGTGTACAGTTCTGATCGCCGCATTGTGGAAAGGATGGGGAGATTTTGGAGAAGGTGCTAAAGAAGTTCATCTGGACGTTTTCTGGATTGGAGAGCATTAGGTATAAGGAGAGGATGGACAAACGTGAAAAGCTTTCTCTGGAGTGTTGGAAGCTGAGAGGGGTGAGGGAGAGTGACCAGATAAAATTATGAGGGGCATAGAGAGGGCATAGAGAGGGTAGATAGTTTGAGTCTTTTTCCGAGGATGGAAATGTAAAATGCTATGGAGGCCATAGATTTAAGATGACTGGGGAAAAATGTTAAAAGGAGATTTATGAATAGAGTGATTTTTACACTGAGAGTGGTAATTTTCTGGAATGTTTGAGAGGCGAAGAGGCAGAGTAAGATAAGATAGCCATGTTTAAGAAAGACTTAGATAGACACCTGAACAGGTAGGGAATAGAGGATATGTACCATGTGCGAAGTGGTGAGCTTCTTGCAACACACCTGCATGGACCAAGGATTCCCAGGAGAAAGTTGGGTCATTAGCAAAATATATAACAGAGCTGCCATATATATATATATATCGCCAGCCACACCGATAATATCAGCAGTGACATCTGCAACATCACCAACATCAGCAGAAACATCTGTAACACTATCATCAGCAACTCCAACATCTGCAGCACCAACATCTGTAACACCAACATTAGGCACCAACAAAATGGCCACTAACACCAATAGATATCAATAGGACAAACAAGCACATCGTCCTGAACCAATACAACTATTCATAATTCAAAAATCACTGCAACCAAGTCAACAAGATTGGGATGTCATGGTTAACCATCTTTTGCCCCTGCCCCACTTAGGAAACCTGAACGGAAACCTCTGGAGACTTTGCGCCCCACCCAAGGTTTCCGTGCGGTTCCCGGAGGTTTGTGTCAGTCTCCCTACCTGCTTCCACTTCTTGCAACCTCCGGCAACCACCTGCAGCCTCCAAGAACCGCACTTGGGTGGGGTGCAAAGTCTCCAGAGGTGTCCGTTCAGGTTTCCTAAGTGGGACAGGGGCATAAGTGATATAAACAGGCCCTTCGACCCATTGAGACCGCACCGACCAGCGATCCCCGCACACTAACATTATCCTACAAAAAAAAATTAAAAAAATTACCAAGCTAATTAACCTACAAACCTGTAAGGCTTTGGAGTGTGGGAGGAAACCAAAGTTCTCGGAGAAAACCCACGCAGTCACAGGGAGAATGTAAAAACTCAAGCACACGAGACCAGGATCGAACCCGGATCTCTGGCGCTGTAAGCTCTGTAAGGCAACAACTCTACCACTGCGCCACCATGCCACCCAATTGAAAGTACTATTTTTTTTAAGGGAATTTATATACCATAAGAGTAAACAGAAAACATTATTAGTAGAAAGAAGTATGTTCTTTTCGAATCTTTGTTCAGTATCCATTGTCAGAGCATATGGCTTGGCATATGTGATTCAGACAGAGATTTCAGTCTGACAATCTCATTAACAAATAAGATTCCACAACTTGAAATAATATAACATATTTATTGGTGTACACACGTATTATCTACTGGATGTTGGTGCTTCATATCACGAAGTGGGGTGGAAGATTGCAACCTTCACGTGGTCCGCCCTGTTTCGATGAATGCAATCAATCCGGCATGCACAATGAAATAAGATCAAATAGAGCAAGTTGTCCTACAACTTTAGGCTGTGCATGCCATACGCAAGACGAAGAAGATATCACTAAGTGTTGAGCACAGAATGCAGAAAGCTGACTGACTCAGAGATTTCATCTTCTCTAACTCCACCTGCCCTTGTTTATCAAGAGTTCCTTCTGCAATTCACCTGGATGCAATTGGCACCCTCTTGCACCCTCTTCACTTAGAAAAACATGATTTTTAGAATCACAGTTATTTTATAGAATCACAATTAAAAACATGATTTTTAGAATCACAGTGATTTTTAGAATCACAATCAAAAACATGATTTTTAGAAACGCATGATTTTAGAATCACAAAACCATGATTTTTAGAATCACAGAATCACAGAAAGAAACCGACTTCTTTCTAAGTTGGTTTCACTGTTAAGGGATTCTGTTCTTCACTAAAGATTATATAATATTTCATTAATGGCATCTTTTAACCACTGTTTGCTAATTGTGATTTTGAAACAGAATGACTAATTGATGTTACTATTGTTCAGATACACAGTAATTGTAAGATGGTGAACACAGTACTGCTGAAATGGGAACCAATCTGCATAGTAGTGGTAATTAGCTTTGCTGGAGTTGTGCCAGACCTAAAATAGTGAGAACTGCAAATACTGAGATAATTGCAACAACAGAAAAATCAGCGTCAACATTATTAATTAAATTATTTTCTGGTGAGAAGATCAGATCATGGTGAAAGGCGCAGAATCAAGAGCAAACTAATAGCATTTGCATTTGGTGGAACAAAAATTGAATAGAATAGGAAATAAATATCTGGCGTTGGATTGAATTTTGTGTTTAACCTGTACCCTGAAACTAGCTTACACACGGGACCCAGTTCCTATCTGAGCTCTTAATTACAGCTCAGATAGGAACAGACACAAAGAACAACCAGCAGTGATGAGTTTTTCAAACAAGTCGGTTTATTCAAGGCCTTAACAGTATGCACTGGAAAATACTCTGAGAGAAACCAAAGTGTTTCAAAGATTCGCCGCACCCATGGCATCTTATATTCTGTGTTTCAATGGTTACATGGGAATATTACATTCTTTAAATATTTAACATGTTATTAATGTTTGTTTGTAATCATTTAGACACTGTAAATGGCTCAATTGTAATCAAGGATGACAGATGGCTCAATGGGCTAAGTGTTCGGCTGGTGACCGGAAGGTAGCTGGTTTGAATCCCGCTTGGAGTGTCTTGCCCCGTTGTGTCCTTGGGGCAAGACACTTCACCCACCTTTGCCTGTGTGTAATGTAATGTAATTATGTGAAGCACTTTGGGGTCAATGCAAGTTGACTGAAAATGTGCTATATAAATAAGATTATTATTATTATAAGTATTGACTGGTTAGCACGCAACAAAAGCTTTTCACTGTATCTTGGTACACATGACAATACTCTAAACAAAATTGACATCCTTATTTTTTTGCTCTCAGAGTAACCTTTAAGTTACCCCTTGATTAATTAAAAAAACAGCCTATTTCATAATTAACCCGTATCTCAGGATTATTGTCTTTATCCTAGTTTATGACACCCTCCCAGGTTTATCTTAACTTTTGTTAGTTATGCCTTGGAATCTAAACATGATAAATCTATTTAACAAAGATAGACGCAAAAAGCTGGAGTAACTCAGCGGGTCAGGCAGCATCTCTGGAGAAAAGGAATAGGTGACGTTTCGGGTCGAGACCCTTCTTCAGACTGCAAGTCAGGGGAACAGATATAGGTGATATAGAGAGATATGGAACAAATGAATGAAAGATATGCTTAACTCCAAGAAGACCAAGGAGCTCATTGTAGACTTCAGGAAGTCTAGGGGCGGCACGCACACCCCCATCCACATCAACGGGACAGAGGTGGAACGTTTTTCCAGCTTCAGGTTCCTGGGGGTCAACATCTCCGATGACCTCTCTTGGACCCACAATACCTCAACTCTGGTCAAGAAGGCTCATTAGCGTCTCTTCTTCCTGAGGAGACTGAAGAAGGTCCATCTGTCTCCTCAGATTCTGGTGAACTTCTACCGCTGCACCATCGAGAGCATCCTTACCAACTGTATCACAGTATGGTATGGCAACTGCTCTGTCTCCGACCGGAAAGCACTGCAGAGGGTGGTGAAAATTGGCCAACGCATCACCGGTTCCTCGCTCCCCTCCATTGAGTCTGTCCAAAGCAAGCGTTGTCTGCGAAGGGCGCTCAGCATCGCCAAGGACTGCTCTCACCCCAACCATGGACTGTTTACCCTCTTACCATCCGGGAGGCGCTACAGGTCTCTCCGTTGCCGGACCAGTAGGTCCAGGAACAGCTTCTTCCCTGCAGCTGTCACACAACTCAACAATGTACCTCGGTGACTGCCAATCACCCCCCCGGACACACCTCCCACAGGAAAAACACTATGACTGTATGCATGTAAATAGATTTATTTATTGAAATCATATTCTATGTCGCTCTTCCAGGGAGATGCTAACTGCATTTCGTTGTCTCTGTACTGTACACTGACAATGACAATTAAAGTTGAATCTGAATCTGAATCTGAAAATGTAACGATGATCAAGGAAAGGTGGAGCCCACAATGGTCCATTGTTGGCTGTGGGCTAGGTCATAACAAGTTATACAGATGTTGAATCTCAACAAAACGACAGTGAAACTAGTATGACGCCTAGGGTGGGGGAGTGGCAGAGACGGGATGCAGGGGTTACTTGAAGTTAGAGAAATCAATGTTCATACTGCTAGGTTGTAAGCTGCCCAAGCAAAATATGAGATGCTGTTCCTCCAATCAGCGTTTGGCCTCATACTGAAAATGGAGGAGGCCCAGGACAGAAAGGTCAGTGTGGAAATGGACCCGAGATGTCCTCATTCTTTAGGAAACTGAGTTTCACTGAATGTTTCACTTGTTATCACCCAGCCCACAATGGACCAAGTACCCAAAAGGTGAATTAATGTTTGGAGGGAGCTTTTAGCAGGCATTTAAAAGGGCTGATTGAGAGGGTTTTACAAAATGCTCATAAGGAATTTGCCTTTTACGAGGTCATTAAATTGCTGCAGCAATAAACCCAGCAGCCAGACCTACATTTATGCAACAATCTCCAGTAATATCGGACTTCTTTCTTTCAGCGGGGAATATTATGTTCCTGACGACCCTTACGGACCATCATGTTCGGTAGAAATTTATCCCCAGCCGTACGTGTTTAAAATGTGATGTTACAGAGTAGAGGAAATAAATTCAGTTCCATTGAAGTAAATGGAAGTGAATTTCACCATTGTCCACCTTGCCACATTGTGCAGTTAGCAAATATCCCATATCTTGTGCCTGTAATCCACTTTCTTCTTCCTTTGTTCTGTGCAATCTATTCCAGAATGCATCATAGATATATAGACAATAGGTGCAGGAGTAAGCCATTCGGCCCTTCGAGCCAGCACCGCCATTCAATGTGATTGTGGCTGATCATCCACAATCAGTACCCCATTCCTGCCTTCTCCCCATATCCCTTGATTCTGCTAGCCCTAAGAGCTCGATCTAACTCTCTTTTGAATGCATCCAGTGAATTGGCCTCCACTGCCCTCTGAGGCAGGGAATTCCACAAATGAACAACTCTCTGGGTGAAAATGTTTTTCCTCATTAGAGCTCTAAATGGCCTACCCCTTACTCTGAAACTGTGGCCCCTGGTTCTGGACTCCCCCAACATCGGGAACATGTTTCCTGCATCTAGCGTGTCCAATCCTTCAATAATGGTCATCAATGTAATGTATAGTTAATTACTGGCAATGGAATTAGATGATGGACTTTTACAGCCTCAGCCTATTTTTTTTTGGAACCTGGGAATAATATGTTAATGCAATGGCTGTGTTAAAGTAGCTCTGGTAAATGGTCTGCAGAAAATTTGGAACCAGCTGCCAATGCACTGTGGGGGTTATGACTGTCATACAAATAACCATCAGGCAGCAAACAATTCTTCCAGCATCTCGTTCAAATTGTTCTCCAATATTTCCAGGTTTATTATGATGTATGATTACTCATTTTAACAGACATATCAAGATACACCGGGTAGAGTTCATCGACTGCCAAACAAGAGACAGTTTTAAGTGACTGGAATTAGATCAGTGTATTCAGTTTTACTGCAGGCTGGGGTTCACAACATAGTTACCAATAATTCAATAGAAATTGCCACTAAATTTAGGAAATGGAAATGTCAACTGCAATGTAATCAACGCTTGAGATTTAAGCGCCAGCCTTGTGATTGGGGCAGATTTTATTAAAGACTTGTACTTTGTGCAATAAATTTGAATGTATTTTCCCACATGGCTAAACATCTTGCACAAACATCCACATATTGAGTAGCCTGTGAATTTTTGCAGTGTTGAGTATTTATAACTGCTTTGAATGCAGTCTCAAACTGTGCTTAATTTCCACAAGCCTTCTTGTACTAGGTCTGACTGCCCATTCGTCTTAACATACGATTGTTGCCAACAGATGTGTGCTACAGACAGTGTCAATGCTGAGTTGGGATAATATCTTTTGTTCACTCGGCAGGTGTCACCAAATATTGATCACAAGCAGAAGCCCCAGCTGATTTCCCATTTATGTAGGTTGTCAAGCATGAATAGTGGCTTGACCTGGTGGATCAGCACATGTGGATTGAACATTTGATCTTGTAACAGAGTCCTTGTCATTAAAACAGAGCAGAAAAAGATGGTGTCATGGAGGTACACAGCATGAATACAGGCCCTTTGGCCCATCTCATCTCATCTCATCTCAGCCAACCAAACTCGTCCCATTTTCCTGTTTTTGGCCTACATACTTCTTTCCTATCCATATACCTGTCCAAATACCTTTTAAAACTTGCAATTGTGAAATACATAGGTACCCGGTGAACATACAGAACATTGATCTATGAAATGGGGCCAATACCGGCACTTGCACTCTGTCCAGGAGCAGTTTTGTAACCAGCTCCACCTCAACCTGATCCAGAATTCTGTGACTCAGTGGAAAGCGGTGAGCAAAACCACTTCTGGTCAGCGTGACCTACTCCCCAACTTCTTTGATATTCTATCCCTTCAAGCTCTCCCTGTTCCACTTTGAACGTCCTGGCCTCCCTTTGAACACATGAGCGCATCCAGCAGTGAGGGTCCTGATCCCTGTTGGGGGCCCTCGCAGTCCTGCTGATGCTTCTGGCTCCGTTCCATTCACCTCCACGGGTTCGCTTCCATGCTACCATGTCAAATGGGGAGCGGCTGAGTGGGAAAATTGTGTTAATTTTCTCCAGGGGGTCTTGCAGACCTTTCCGATGGAGTACCTCTACATTCCTCAGCCCTGTCCTGGCTAATTCTGTACCTCAACCTGAGTAGGGGAGAGTTTATTAGATACCTGAGGCTAATCCAGAATTGGTCCAAATTGCCATTTGTAGGGGTAGGAAATATGAGTGAGTAGTTCTCTCTTATCTCATGATGTGACCCAGTATAAAGATGACAGAGTCTCTCTGCAAAACTCACTCATGCATGACGAGGGATGCCGCTGGGCGTGGACCCTGCTCGCCCCCCCGAAGACCGGAGCACCAATAAGGAGGGAGCTGCTGAAGACATTGGATGCGAGGAGCAAGGGCCGGTTGGAGAGTGAACCAGGGTAATGACTCCAGCATCTACAAGGTCGGCTGCACGAGGCTCCCCCGGGACTCTAAGATGGCCGAGTGGGGAAAGGGGTTCATGGGCCAATCCGGTTGCAGGCGACGGACGAAAGCCCTGCAGGAGCCTGGCGCCTACCTGGACTGGACTTTGGACTTTGGAAATGACACCAAAGCATAACGGCGCCTGCATGTGTAAATATTTCACTGTGCAGTTGCACATATGACAACTAAAGCACCATTGAAATACCATTGAACCATTGACTCAGATAAATTCAATTGACTTCTACCATATCCAGCACAATCACTCAGAGTACACATAAATTTATAAGGATGACATTCCTGGAACTGCTGAGACCGCTTACAAACTGAATAACAATTGGCGGACAAATAAACTAATATATTTTCAACTGCTTCTTAAAGGCAGAATCCAGTTTAGCGGCTGTTTTTCGAGTAATAAATCAGTTGAATGTAAAGGATCTGCTTTTATCTGCAGGCTATTTATTTTGCCAAATTACTATACAACAGACAGCAATGATTTGAATTCATCATTCAGAATGCCAATGTTCGTTTTGATATTTATCCTTCTGACATGTAAAATGTTTCATTATGTCACTAAATTCAATGATTCAGCATTTTCTATTTCAAAATTGAGTTCTTGATGGCTACTGTTATGCTTTTATGTCGTAATTTATTTTGAAATATTACCTTTTATTAACTCCCAAAGGTTCAAGCTCTTGCTCAGATGTAGGTCAGTGAATTCTCCATGAATACATCCTCCATCTAAGTCAACTGGCAACTGTTGACACAAGGAATAGCAGATAAGCGAAACAAAAGTGCAGGAAAAACTCAGTGGGTTGAACAGCATCTGTGGAGGGAATGGATAGATGACATTTTAGGTGGGAACCCTTCTTCAGACTGATTGTAGTAAAAGGGGTGGGGGGAGGGAGGAAAATATATCCCTGGTAAGTGATACACGTTGTTACAGTTGAGGAAGTAGTGTAGGAAGGAACTGCAGATGCGGATTTAAGCCGAACATAGACACAAAAAAGCTGGAATAACTCAGTGAGTCAGACAGCACCTCTGACGAAGAGTCTTGACTCAAAACGTCACATTATTATTTTTCTCCAGAGATGCTAGCTGACCTGCTGAGTTACTCCAGCTTTTGTGTGTCTATCTTCAGGTGAGGGAGGTTTGGGTGGCAGATGGGTGGAGTGAGTGACAAAGGAGTGTCAGATAAGGAGAGAAAAGCAGTGGAATGTAAGGCCAGAGGGAGGGATATAGGTCAAAGGGGAGAGGGGAGGGGGGGTTATAAAAGCAAAATGAGAGAATTGTGGATGTGAGATCAGTGTGTGAAAGAGGGAAAGGAACAGGGTGACTGGGGATAGACACAAAATGCTGGAGTATCTCAGTGGGCCAGGCAGCATATCTGGAGAGAAAGACTGGGTGATGTTTTGGATCGAGATCCTTCTTCAGACTGAGGAGCTTGTAGATGGGAGACATTGGTGTGCAATGGGGAAGACGGGGTAGCGACTGCCACTTGAAATTGGAGGTCTGATGTTGCAAATCAGTGGTTTAAATAAGGGTAGGACATACATTATGAAATGTAGAGCCCTTGGTAGCAGTGACGAACAAAGGGCTCCTTAATCTACAAGTTCAAAAATTCTTAAAGGTGATAGCGCAGATAGATAAGATGATGATGAAGATGTTTGTCTTCATTCGCAGAGTTTTGCACTAAACGTTATTCCCTTCATCCTGTATCTGTACACTGTGGACGGCTTGATTGTAATCATGCATAGTCTTTCGCTGACTGGTCAGCATGCAACAAAAAAGCTTTTCACTGTACCTCGTTGCATGTGACAATAAACTAAACTAACTAATAACGGCAGGGAGATGATGTTTTATAAAACAATGGATAGGCCCGTACCTGGAATATTGTGTGCGTTTTTGGTCTCCAGACTATTTGAAGAATGTGATTGAACCAGAGGGGGTGTCGTGCAGATACGTTTAGCTTGGCATCATGTCCCTGTGCCGTATTGTTCTATGTGCTTTGTTCTATGCGGAGGAGATACACCAGGATATTGACTGAGGTGGAGTTTTTCAGTTATGAGGAGAACCTAGATAGGGTGGGTTTGTTTTCTCCGGTGCAGGAGAAGCCGAGAGGAAATTTAATAGAGATGTTCAGAATTACGAAAGGTGTAAATAGGGCAGATTGTCAGGAATCTCTCCCTTTGCAGAGATCAGGGAGCATAGATTTCAGGGGCAAAGTAAAAGGTTCAGAGGAGATCTGAGGAAACAACTTTTCACCCAGAGGGAACACACCACTGCCTGAAGCGGTGTTGGATGTCAATACAGTGACAACATTTAAGAAACATCTTGGTGAACCTGAATCTTCAAACACTTGAAGTCTACGGAGCAGCTGTTGGTAAATAAGATTGCAATGGATGGATACTTTTTGTTCTGCATTGATAGTGATGGGCCAAAGGGCCTGAATCTGTGCTGTTCATCTCTATGGTTCTTTGCTGTATGCAGTGCCTTTAGCCTTTTGTGTCTGTGCCAGCTCTTTGAATGAGAAACTTAATTCATCGCAATTCCTTGCTCTTGTCATAGACAGTGTTTCAGCTAAACTACAATGACTAGCTGGAAGTAGACTGCTGTCTAGTTTCCCACTCTTGCTGCATCCATCTACATATAACATTCCTTGTTTTGACATGAAATGGATCAACTTGTCTAAAGACTGGCTTCTGAGTCGCTTGGAGCCTGTAAAGAAGGCTGGATACATCCTGCTTTCAGAATAGCTGAGAGAAAATGACAATATTTTTCAAAACCCTTCATTATTTTTCCTGGATATTTTGTCAATTCAAGATTGAGACTGAAAGTTTTTAAGGTAATAAGGAGGATCGACTTTAAAGGTAGATCTGGAATTTATACCAAGTAAAATCTGTCACTGGGAGTATAGAAGATGTAATTTCAAATGTCATAAACAATATGAAACTTAGAAGAGTGGTAAATTACTCATAAGGAGTCACACTGCGGGATGGCAGGTGAAATGTGCAAGTTCTTTGCAGATGTTATTGAAAGTGCAGAAGCAAATAGTGCTGAATTTCAATTGTAAGTACAGGTTAACAACATTGGCCACATCTGCACTCACTCCATATAACAAACCATATAACAATTACAGCATGGAAATAGGCCATCTCGGCCCTTCTAGTCCGTGCCGAACTCCTCAAGAGGAGGAATTTTGTGAAGAGTGCCTGTTCCCACAATCCAACCAGGCCCTGCGTTCTATAATCTAACCACCCTCTGGTGGAAAAAAATCCTCCTTGGAATCTCTCTCGGCCACCTTCTCTTTACCTTACACCTAGAATCTGGGGTATTAGGTATTGATATTGTTTCTGTCCTTTGTATGCACCTTGTAATTTTGTACATTTCTATCAAGTCCACCGTCAGTCTCATCCACTCTGATCAGTTACTCCAGCACTGTGTCTTTTGTTTTGTAAACCAGCATTTGCAGTTCCTTGTTGCTATCGTTGATCCATTGCTGCTATCGTTGTCTGTCCTTATGAATTAGATAATCCTTCCCAGACAACATCCCAGTGTAACATCTCTGGACCCTCACCAATCCAGTCCCTATCGTGCAGTAGCCAGGACTGTACACAGAACTCCACCTGTGGCCTGGCCAATGCTTATAAAGTAACTCAAAGAGTCAAGAAAAAATAACAACTTTAGTGGTTCACAAAGAAATAACAGCAATCACATTGAACTGACTGTGGATTGGATAGACTCACAGTCAACATTGAAGTATCTTAGCATCAGGCCAGTGTCATAATCGCTTTTCATTTGGCCACCTTAAGTCAAAGTGTTTTGTTGGGCAAACAAAGGCTGGGATGATAGATCTTTCAGTTAGATGCCCAACCCCTTCCCTTAATGTGGGAATCTAAGTACCGAGGATACTGTTCCAAATTGTTGCACTTCAACATTATTGAATGACATCAACTGCTAAGTATAACACTGGGACTTTTATCTGCTCAGTTGCATCTGAGGTGGACTGTTTGTCAATATCATTTTTTATTTGCCATCCATGGGGTGTGGGCTTTGCAGGATGAGCCAGTGTTTAATTGCCCATTGTTAATTGACTTTGAACTGTTATGGCTCTTGGGGTGTGGGTCTCTCAGCAATGCAGGATGTACCAGGATTTTGACCCAGCATTGGTGAAGGAATTACTAAGTTAGGATGGTAGTGTTGCCAACATGTGTAGACATTTTTTGTGCTTCAGACCCACCAACGATTTTCTGGCAACTGGTGGTCTGGCACCTCCTTTAAACCGGATAAAATTATGAAAGCGCACTTGAAATTCCCCCCCCCCCCCCTCCCCCCCCGAAAGTCAACCGAATATGTGGCATCTTGAGCAGGTGAGGCAGCCAATCTCGGCCTCATTGGGACCTCCCCACCCAATCCGAAGGTCAAATTTGCTCCGTGTGGCCGGTGCACTGGAACACTGGCCCAGCCAGAGCTGGCAGATCCGTTCCTACAGCCGACATCTACAGCTGACTTTATGGGCTGATATCGCAACCCCCCCTAAGGCCATGACCCTCTGTAGGTCCGAAAAAATGAATAATACGGCAATGCTCTGGAACTAAAGGGTGCCAGAAAATTGGTGGTTGACCTGTGTGTACTTTCTCTTTTCACAGACGCTGCTTGACTCTCCGAGTTCTTCCAGCATTTCTGTTTTTGTTTTCAGTTTCCAGCAACTGCAGATGCATTTGTTTGTTATATACTGTTATTGTTCTTTATTAATCACTTGAAAAATTGTGCATTCCTGATGGTTCTCAGATCTATCGAATTAACCAACATAGGTTTGTTCATCACTTTATAATGAGACTGTCACAAAATCTGCCCAAAATACGATCTATATGTGTACAAGCTTATCAATAAGTGTAAGGATGATGGATCGCTGGGATCGACTGCAAGACAATATTCTTGAAAGTTGTGACAATCTTATAAGCTCTTAAATTGAAGCTTTCATGATTTACAACTGTCATTAAATTCTTAGGTTAAACTAAATGGGTAAAGCATAGTTAAGATTGGCTACTCCACTGTTACACGCAATGATGTGAAACCAATTACCTTTGCACTTGAGGTTGTGTAATATTTTAAATCAAGTCATGGAATATGATCATAAGAGAATGTGCCATTATTTTTAATAAACATGCTGTCTCAAACAATTACTCAAAATGAAGAAAATGATAGCCTGGAACAAAACCTGTATTTAGTCTACAGTACAAGTACAGGTTGAGTTTGCTTCAATAACACAATATAATGTTATTTTGAAGTAATAAACCACTTAAGTTTTGCTCCCTTGATTATTGATATCATCGTAAAATCACGTGCTTCTGCTGATTTTCGCATGTTTTTACCTATTGCTGGTTTATAAAGGAAAGGCCATTAAAGGTACGAGCACATTGTGGCAATTAAATTGTACAATGATAATGTTGAACCACGTGTCAAGCTCTCTTCCCTGATGGACATTCATGATCCATTTCTTGTTTGTAAATATCATTGTCACAAAGGACCCAATTCACGGTTTGACAGATAGGGTCTGCCACTCAGTCTCTGGATATAAATTAGTTGCTATATGAGTGGCACGGTGGCGCTGCAGTAGAGTTGCTGCATTACTGTGCCGGAGAACTGGGTTCGATCCTGACTGCAGGTGCTTGTCTGTACGGAGTTTGCACATTCTCCCCGTGATCTGCTTGCGTTTTCTCCGGGTGCTCCAGTTTCCTCCCACACTCCAAAGATGTAGAGGTTTGTAGGTTAATTGGCTTGGTAATATTGCAAATTGACCCTAGTGTGTATAGTATAGTGTTAGTCTGCAGGTATTGCTGGTCAGCATGGACTTGGTGGGCCGAAGGGTCTGTTTCCGCACTGTATCTCTAAAATTAAGTAAACTAAAATATCCGCTGAAATGTGTAGACAAAATAAAATAGTACAGTTTGACTCACTACCACACTGCCCTGCAGACAGGTTATTTAAATGTTTCTCACTTTTTTATTTTTATTTTTAGTCCTGTCCGTGGGAAATTTTAATTGGAAGTCTTCTTTTATGTGGTGGGTGGGGGGAGGGGAAGGGGGAAACTGTTTTAATCCCAGTCCTACCTGGTCGGAGATGCGGTTTTCTTCCGAACCGCTTCTTCGTCCTCTCTGTGCGGCCTACCATCGAGCTGGAGCAGCGCTGGAGCGACGATTTCCTGCCGGGACTACAGCTTCGCCGGCGGTGCAGATGCTGGGACACCAACACCAACACGGAGCGGGCGATGCCTTACCGGGTCGCCTTCGGGTAAGCTCCGGGGCACTGGGAACGCCGCTGCAGCTGAGCTGCGGCTGCAGAGCGTCCAGCCGCGGGCGGGCGGCACTGGATTTCAACACCGCGGGGCCTGGTGTCCGAGTTCGCCAGTGTCAGAGGTCCGGCCAGCGCGGCCTGAGAACTTTGGACATTGCAGTCTTCAGGGAGGAAGCGGCCGCTTCAGTCCAGGCCGCTGAAGAATGTTCACCCGACGCCGATGATCCAGCTTCGCGGCAGAGGGCCTGAGAACATCGAGTTGGCTGAGGAGGCCACATATAGACCCCCACCTCGGGTGGGCTATGAGGGGGAGAACTGGATATTTTTAGTGCCTTCCCTCACAGTGAATTTTTTTTCTTTTTTCTCTTTTTTGTTTTGTATGGATTTATTGACATTTTATCTGTTCAATTAATTTAATCAATCTCTGTAAAGCACTTTGGTTCAAATACTGGTTTTGTTCAAAAGTGCTATATAAATAAAGATTATTATTATTATTATTATTATTACTATTGGCGTTAACAAAAATAACAGAAGATCACTTAAACCTTTCACAAGATCACAAGAAAACAGGTGCAGGAGTAGGGGAGCAGGCTACTTGACCATTCAAGCCTATTTGTTATGCCACATTTGTTATGCTTTGGCCCTCTGAAGACCAAAGTATCTTGTAAAAGGGGAACTGGTCTTCTGAATGCAGAGTACAAGAAATACCCACTTTTCACGAAATGCCAATGTTTTAAGTGGCTTGTGCACAATTCCCTGATTGGACCTTATTTGGCATTGTCCCGTCCCCCTATCGGTAATGATGTCAGACCTTGGAGCAGCTTGCTGGTCAGAATTGTGGCCAGTCACCCATAATCAGTCTGAAGAAGGGTCTCAACCCGAAACGTCACACATTCCTGCTCTCCAGAGATGCTGCCTGTCCCACTGAGTTACATACAGCGTTTTGAGTCTATTGTCGGTAAATAATCATGCATATATTGTAAATGTGGCACCTAAAAGTATGACTCAAGTGGGTTTAATAAGATCAATAAATCACATAGTTTGTTGATGTGCGGTTTATAAAGTCAGATAAATATCCTACCGTATGGCATAATTATCTTTTACAAACTATCTAAATTTATTTCCAGCAGGGTATTTGATGACATCTGGAACAGTTTAATGAACATGGTATCGTGGTTTCAGTTGTTTTCCTGTGGTGTTAGGAATAGTTGTGTGAGATACATTGTGTGGGTGATTTGATTAGGTCAAAGTATGCTAGAGTTTAAACAATGGGATAGGCAGAAGTAACAAGAGCCTTTGGAAGGCGCTTAATGAAATGGAAGAAAAGCTTGTACTACTTTGTTCAAAGTTTTTTCTTCATTATATCTACAGCACATCTAAACAACAAGAAAATTGGTGCAGGACTTTTGAGCTTTCGTTCAACTGCAATGAAGAAATGTAACTATTAGTTGACTATTAGCATACATCAGTTATACACCTTGTCAGAGAATATGTTAATTTAGAGAATAGCATATGTTAAACAGCCATTTACAGAGGATGTGTATACTATTCAGTCAATTAGTGGAGTATTTAATAATCTCATTATTCAAACTATTTTCACTTGAGACATAAAACTGGCATCCTTAAATTAAATACAAATTAAAAAGGACATCAAGCAGCAATTAATGGGGATGTTTAATTGTTTGATTGTAGAAGTTGTAGTACTAGTGTTTAGTACTTTTTAAATGTTTGCAGAGAAACAGTGAAAGTTTTATTCAAAAATGAAATGTTGCAAATGCCATTACTATGAATTTAGTTTAGTTTAGTTTAGAGATACAGCACGGAAACAGTCTCTTTGGCCCACCGTGTCCACGCCCACCAGTGATCTCCCCGCACACATGAACTATCCTACATACTAGGGACAAATTTTATCAAAGTCAATTAACCTACAAAATTTGTTCCCGATGTTGGGGAAGTCCAGGACAAGGGGTCACAGTTTAAGGATAAAGGGGAAATCCTTTAGGATCGAGATGAGAAAAACATTTTTCACACAGAGAGTGGGAAATCTCTGGAACTCTCTGCCACAGAATGTAGTTGAGGCCAGTTCATTGGCTATATTTAAGGAGGGAGTTAGATGTGGCCCTTGTGGCTAAAGGGATCAGGGGGTATGGAGAGAAGGCAGGTACAGGGTACTGAGTTGGATGATCAGCCATGATCATATTGAATGGCGGTGCAGGCTTGAAGGGCCGAATGGCCTACTCCTGCACCTATTTTCTATGTTTCTATGTTTCTAAACCTGTACATCTTTGGAATGTGTGAGAAACTGAAGCATCTAGGGAAAATCCACACTATCACGGGGAGAACATACAAACTCCGTGCAGACAGCACCCGTAGACAGGATCAAACCCGGGTCTCTGGCACTGTCAGGCAGCAACTCTACCACTGTGCCAAGTGCTTCCCCAATGTTTACACCAGATCACTGGAATTCCTTTACAAATTATTTTAATATATATGTGGCACTAATTGGATATATATGTAATATTTTCAATAATATGGAAACGTAACTCAATGGCGCTTTAGTGTCACATGGATCCAGGTATAGTGAAATTCCTTCTATGCAGTAGTTCAATATAGTCAGTGACAATCGTACTATGCATAGGCATAATCATACTCAAGTACAATGTGTCTGAATAATAGATTACACCGAGACAGTAAACACGAACCACCTAATTTCTGGTGCTTTCTTGCATCCAACTGCAAACAGAAGTAAATTTAATTATTGTTTAAATATTCAAAGCAACAAAATTGACAGTGTCAATACCAGCAAACAACAGTCATATATCATCGCCTGAGTATTGATTGAAAAGGGTATAGAAAATAACAAATATTATTTTTATTAACTATTTTATAGCCTGGAAGGTTGAATATTTAAAAACTATAACTTGATTGAAATTTATGGCTGTTTAAAACTGAAAACCTTGCATGAATGGAGCAAGTTTCAGAAGTATGTGTGCATGTGTATACACACACTGAACTTTTTTTGTCTCTCCCGTTATGTAGCTATGTTTACCTACTCTGTTGTGTGCTGCAGCAAGTAAGAATTTCATTGTCCTATCTGGGACACGTGACAATAAAACTCTCTTGACTCGTGAACTTCAGGTTCACATAAGAGTATCGCAACCAATAAAGGATTTGAGAACTTCAGACCACTTTGTAATGCAGGGATTGGCATTAGACAGCAGAGAAGGAGATGTGATGACTCCTCTATCTACAGATATTATTGTTTTGACGATATCAGTCAAATCTACTGATCTTCCGTACCTCATTGCGATTTTGTCCTTAGTAAGATGATATAAAAATAGCTCAAACATTGTCAGGCCCTATGAACACAAACACTTGAGAAAATATTTCTCACAAGTTTTATTAAAAGACGACAAGTTATTCAGTTTTTTAAGACATGGAAGGTTATGTAGATCCATAGACAATAGGTGCAGGATTCGGCCATTCGGCCCTTCAAGCCAGCACCGCCAGTCAATGTGATCACGGCTGATCATTCACAATCAGTACCCCGCTCCTGCCTTCTCCCCATATCCCTTGATTCCGCTAGCCCTAAGAGCCCTATCTCACTCTCTTTTGAACGCATCTAGTGAATGATTAAATCGACTGATACCATAACTCTACTGCTCATACGTTTCTCAGTGATTTGTTCGCATTTCTGCACCTCTTTCTCAGGCTGACTGTGAGGAGACTCGTTGTCCATGCCTAACAAACTGATCGTCCCTATTTTTTTGGTCCTAACTTCTAAGCACCAGGCTCCATTTTATGAGTCTTTTGGGATATTCTCCCTAATTATCGCAGTAAATAACCCCTTATTGATTTGTTACAGGTGTAATATGGTGCAACACAACCCTGGAAAATAATTATTTTAGAACTAGGTGATGGGTGTGAATCGTCATGAATAAGACACATTCCCACACATTCCCTTTCCTTCTTGTTTAGCCTTACCTTTTTTAGATTCCTTACTTATTTTCTTTTTCTTTTCTTAAGGCCCCTCTTTTCAGTGGGGCCCTTTTTTTCTTCTTCTTTTCTTTTCACATTTTCAAGCATGCAGTCTAGTTAACCATTATCATTCACTTAACGCCAACTACTGCGGACTTCACCACTACCATCCTCACTCTTTTCTTCTTTCTCTTTTTTTTTTCTTTTCTCTTTTTCTACTATAGGTTAAAGTTTACAAAAAAAAATGTTGTCCAAGAAATGTAGTATGGTGCATATTATGATTAAGATGTATGTACATTGCTTCTAATAAAATTAAAAAAATAAAAATAAAAAATAAAGATAACCCCTTAATCAATACAGGCGCACAACCTTTTATCCGGAGTTCCGGAAACCGAAAAGCTCCGAAAACCCGACATTTTTTCCAGGATGTCGTCTGCAAACCAAAGCTCGCGTTTGGCGCCAAACTTGACCCGAAACGAGTCAACCCCGGTCAACCCAGGTCTGCACTACTGTAGCGGCTGCCTCCTCCCCGGAGACCGGGGTGACACTTAAACATTTGTAAATCATTGCTTAAATGTTAGTCAGTTAGTTTGGAGGGCTTTTATGTGAAGGGGTGTGGGGGGGGGGGGGGGGGGGGGGGGGGAAGGAGGAAACTTTAATTCTTAGTCCCCTACCTGGTCGGAGAGGCGGGGAGCGGGCAATGCCTTACCGGGTCGCCGTGCGGTAAGCTCCGGAGCGCTGTGGCCGCCGACTCCCAACATCGCGGAGCTGGGGCTGCGGGCGTCCGGCCGCGGGCGGCACTGGATTTGGAGCGCCGCGCAGCCAGGGGTAGAGTTGCCGGGGTCGGAGCTCCAACCGGCGCCGCCCGCGGCCCCGCAGCCCCAGCTCCGCGATGTTGGGAGTCGGCGGCCACAGCGCTCCGGAGCTTACTGCACGGCGACCCGGTAAGGCATTGCCCGCTCCCCGCCTCTCCGACCAGGTAGGGGGACTAAGAATTAAAGTTTCCCCCTCCACCCCCCCACCACATAAAATCCCTCCAAACTAACTGACTAACATTTAAGCAATGATTTACAATGATTCCCCGGTCTCCGGGGAGGAGGCAGCCGCTCCAGACTTTTCAAGCCGCCCGCGCTACCTATCTAATCTACGCTAAAAATCTTCCATTCTGAAATCCGAAAAATTCAGAAATCCGAGAAGCGTCTGGTCCCAAGGCTTTCGGATAAAAGGTTGTGTACCTGTATTATAACTTCACTCCTCTTTTACATCCTCCTCATCATGCCTGAGGCTTCCATATGCTGGAACACTGAGCTGCCAGTGTTTTCACCAGTGATCACCCTGTACACTAGCACTACCCTACACACTAGGGACAATTTACTATTTTATCAAAGCCAATTAACCTACAAACCTGTATGTCTTTGGAATGAGGGAGGAAACCGGAACACCCGGATAAAATCCACAGTCACGGGGAGAGATGTATAAACTCATGATCGGAATAGATAGGGTGAATTCACAATTCCCAGAATTGGAGAATCAAGAACAAGAGGGGAGAGGCTTCAGGTGAGAAGGGTAAGATTGAATAGGAGCCTGAGGGGCAACCATTTGATAAAGAGTTGAGGTGGGCATACAGAACAAGCTGCCAAAGGAAGTAGTTGAGGCTGGTATAAACACATTTGAAGGACATTTGGACAGGTACGTGGATAGGAAAGGTTTATGGGCCAAATGGGACACCCCTCCACCCCCTACGTTTAGTCTGAAGCAAAGTCCCAACGCAAAACGTTACCCTTCCTTTTCCTCCAAAGATGCTGCCTGACCCATTGAGTTACTCCAGCATTTTGTGTCTTTGTTATAAACCAGCATCTGCAGTTCCTTGGTTCTACTACTTCTTCACCTGTCACTTGTCAGGCTTGATCCCGGCCCTACCTCCCTGTTCCAGCTTCCTCCCTCAAAGGCAATCAGTCTGAAGAAGAGTTCAACCCGAAACACCGCCTGTCCATTCCCTCCTCAGATGCTGCCTGACTTGTTAAGTTCCTCAGCACTGCGTTTTACTCAAGATTCCACGAGGAAATGTTTATGAAAGGAAAGACGTGGTTCTCTAAATACAATATTGCTAACCCGTTAATGAGCACCAGGGGCCACTGTTGGCTCATACATCCACCCAGTCATCACGGAGACAGGAGAGGGACAGTAATGGCAAGAAACGTCGCTGATTAGTAAGTCAAAAATAAAAAAAACTCACTAAATATCGGAGGGAAGCTTCAAAATCATCAATCGAATAGAGTGACACTCAATAAAATAGAGACTCCCAAACATGGAAAAGGTTAATTTGGTTTTCTAATTCGTTCTTCTCCCTATTTTCTGTCACTCGGTTGTGCCCTTCCCAAAGTTGGTCATTATATGTAACTGAAGAATAATGATCTAGTGACATTTCATTATTTGCAGTTAACACCCATTTGCAGCAACGGTGCCTGCAGTAGGAAGCATTCCCAGTTCAGTTACAAAATATTTATTTTATTGTTCAGCGATGTGAGGTATTAGGAAAAGTTGGAAGTAAATTTTAAAGAGCCAAACAGTTAATTAAAAACTTCTAAAGGATTCTTTAGTTTTTCTTCCCCCTAGTTGCACGAGTCTTTCATTCCTTATGGTTGTGGAGCTACTGGGCAAGTAGTGTAAGAGTCAGGTGATCCAATCTTGCCCCCCCCCCCCCCCATACCTTTCACTACCATCCCTCCCTCTGGGTCTATTTTTCTTTTCCCTCCTTTCTCCTTATCACGTGGCACTATTTCCACCATTTTGTCTGCTCCACTTCACCTCTAGTCTTGATCGCGATCTCAACCCATCTTTCCTCTTCCTGACTCATCTGCCCTTCAATCCCCTCCTCTCCCCCAGATCCACCTATCACTTGCCAGCTCTTTGCCACTCCAGTCTGAGGAAGGGTTCTGACCCAAAACATTGCCTGCCCATTTCTCTCCACAGCCACTGGCTGACAGGCTGAATTTCTCCAGCAGTTTGCTTTTTAGCGCAAGATGTCAGGGTCATTTATACTGTGCTAAAGGTATAGAGTAGTCATCCTGGGGTTATTGGCTAAACATAACGTGTGTAGTACAACAGCCATAATATTCTCCAGAATAGAAAACCCTCATGTGGGAAGGTTTGAAGATAGAACTGCTGGCATTTACAAGACTGTATGAAACCAATCACTCTGAATGATGTTACAGTCTCCTGTTGTGAGAAATGGAATAAGTACTACAAGTACTGGTAATGTTACACGAATAGTACATCTGGGAATAACGTAGCAAGAAAGAGAATGAGTAAAGATGGTATAGACCATTACTCTATAATGATATATCAGTTAAAAACGGCAGCAGAAAAAAACTATAACAATAATAAATTCTCCATCCAGCGTAAATAGCATTGGCATTAATCCCAACTAACCAGATTTTATATCCAAATATATTTCATCAGACAATCCCAGTTAGTTTAAATATAGCCAAGAACATCAAAAAAGGACACTAAAAGGGTTATAGATAAAATAGGGCATTGCATTGTTCTAATTGTCAGAGAGTTACACAGAACAGAATTCAGCTCCTAGCCAATGACATCCCCACAGGCCATCAAGCACCAGTTTCCACTCATATCATTTTTGTCCCCTCTATATTCCCATCATCTTCACTCAGATTCCACCACTCACTTGCACACAGTGCCCATTCTACAGTGGCCAATTAACTCTCCAACTTGCAATTGTTTAAGGTGTGGGAGGAAACCCACATGGTCATAGGGAAGAAGGTGCAAACTCCACGCAGATGGAATGTTGTAGGAAGGAACAAGATGCTGGTTTAAACCGAAGGTAGACACAAAATGTGGGAGTAACTCAGCAGGACAGGCAGCATCTCTGGGTAGAATGAATGGATGACATTTCGGGTCCAGACACTTCTTCAGATGGCGCAGGTTTGAACCCGGGCCACTGGAGCTCTGAGGAAGTAGCTCTGCCAACTGCTCCATGGTATTGTGGGGATGGAGGTGGGGTGAGGGCTTGTGGGGATTTGGCGAATCGCTCTGAAGTGGTGAAACGGTCATGATTCAAAGCCAACAACTGGAAAAGGCGATGAAAAAGTTTGATTAATAACATAGTCAAAATGCCAGGAATCACCTTTCTCTAATAGAATCAATCACAGCGAATGTCGACAAAGAAAATGATGCAGGAATTGAAAGTATCTCAGAGGAAAACACTTTAATGCCACAGCAGATGTACATGAACCTGACACTGACTCAATTCGGGAAAAATTACTAATCCTAATTAGATACACTAGAATGGCGGTTCAGCTCACAACGTGGATTGAAATGTTAACTTCAAGGTAGGTTAGAGTATGGTGAGCATAATATTTGGGAATTGGTCGGTGGAACAATATCATAGCATTTAGAAAAAATGGAGAAAGGGTGTGCATCTGATTAGATCAGCCACAAAACATTAAATGCATTTGACAGATGATAACATTTTACATCGAACAAAGAATGTAGAAATGTACAGCAAGGGAACAGACTCATCATCCTACGATTCTGTGCCAAACATAATGTCAAATTAAACTAATCTTTTCTGCCTGCAATGATCTATATACCTCCATTCCCACATTCATGTGCTTATCTAAACCTGCACTAAACACCAGCATTGTTTCTGCCCCCAGCATGTTCCAGGCACACACCACTCTTATGTATAAAAATTTGATTTGCACATTAAACTTTCTTCTTCTGACCTTGAAGCTAGGCATTCTATTATTTAACATTTCCACTCAGGGGGAAGAGAAGGTTTCTGTGCACTCTCTCGATGCCTCTCATAATTTTATAAACTTCTGTCAGAACTCCCCTCAGCATTCGAGGCTGCAGAGAAAATAATTCAAGTTTGTCCAGCTTTTCCTTATGGCTAATATCCTCAAATGCAGGCGGCATTCTGGAAAACCTCTCCCATGCCTTCCTGCAGTGGGATGATCAGAAATGACCACAACATGGGAAATTGATAAGCTACATTTTGCTGCTTGCTGTGTATGTAAATTGGAAAAAAATCATAGTAGTCTAATAGAAAATAGAAGAATTTGACAGAAAATTTTGCTTGAATCCAAAGTACATGCGGAAATAATCAAACCAATCAGTGACATTGCAGTAAAAAAAAAAGAAAAGTGGGAAAAATACATGAAACTTTAATATTCTCCAGTGGCAGCAGTATTGGAATTGAGTGACTGCAGTTGAAATACATAATATTCCATGTACTAATTTTGTCCAACTGATCGTTGTAATCTAACTCAGATAGGTGTAGGTCGTGGCATGTTTGGCACAGACTATGTGGGCCAAATGGCCTGTTCTTGTGTTGTATTGTTCTATGTTCTATTTGTTGCATCTGTGATGATATAACAGACAACAACATAAACTAAACAAGTAAAGTTAATGTGTGAAGACTTTTGACTTTGTGGATACAGCGTGGAAACTAGCCATTCGTCCCACCGAGTCTGTGCCGATCAGTGATCACCCCGTACACTAGCAATAATTTACACACTGGGGACAATTTCCAAATGTTACCAAAGCCAATTAACCTACAAATTTGCACGTCTTTGGAGTGTGGGAGGAAAGTGGACCACCCGGAGAAAACCCACGTGGTCACAGGGAGAATGTACAAACTCCATACAGACAGCACCCGTAGTCAGGATCGAAACCGCATCTCTGGAGCTGTAAGGCCGCAGCTCTACCGCTGTACCACTGCCCCCCATTATTCCCAGCTTATTCCCATCACAGCTGAGCTGAGCCACCTCACATCAGAGTCAGAGAGTCAGAGTCAGAGTCAATTTAATTGTCATTTGGACCCCTGGAGGTCCAAACGAAATTCCGTTTCTGCAGCCATACATTACACACAAATAGACCCCAGACACAACATAATTACATTTAACATAAACATCCATCACATAGCTGTGATGGAAGGCCAAATAAACTTATCTCTCCACTGCACTCTCCCCCCCCCCGATGTCAGAGTCAAAGTCATAGCCCCCGGCTGACGATGGCGATTGTCCCGCGGCCATTAAAGCCACGCCGGGTGGTGCGAGGTCGCACACCGGGTCTTGGTGTTGGAGCCCCCGGTGTGCGCTCGCAGAGTCCGCGGCCATTCCAGCCGCGCGGGGCAGTGGTGTCAGGCCCCGCTCCAGGAGCTCTTCGACCCCGCAACTCGGGCGGGAGAAGTCACCGTTGCAGGAGCCCTGAGAAGCGGTCTCCCTCCAGGGAGCCGTGGGCTCCCGGTGCTGTCGTCCACAGACCCGTCGTTGGAGCCTCCGACTCTCCGGTAGCAGCAGCAGCAGCAGCAGCAGCAGCAGCGCTCCTCCACCGCTCCACCCGCTCCGGACTCGGCCAGCTCCGCGACGGCAACGGTGAGTCGACACCTGAGTCCCCGGCTTCTTCCTGTTGGAGGCCGCTCCTCGTTGCGGCCTCAACGACACCTGAGACCCGACGAGAAAAGGTCGGGTCTCCAGTGCAGGGAGAGATTCAAAAAGTTTCCCCCCCCCTCCCATCGCCCCTATCGGCACCGCCGTGGGCTTAAGTTAGTTCACAGAAACAGGAGAAGTTCATGTTCATTAGTGATAGGAGCAGAATGAGGCCATTCGGCCCACCAAGTCTATTCCGCCATTTAATCCTAGCTAATCTATCTCTCCCTCCTAACCCCATTCTCCTGCCTTCTCCCCATAAAGCCCTAACACCCGTACTAGAATCTATCTATCTCTGCCTTAAAAATATCCATTGACTTGGCCTCCACAACGTTCTGTGGCAATGAATTCCACAGATTCACCACCCGCATTGAAGCTCATTGAAAAGCGATTGATTTTCTGAGGAGTTTGTACATCAGTCTTCTAGGGACAGACTGCTGAGCACATTTAACTCAATGAGAAGTCATGTAAAAAATTGTTTGGTGATCTTCATACATAAGAATTAGCCAAGCTTTGTATCGCAGCATGCTATGTGCAATCAAAGTGATTATTGAATGAATAAATTGTTTTGGGAGTGGAATATATTCACTTACCATTCAAATATTTAATAACCCCAGAACCTTTCCCATCAAAACTCTTTGAGATACAGAAAATGTCACATCAGATGACATTTCTTATATTGACAATCAACTAATTCACACTCACGCACAGTTTAGTTGCTGGCACAAATTCAAGAACATGTATACTTATTTTTCTTTTTTCAATTATTGATTGAACTCCAGAAATGGTGCCAATATCAATGGATGGAAAATTTCCTTAACAGGAAAAAAGAATCAGCAAACTAATTTTGATGTGTAAATATGGAAACGCTCCTCAAATATAGACTCGGGACTGTGTTAGATTCTCTTTGGCTATTGTGCTTGTGAATACACAAGGCAGAGTAACATGAAGATGTAGTAACTGTTATAGATGAGCAAATATTTTTATGTTGTCATTACTGAACACTATGGAACCATAGCACCGGTGAAAAATGAGCGCAATATATTAATATATTACTCGGAGTTATGACTAAAATAAATCTGCCTGCAGGGATTACTTTTCTTTATCGAAGTCATTCGGAAGGTACTCTGGTTTCAAAGAGCTGCATATCACAGAACTATGCCTTGAAACATTGAATATTTGCAAAATATTATTATCTTAACTCAAGCATTCTCCAATTTTAATCCCCCATTTTCAATACGGTTGTTTAGAGCTATTTCTAAAGAAAACTGAAAATGTTCCACATGGGAGACACTACATTAAATAATGGGCTGCAAAGTCATTGGATAAAGAAAGCTATTTCTACCACGTGGAGGCTGGAGGCAGGAATTTGTGTTGAAAGAGCAGATGAGGAGCAAAGAATCATTGTTCTCCAAACTTCATTGCTAAAATTGCAACTGATGTATTGAACACATAACCTTCCCGATGGAAAAACAGCTCGGAGCAAGTAATAGGTAGTTAGTGAAGGAAACTCATTACTAAGTTTAGAGATACAGCGCGGAAACAGGCTCTTCGGCCCACAGAAACCGCACCGACCAGCGTTCCCCACACATTAACACTATCCTAGGGCCAATTTTTACATTTATACCAAACCAATGAACCTACAAACCTGTTTGTCTTTGAAGTGTGGGAGGAAACCGAAGGTCTCGGAGAAACCCCAAGCAGGTCACAGGGAGAATGTGCAAACTCCATACAGACGAGCAGCCGTAGCCAGGATCGTACATGTCTTCGGCGCGGTAAGCGTTTTAAGGAAGCAATTCTACCACTGCGCCACCGTGCCACCAATTACTAATGACCAATAACTAGTGAAATATGTAGGAAAGAACTGCCAATGCTGGTTTATACCAAAGATAGACACAACATGCTGGAGTAACTCAGCGGGTCAGGCAGCATCTCTGGAGAAAAGGAAGACCGTCTGAAGAATGGTTCCAACCCGCAACGTGACCTATTCCTTTTCTCCAGAGATTCCTTTGCTCCAGAGAATGCTGTCTGACCCGCTGAGTTACTCCAGCATTTTGTGTCTATCGACAAGTGAAATATTGTGGGGTTTAATGCAAGCCATCACTAAAGCTCCACTAAGTAGAACAACCAAAACAAAGTAAATCAGAATTTCTCCATGCATCTCCTGCTCCTTGTGTCCTCGAATTATAGAATTCCATTTCTCAGCCCCCGAAGAGAATTCTAGTTGGTTGCAGTCCCCATCATGGGGAAGTGGTGTTAATTTTCTGTGAATAGACATGATGTTAAAGATCTAAGAACTATTTAATGAAGCACATTCCACCAAAGTTAGTCATTAGTGAATTGTGATGTAGTTAATAATTGTTCCATTATGATATGTCCTCGCTAATTGATAAAATGAGAGAGTAAAACACTGTAATTGGTTTGGACATCACATGCAGATAAATTGTAAGGCAATATGAGAGTGTTTGTTATTGTGGAAATCAATATTACCTTGAAAATAAGAACCCCTAGATAGTTATAATAATAATAATAAATTTTATTTGCGGGCGCCTTTCAAAGTCTCAAGGACACCTTACAGAAATTAACAAGAGTAAAAAAACATATAGTCGGAGTAAAATAAATAATAAGGACATCACCAATACACAAATTAAAGACGGAATTCGATCCAAAGACAAAAAATCAAAAACACAATGTGAAGAGGGAGCAGCGGCAGCTAAACCGCGCCAGCGTCCACTCTCCCTTCCGACAGCCATCTTGGACACAAACTAAAATATTCACTTACACACAAAAAATCATCCCCCCACAATGGTTACCACTGTGGGGGAAGGCACAATGTCCAGTCCCCATCCCCAGTTCTCCCAAAGTCAGGCCTATTGAGGCCTCCGCTATTGCCTCAGTTGATATGTATTAGTCAGGGAAAAACCTGGGAACCATTCCCTAATGTGGAGGGTAACCTTCATAAAGTCTTTTCTTTCATGGAAAAGCATCTAATATTGTGGTTATTTTGCAGTTGTCACAATCACTTGATAAGATGAAGATCTAATCAGTAACAAAGTAAGCTATACTTCTGCCCAATTTTCTTTTCACATTAGATTTTGAGTGTTGCTACTAAACAAACCATGTGTACAAATGTTATTGGGCTCACCGTCTCTAAAGTTTGGCTGTGATCAAATGCATTGTTGAGACTTTAATAACATTTCACAAACTCACTTGCGGTGTGAAGATTTGTAAGCGGGCAATCAGTATCCTCCCCACGTTAGGTTAAAGCCCTGAACTTCCTCACTATGTTCAAAGCTTTCACTGAATTCATACTATGTAAGCACGAAGTAGAGACCAACAATTTTTAAGGGTATTTTTGTAATTTTGTTGGAACCTTGTGATGACTCTTTTGTGTATTGTGTATGCAAAATACAAAAAATGTAACTGTACCTTCACAGTACATGTGACAATAAAGTACCTACCTACCTACCTACCCACACACCCACATCCCCAATTCATCTTCTTACTTAGGTTTCATCCATTTTGGGTGGCACAGTGGCACAGCGGTAGAGCTACTGCCTTACAGCGCCAGAGACCCATGTTGGATTCTGACTACGGGTGCGTGTCTGTACGGAGTTTGTTCGTTCTCCCCGTGACTTGCGTGGGTTTTCCCAGGGTGCTCTGGTTTGCTCCCACTCTCCAGAGATGTATAGTCTGTAGGTTAATTGGCTTTGTTTCATTGTAAATTGTTCCCAGTGTGTAGGATAGTGTTAGTGTGCGGAGATCGCCGGACAGCGTGGGCTTGGCAGGCCGAAGGGCCTGGTGTATCTAAACTAAACTACACTAACTGCGGTGGAAGATTGCAACCTTCACGTGGTCCGCCCTGTTTCAACGAATGCAATCAACCTGGCGGCACAATCAAATAAGATCAAATAGAACAAGTTGTCCTACAACTTTAGGCTGTGCACGCCATACGCAAGAAGAAGTCTAAACTAACTAAACATGGGGCTTCTCTGTCACGCTGCATCAAATCCCCCAGTTAGTTTCCCTAGTCACTAGTTGACTGATCCCCCAGGTTTAAATTCCTACTTCACATTTCCCCTGTTCCCTTCTTCCGCCTGATCAACATAGATTCTTGATTAGTATAGGTGTCAGAGGTTATGGGGAGAAGGCAGTAGAATGGGGTTAGGAAGGAGAGATAGGTCAGCCATGATTGATTGGCAGAGTAGACTTGATGGGCCGAATGGCCTAATTCTACACCTATTCCTTATGACCTTATGATTTATGACTGCCTGACTCTCCACAATGTGTGACGTCCATTCAGTTGTACCTGAAGCTTTGAGTACAACTGAAGTTTGCAGTAAGGATCCATGAGCAAAGTCATTGTTAACACACTGCCGCAAAACCCACATTCTGCACTACTATAATCTCTGGACCTTTGATTTTAAATGTTTTTATATTTATAAGATCTCTTTAGATGCTTCAGCAAGTTCTTTACTTCATGCACTGTAAATCTTCAGGATATTACTTCAATGTTGATGCTTCTACAATTTGAACTGAAGAATATCCTCAAGTGAAATGAGATTTTATGGGCAATCTCCTTTCTTTAACCAATTGTGCCAATAAAATGTGCAGTAATTGATCATTCATTTTATTATGTTTAAGAAAGAACTGCAGATGCTGGAAAAATCGGAGGTAGTCAAAAAAGCTGGAGAAACTCAGCGGGTGAGGCAGCATCTATGGAGCGAAGGAATAGGCGACGTTTTGGGACTCGACCCGAAGTGTCGCATATACATTCACTCCATAGATGCTGCCTCACCCGCTGAGTTTCTCCAGCTTTTTTGTCTACATTCATTTTATTATAATACGTTCTTAGTGTATGAAATCTGGCTTTCCATTTTATGTACAGGGCAACACCATTACAGTGAAAAGTTATTATTTGGCTGTTAGTGCCTTGAAATGTCCTCAATATTTTTTAATTTAATTCCTTTTTTTGTAAACATTGTGTGAATACAATTGGGCGAATTTCGTTTTTCAAAATCATAATTGTTTTCTGGAAATGTAGAAGATAATTTACAATGAAGTGAGATATAGAAAAAAAACTGCTGTTAGTCAGTACATTATTGTACTTTTATAGTGTGATTCAGCAAAATAATTGGTTATTCAAATAACATCTAAATTGTGACAATGAACCATGTAACATTCAATAATAGTAATTCTCTTGGGTTAATTTGACAGATCTGGGTAAACAAAGAAACTAATTTAACTAAATCTTACTACAGGTATCAGCAAGGAAAAGTGACTGGTATCCTCATTAATAATTTTACTGGGCTGGATCAGGGCACGTCGGTTGCTATTTGTTGGCTGTAACTGTAACCATGGCCAATTAGCAATGACAGAACCTGCAATGTTTCTGGGCTTGGGATTGCATTACCATCAGATACCAAAAACAAGGCCAGAAAGAAATATATTATGTGTAGCACAGTGGTGCAACTGGTAGAGCTGCTGCCTCTCAGTGCTAAAGACCCGGGTACGATCCTGACCTCAGGCACTGTCTGTACAGAGTTTGCATGGTCCCTCTGTGACCGTGTGGGTTTCCTTCGGGTGCTCCGGTGTCCTCCCACATCCCAAAGACGTGCAGGTTTGTAGGTTAATTGGCCTCTGTAAATTGTCCCTAGTGTTTAAGGAGTGGCTGCGAAAGAGGGATTAGCAATAGACAATAGACAATATGTACAGGAGTAGGCCTTTCTATGTACAGGAGTAGACAAAGGGGCCCCAGGGGTTGGACTCGAACCCCCAATGTTCTGCCTGCTCCTCATGGGAACTAAACTGTTGGCCACGAGTTGTCCCAGAGGCAGATCTCTCTTCCAATGGTCTCGCCAAACCTCCAGAGGCAGCGGGCTTTTCAATGTTGTCAATGTACCGGTGCCACCCACCTGCTCCGGCCACTGTCTAAATACCCACCACCCATTTTGAAGCAAGGCGAGGTGATGTTGTTCCCAAAGTCCACATTTATCCCATTGTCAATGTTATTAAAACAGATGATGTGGCCTTTGTGCAGTACTATTAGTGGGATCTAGCTGTCACAGGCTGGGTTCACAAATAGGGAGCATCGGGGAAAGGTGCGGGGGTGTTTGGAGAATGGGAGAAGGGAGGGAGAGGGGGAGAAGGCAATGTGAAGGGAGGGGGAGAGTGGAGAAGGGGGAGAAGAGTGGAGCGGGGAGAAGGGAGGAGAGAGGGACGCCCCCCATTTGTGGACCCAGCCTGTGACAGCTAGATCCCACTAACAACTCGTGGGCAACAGTTTAGTTCCCATGAGGAGCAGGCAGAAGCTAGGGTTAGGGTTAGGGTTTGGATTCCCTCCCGCATTCCAAAGGCGCCCAGGTTTGTATAAATTGACCGTGTGTGTGAATAGTGTGCGGGGGATCGCTGGTCGCAGGCCGGGTCTACAAATGGGGGGGCGTCGGGGAAAGTGGGGGGGGGGGGGGGTGGAGAATGGGAGAAGGGAGAGAGAGGGGGAGAGAGGGGATGTAAGGGGAGGGGGGTAGTGGATATAAGGGGGAGAAGAGTGGGCGGGGGGGGGGGGGGAGGAGGGGAGGAAGAGGGGGGAAGGGAAGAAGGGGGGAGAGGGGAGGGGAGAAGGGGGGGGGAGAATGGAGAAGGAGGGATGGGGGCGGGAGGGGGGAAGAGGGGAGAAGGGAGTTCAGTCTACACTCACTGAATCCATCCCTGGGAAAAGAGACGGTGATCGGATCTGGAAGAGGACCAATACATTTATAAATAAAACTGAACGACTCAGACATCTTTCCATTTGCACAATTGATTTTATTGTATTCATTTTAATATATTAATGTTTAAAATTCATGCATTGAAGGAAGAATATTTTACAGCCCATCTGTTTCTGTAGTGTTTAGTTTAGTTTAGTGTAGAGATACAGCGCGGACACAGGCCCTTCTGCCCACCGGGTCCAAGCTAACAAACGATCCCCGCACATTAACTCTATCCTACACCCACTAGGGACAATTTATACATTTATACCAAGCCAATCAATTTACAAACCTGTATGCCTTTGGAGTGTGGGAGCAAACCGAAGATCTCGGAGAAAACCCACGCAGGTCACGGGGAGAACGTGCAAACTCCGTACAGACAGCACCTGTGGTCGGGATCGAACCCGGGTCTCCTGGCGCTGCATTTGCTGTAAGGCAGCATCTCTACCGCTGCGCCACCATGCCGCGGTGTGCGGTCAGAGAATAACAAAGGGTTTTATTATCTTCATTGGATGGCCTGCTTAAAGTTTTTTAATTAAATTCCTTTTGTTTTATTTTAATACTGTTACCAACCTATTCATCTTGAATGGATTTTAATTGTATTAGATTAGTGGACAAAGGAATTCCAAGCAACACATAATCTGGCATTTCAAAATACTTTAATCAAGGGATTAAAGTCTGGTAAAAGAGACCCAGACAGTCACTCTTGAAATGAGGAGGTGATAACTAACTCAGTAATGCACACAAAAAAATGTTCAACACTTAACGTCTTGTGATGGTGATTTAATTAAGAAATATGAGGCGACAAGAAATCCTAATGGGCCTGTCCCACTAGGCGATATTTTTGGCGACTTCCGGTGACTACGACAATGGAATTCACCAAAGTCAGCACAGGCGACAACATACGGCACCTGGCGACAACTCACGGCAGCACCTACGTCGGGAGAAGACACGCTACAACAAGCCCACGGTCGTCGACTGTCATCGAAAAGTTATGAACATTTCAAAATCCAGCCGCGACCAGAAAAACGCTACAATTATTTGGGCGACTGCGGAGACGACTCACAACCATACAGGCAACACTCCAGCGACCTTGTCACCAGCAGTCGCCTAAAAAATCTCTAGCGGGCAGGCATGTAACCTTTTTTCACAGGAGATATTCTTACAAGAATGCCACAGGCATAGAGTCATAGAGTTATACCGCACAGAAACATATTCTTCGACCCACCATACCTTTTGTCTGGCTATACTAATCCAATTTGCCTGCATTAGGACTGTATCCATTAATGCATTGCTTGCTGAAGGACTAAATGTTTATCCAAATGTCTCTTAAACAGAGCGATTGTGTCTGATTCCACCACCTCTCTTCCAGATATCAACCAAAGATAGACACAGTGGGTCAGGCATCATCTCTGGAGGAAAGGAATTGGTGACGTTTCGGGTCGAGACCCTTCTTCAGACTTAACAACTCAACCACTCTCTGAGGCAAACCTACTGCTCAGACCCCGTTTAAAACAACATCCTTCCTCCCTTCTGTGGGAAAGAATATTTTTTTAGAAGAGTCACAGAGTCATAGATGATACAGTGTGAAAACAGGCCCTTTGGTCCAACTTGCCCACTCCGGCCAACATGTCCCAGATCCACTAGTCCCACCTGCCTGCGCTTGTTCCATATCCCTCCGAACTTGTCCTATCCATGTACCTGTCTAACTGTTTCCTAAACATTGGGATAGTCCCAGCCTCAACAACCTCCTCTGGCAGCTTGTTCCAAACACCCACCACCCTTTGTGTGAAAAAATTACCCTTCAGATTCCAATTAAATCTTTTCCCCTTCATCTTGAACCTATATCCTCTGGCCCTCGACTCCCCTATTCTGGGAAAGAGATTCTGTGCAGCTATCCGATCTTGTCCTCACATGATTTTAAAAACTTTTTATGATCTATCCTATCGATATCCCTTATCAGGTCACCCCTCAGCCTTCTTCACTACAGGGAAATCAAGTCCAGGATACATTGTACTCCATTGTACATGGGTACAACTGGTCAGTCTCCTCCAAATAAACGTGGTTTACAATTACTGGAGGGACCTTAAATCCACGTGTTAGCATCTGGATTGATTAAAGATTGATAACTGGATGGGGATTTTTTGTTAATCAATAACAGCAATTTTTTAATGGGAGACAACTGAATATTACAAAGAGAACAGATCAAATCAGACATTGAGCACTTTTGGGAAACAATTAAAAATGACAATCTTGTCATTTCTGCTAAACATCACCCATGAGAAATCTTTGTTATGAAAACTGAGTTCCTGACCGAGGATTATGTTCCCTCAATTACTGGTATCCAGAAAGCCATCTGCTGTTTGTGTATGTCCTTCCACCCCCTCTTGCTTTCCCCCTTTATTCTTAATTTGAAGTTTAGCCAGCAGGGTTCAGTGAGTTATAACTTTGCATGCTCCTTTTGTAGTGTTTAAAGATAATAAGGATTCTCAGTTGTACTGTATATTGGTGTAGATGCCGGGATAGGAATGTCAGATTTAGTTTAGTTCAGTGTAGAGGTACAGCAAGGAATCAGGTCCTTCGGCCCACCGAGTCCATGCCGACCAGCCAGGGGCGGAAATCGCTATCAAAACATGGGGGGGGGGGGAACGGGGGGCGAACATTAACATCCAGCACAGTGATTCCTCCACATACCTCACTGTGATGGATGGCAAATCACAATCTCTTCCCTTTGCTCTCCCACGGTCGGGGGCCTCGAGCCCTCCGTTGACGAGACAATCTTGACTCCCGTAGCCGGCGGCATTTTGGGCCCTCCGCATCAGGGCGATCCAGTTCCTGCATCAGGGGGATGTCAGCGCCCCTGCGCCAGGTGATCGAACCCCACGTTGGGGCTGGTCGAGTCTCTGCGTTTGTTGGAGCGCCCGACAAGCCTTTCTCGACTGCGAGCTCTTGATGGTAAGTCCACGTCCTGCGGTGGTACCCAAGGTTAGTCCAAAGATGACTCCAGCTCCACCGATGATAGGCCGCAGAACGACCGGAGATGCGACCCAGAAACATCGCGTCTCCGGCAAGGTAATAAACTGAAAAAAAAAGATTCTCCTGACCCTCCCCCCCCCACATAAAACAAACCGTAGAACATTTACACGGACTTATAAAATGCACAAAAAAAATTAATTAAAAAAGCCGAAAAACAGACTGTTGGCGGGGCTGCCAATCATTCGGCGCCCCCCTGGTGGTTACAATACTACTTTGAGGCCAATGATTATATAAATCATGTCACATAATGAGCAAACATGAGAGAGATACCCTGACCATTAATCTCAATGACCCAGCTAATCCCGCATCTGCTTTGTAGGATGGGAGGTGATAGAAGTTGTTGGATTCTGCACTGGTTAAACAATGGACTCCCAAAGCTGATCACATCCATGTGCAGTCACTGAAAAATGAGTTCTGCTATGAAAAGAGCATTTGAGGTTGATGCAAGCAAGAGTTCAGAACAATTTGTTTTTCTGGGGAGAAAAAAAGATTTTTGCTGAGTTAAAAGCAGCAATGTCATTTGAAATATGGGAAATATATAATGCCTCATTTAGCTTATTCACCAAAAGTCACGGAAGGCTACAATTCAGGGAGAATGCTATATTTTTATTCTGCAGCTTTTCAAAGGTTCCATCCAGAGCTATTGATTTGTATATATGAGTACATTAAAATAACCCGTGTAGGATTTTTCTGTTTCACATGAAATTGTTATTGACCATGTTTTGACTTTCTTACATTTCCAAATGTTCTGGGACAAACGGTAGTTTTTACTTTGCTATAATAGTCCTTATAAATTGGCTCCCTTCAAACCCTGTATTGATTAGTCATTGGAAAGCTGCTGACTTTTGCCTCTCGTCCAGGCGAGTTTAGTTGGTCACTGCTGCACCATCAGGAGAGGCATGGTTGACATCAGCAACCCAGTGCAGGTTGGAGAGCTCCCACCTTTGATCTGCTGTAGTTAGTTACGTGTGGATTGGATGGGGACAGGAGCAGATTTAGTGCAGTTTCCTTTGCCAGCCCTCACGGTTGGTTGTCAAGGAGACTTTATTTCCCATGGCTGATAAATGAGATCTCCCTACCAAACTTCTAAGAACAGTTAAGCTGCAGGTCACAGCAAGGTCAGGTTCATAATTGGCGACTTGCTTTTTGCTTTATTGCGAGACATAAACCTATGGAGTCAAACAGCACAGACGTCTGAAGAAGGGTCTCATAGAGTCATAGAATGATGCAGTGTGGAAACAGGCTGTTCAGCCCAACCTGCCCACAACGTCTCGACCCAAAACGTCACCCATTCCTTTTCTCCAGTGATGCAGCCTGACCCACTGATATACTCCAGCATTTTGTGTCTATCTTCGGTGTGAACCAGCTCCTTCCTACACAGAAACAGGCCCTTCATCTGCCAACCATTGAGTCCTGCCTATACTAAGGTCTTATCACTGGAGTTATTGGAGAGGGAAAGATGTAATTATAAGGCAGTTGTTGGGAATGTACTAATGCAGCTGAACACTGAACAGTTAATAGAACACTGGATGAGATCAGTGAAGGGTAGATCATGCTTGACGAAGCATTGAATTTTTGTAAGAAAGACTGTAAAGGTACAATATATGAGCTTCTAGAAGAGCAGTTATTACATGCTTCAAAACATAGGAATGAAGGCAAATTGTTGAATTGATTAAGATACTGACTAAAACATAGGATGGAAAAGGAGATCATGGTGACATCGTAAAATGTTCTATCCGAGGCTCCAACCATTCATCTTAATTGTTGGCAACTAACAATGCTGGACGAGAGATAGGTATTGGCCACACCATGTGGTGTGGATGGTGGCTTAATATTACAGAGATGCCTAGGAACACACAATATAATTGCTTTAGTATTTCATCTTCAGAACTCGTTCCACTTAAGCTCCTATGGCAACTACAGGCTATTCTGGGTAAATGTGAGTTGATTCACCTTGGGCTTAAAAGGATAGATGAAAGTAATGAAAAGTTAAAAAAAAAAATAGAACTGCAAAGAAACTGAGGGGATGAATGCACTAATAATATGTTGTGGGCAGAGGGAGAAAGGAATGAAAAAGATGAAAGTAATATTAGTTTTTAGATGTAAACTACAAGAAAACAGAGGGTAGAACTTATGCAGCAGCTGTACAAGGGAATGGAGATTATGAGTACCTTACCTGAGGAGTGATATACTAGGTCTGGAGAGAAATGCAGGACAGAATTGCCAGGATGACATTAAAATAGGAAGTGCAAGTCAGGCAGAGTCGGTGGAAAGAGAGACAACATTAATGTTTCAGGTAGAAGATTCTGTATCAGAACCAGGAAGAAGAGAGAATAAATGTTGTAAGGGGCAGAGGGAGTGGGGAAAGATCATAAGATCATAAGTGATAGTAGTAGAATTAGGTCTTTCGACTCACCAAGTCTACTCCGTCATTCAATCATGGCTGATCTATCTCTCCCTCCTAACCCAATTCTCTTGCCTTCTCCCGTAACCTCTGACACCTCCCACAAGATGGAAAAGACATATAGAATATTTAGTTTACTTTATTGTCACGTGCACTGAGGGACAGTGAAAAGCTTTTGTTGTGTGCTAGCCAGTCAGCGGAAAGACTATGCATGATTACAATCGAGCCATGCACAGTGTACAGCTGTTGGAGTAGAGTTTTAAAAGAGTGGAGCGATTGTAATGCATGTTTGCAGATCCCCTCTGGGACCGGCACACCTGACTTGGGCGCCGTCTTTGCTCAGATGGGGCCAGGTTTGCGTTAGAATGAGGTAAACTGTAAATCAGGTAATCTGGTCAATAAGTTAATGGGTCAGAGAGTGAGGGAGAATATGATCCTTTGTTCATTAAAAGCTGTGAGATGAGGGCAGTGGGACAATGAAGGCACATGCAAAGGAATGCATCATCATCATCATCATCATCATCATCATCATCATCATCATCATCATCATCATCATCATCATCATCATCAACATCATCGTCGAAAACATCAATGGGCACGTTGCCTTACAATGCTATGTACGACAGTGATCGCCACTTCTACTGAAGTGTGGATGTCCGTTGGTTCGCTAGGAGCTCATCCGCCCTTTGACAGTTCCTGTTTTTGGTTCTGCTGGGGGTCCACAGACCCCTCCCCACCTGGCAAACCAGATGGGGGAGATGGTTTAGTTACCGACTATCCGACCATGGAGCAGGTAGCACAGGATTACATGGTACCCGCGGCGGTGGGAACTCCCCCCGACCTGACCTGTAATGCAGATGTTGTGAAATGCAGGGTGGAGCGGGAGGAAGTGAATTCATATCACAGATTCGATGGGCTGTCCCATTCCTGACACTGGAGGAATTGGCACTGAGCCCAGAAGATTGCAATGTGCCCAGACAGAGGGCAAAGTGCAAGGGAAGCAAGCTCCTGTCGGAGATATATTAGCAGTCATTTCACCTCTTGCTTTTCCCACCATCCAGGGATCCACACATTCCTTTTAGATGGGAAGCATTGGGTTGCTTGTATGTCTTCCAATCCACATTCAATGTTCACAAATTGGACTTCTCTATACTGGAGATGCTGCAGTCCTCCAAACAATAAGAAAAAGTTCAGGATGATATAAGACAAGTTAATGACAATTTTTTGTTGTTGTTTTATTTTGCATTAGAGTAAGAGTTGTAAATGCACCTGGCTGAGACTCAAAGGGCTATAGAATCAGCTATCGATTGAATTCTCCAGATTATATTCAGTTCCATTGAAGTCAAGAAAGATGGAGAGTGCAGTTGATAAATTGGCATGTTCCATAGGGCAAGATGTTTTTTGCCTTTGTGGACATCCTCCATTTTTGGTCGCTGGCTGTGCCGCCCATATCAAGGACCCACCCATCATAGCAGTAGTTTCACTCCCAGCCCTTCCTCTGTAAGCCAAATGATCATTGCTTATGTGCATGATTTCAACCTATGTTGTCTTGTTCTCGAGCAATGCAGCGAAAGTGGAAGTAAATCAATCTGTCTTTCTAGTTGGTGTTGTTTGGTGAAACGGAACTGAATGCATTTGGAAGCATACTGAGAAGGGCATCTGTTATTTCCTCCAGGCAATAGTGAATTGCGATATATTTGTCTGTGTGATGTTTCCAGCTGATGTTTGAACCAGAAAGAATCCAGGGCATGAAAGATTACTTTCCCGCTCCTGCCTTCTCGGATGTGCCCGGTTGCCCGTGTGCTGGTTGAAGCCTGAACCCGACCCCGGTCTCCACGGCACTGGCAGTTCCGCAGACGGTAAAACCCGGCTGTTGGTTTTTGTCGACTCCATTCGGAGTGCTGACTCTTGACTCCTCAGCTGCACGTCTGGCTCCTGGAGGGGAAGGAGGATATGGGTCACATTCCTGGGGCAGCACGGTGGTGCAGCGGTTGAGTTGCTGCCTTACAGCGATTACAGTGCCAGTCGACCCGGGTTTGATCCCGACTATGGGTGCTGGTCTGTATGGAGTTTATACGTTCTCCCCGTGACCTGCATGGGTTTTCTCAGATATCTTCAGTTTCCTCCCACCCTCCAAAGACATACAGGTTTGCAGGTTAATTTGCAATGTAAAAATTGTGTGATAGTGTAAGTGTGCGGGGATCGCTAGTCTGTGCGGACTCGGTGGGCCAAAGGGCCTGTTTCCACGCTGTATCTCTAAACTAAACTAAATTAAACTAAACTATTAAACCACAGTATTAAACCACAGGCACATGGATAGGAAAGGTTTAGCGGGATGTGGGCCAAATGCGGGTAGTGGGTTTAGTGTTGGTGGGGCATCTTAATCGGCATGGGCAAGAACATAATCATAATCATCACAATCATAATCATACTTTATTAGCCAAGTATGTTTTGCAATATACGAATAATTTAATTTGCCATACAGTCATACCAATAAAAAGCAACAAAGCACACAAAATACATTTGAACATAGTGACTCCACTTTCCTCACTGTGATGGAAGGCGAAAAAAAAAGTTAAATCTCTTCCCTTCTTTGTTCTCCTGTGGTCGGGGCACTCAAGCCTTCCGTTGACAGGACGATCTTGGATTCTGCAGCCGGCAGTCGATCCCTCCGCGTCGGGGCGATCAAGCTCCCACATCGGAGGGATCGCAGCTCCCCCGTGCCGGGCGAACAGACCCCGGGTCAGGGCTGGTCGAACCTCCTGCGATTTTGGAGCTTCCCGACCTCAGTCTCTACCCGAGACTGAGACGTCCTCGATGGTGAAATCTGCAGGCCGCGGTTGGAGCGTCGATCCCAGGCAAGGGATCGCAGGCTCCGATGGTAAGTCCACGGTCCCGCGGTGGGACTCAAAGTCAGTCTCAAACAAGGCCGCCAGCTCCATGATGTTAGGCCGCGGAGCGACCGGAGATACGATCCGGAAAACAATCGCAACTCCGGCAAAGTAAGAGATTGAAAAAAAGTTTCACCCGATCCCTTCCCGCATCCCCACATAAAACAAACTGGAGAACATTAATACAAACTTTGTAACGCACACTAAAAATACCGAAAAAGAAAAAAAGACAGACAGATCAGTGGCGAGGCTGCCATCGCTGACGGAGCCACCCGATGAAGATGGACCCAAAAGGCATGTTTCTGCATTGTTTGAGTCTATGACTTTGTGACACAGACTGCTTACTCACTCCTGCTTACCAAGAAAGGTATGTCATTGGCCATCATTGAATCACATTTGCCATCAATCCCATGGAATGTGGACTGTTCTTGCTCTTTCCAAAAGTCGAGCATGTAGGTGATATGAAACTTCTGTTATTGTCCTTGCTGAAGTACGCTCCTTGAGTATTGAAACAATAAACCATGTCGTGCTCCACTGACTTCTCCAACGCTATTAACCCTCTGCAGCACCTCAAATATATGAAATTAATATCATTTGCAAGAATTTAAAACTTAAATAAAAGCCTTCCTTCAACCAATTGTTATTTAATAAGCAATATAAAGATATTAATGTTGGTTTGATAAATATTGATTATAGTTACACAGGTTTTTGGAGATAGTTTCCGAGGCAAGTCCATTTCCACAATTACTCTGTAATATACAATTATCTGCGTTATATCTCCAGCATTCACAGCCAAACTAAATCTCTTGTCTCGAGAATGACTTGTTATGAATACTTTGAATTGGTAATCCTTATCTGTACTCCCAAAACAGTATCTTTCCGACCATAATATCCAATATTTTTGGCATTAATATGACTTGACTTTGATTTGTTTTTGTGGAGGGAGATCAGATCCTATCAGATAGTAATCAATAGCATTTTACTTCATTAAATGGAGTATGCACATAACAAGGTGGCTAGTATACATTCACAATGGAGTGCAGAACATCCAGGGAGTTTCCAGACTGCTGGTAATGTGGAATTTGCTACTAATATTCCACAGAGTTGTCATAAAAACCTCTGATTTCCAAACAGATGCGGCTGATGATAACTTGGCATTTACGCCATTTTCCAGGCGTTGCCCTATGTAGAGTGTCACCAAGACATATCCACTCAGTACAGCAACATCAGGGAGGGCTGCAGAATCTGAGGTGCCACGTTTTGAATTGAGACTTAGAGTTGAGATCTTACTTGTTCAGTTCAGGCTCTATTTCAAAGAACAACAGGATTATTCCTTGTGCCCTGATCAATATTTATACCTTTTCATCAACCTTTATTCTAAAACATTTCTGTTTTCATCCGCTTGCTCTTTTTGGGATCTTGCTTGGCACACATTGACTGCTCTACTTCCCACGTTTGCAGCAGTGACTGCACTTCAAAACAATGACTGCAAAGCAACTTGTCCCAGGGTCTTTGAGTGGATTAAAGAAATGTTGGTCTTTTTTATATTTCCTGTTTATCCACCATCTTATGAAAACATGATAGCTCTATGTTAAACTCCTATTTATCAATTGTTGTTCTGCCTTCAACACTATAATCCCACATTTGTTGATATCTTCAAGCTCCTCGGTGTTAGAATTACCAATGATCTATCGTGGACCAACCATATTGATGCAACAGCCAAAAAGGCACACCAATAACTCTACTTCTTCAGCAGACTTAAGGGGCTGTCCCACTTGGGCGACCTAATTGGCGAGTTTAAAAGAGTTTAAAAATGACATGTTGAAGACCTCCTTGGTCTATGTAGAAGACCTCCTTCGACCTCCTTCGACCTTGTTGAAGACTAGCTTCGACTAGCTACGACTAACTTCGGGAAAATTGGACACCGAATAGTGGAGAGTGAAGACGACCTCCTTCGATCTCCTTCAACCTCCCTTCGACTATGATGAAGACTATGTACGACTACATTCGACTACCTTCGACTACCCTCGATTACCTACGACTAACATGCCGACCTACTACGACCTACTACGACTAAACCTACGGGTAAAAAAAGTATCGATTTTTTCCATGGCGACCTTTTTTCACTCGCGGGCATTTTTTGACATATTGAAACAAATTCCGTAACCTAGCTGAGGCCTCCAGTATGCGGAGACCACTCTCGAGCATGAAGGAGAGTTACGAAGACTTCCTAGGACCTCGTGTCAACCATGCAGCGAGTATGAGTCGGGGGCAAACTCACCAGAACTCGCGGATTAGGTCGCCCAAGTGGGACAGGCCCTTTAGGTATATCTCCAGTGACTTACAAACTACAGATGCAACATAGCAAACATACTGTCGGCTTGCATCGCAGCTTGGTTTGGGATGGAGTGGATAAATTGTAGTTAAGTTGCGCTTTGACCAAATATTTGTGGTAATCAGATAGGAGAGAATTTGAACAGTGGTGTCTTTGTGCTGGGTCAAATTGCCAGGATTTCTTAAATGAATGTTTTAAATGCAGAATATACTTCATGATATCAGCTTCAAGGCTTCCTCCAGCATCTTTGCTTCCACCAATCCATCCTCCATAGACTCCAGCATTAGACCTGACTGTATCACTGACTTCACAGTCCATATACTCCCCTTGCAAAAGCACCAGAGAATGTTAAGTGCAGGAAAGAACTGCAGATGCTGATTTAAACCAAAAATAGACACAAAAAGCTGGAGTAACAGCAGGTCAGGCAGTATCTCTGGGGAAAAGGAATAGGTGATGTTTCGGGTCGAGATCTTTCTTCAGACAGTCAAGGGAAAATAATTTTCAATGTGTGATGAGCTTGCCTGATGTTTTGGTTAAGATGATGTATAAAGATTATTCTCCATTCTGTTAGTATATCTACAGGATTCTATTGAATTTTAATGATGGGCAGTGTTGACAAATAGTAACATATTAAGATCAATTAATATAATTTTTCAGTTGAAAATCAATTTAGTTTAGGTTAGAGATACAGCATTGAATCAGTCTGAAGAAGGGTCTTGATCCGAAACGCCACCTATTCCTTCTCTCCAGAGATGATGCATCACCCACTGAGTTACTCCAGCATTTTGTATCTACCTTCGATTTAAACCAGCATTTGCAGTTCTTTTTTAACACATTGAAACTGGCCCTTTGTCCCACCAAGTGCACATTGACATTCGATCACCCATTTACTAGTTCTATGTTATTCCACTTTCATATCCACTATCTGCGCACTAGGGGGTAATTTACAGAAAGCCAATTGACCTACAAACCCGCACGTCTTTGGGATGTCGGAGGAAAGTGGAGCACCCGGAGGAAACCCATGTGGTCACAGGGAGATCATGCAAACCCCACACAGACAGCACCCGAGGTTAGGTTTGAACTCGGGTCTCCGGCACTGTGAGGCAATCACTCTACCAGCTGCACCAATGTGCTGCCCATTCTTTAGAATGTTAATTGACATTTTGAAAACGCCAACAATATCTGAGATTATTGAAGGGCAGGGTCTGAATGGTGAGGAGAATGTCCATTCCCTTTAACAATTCAATTTAAGGGCTCTGCGAAATATCTGGCGAGTTCTATCAATGATTTAATATCCAATTTATACTGCAGAAACATTTTCAGTTGGTTCACTTTGACCTTTTAAAGCAAGCATTGTACCTATCACAATGTTCCCAAAGCAAGTATTTATAATGTACCTATACTTTCATGCAATGTTTAACAGTAACTAATTTGTATTCACTATGATTTTACAACCAGCTTTGTGATTTATTGTAGGTGTGCATGTGGTTGGGTAGCTATTAACCTGGATGTTTGAACGTGTACAGAATCATGAGAGGAATAGATCGCAGTGTCTCTTGCCCCCAGTAGGATAATCGAGAACCAGAGGACATAGCTTTAAGTTGAGGGGGGAAAGATTTAAAAGGAACCTGAGGGGTAACCTTTTCTTGCAAAGGGTGGTAGATGTATGGAACAAGTTGCTGGAGGAGGTAGTTGAGGCAGGTATTATTGCAACATTCAGATAGAGACATGGATAGGACTGGTTTGGAGGTATATGGGTCAAATACAGGCAGGTGGGTCTAGTGTATTTGGGATATATTAGCCGATGTGCACAAGTTGGGCCGAAGGGCCTATTTCCATGCTGTAAGAACCTATCTGCCTGGCTTTCTTCAAGCACTGTGTTATGATCTATTTCGTCCATTTGAGAGAAGGAAATAAGTCCACGTTCCTTGAATCCAGAGGCACCATAACTGAAAATGCAATATTTATTCTAGTAATCACAGACTCAATTAATTGAGGAAGTCTAAGGCACAGGACTCAACCCAAGATCCTGTGACTCAGATAGAAATGTCACCAATGAACCCAACACATGAATTGGAGGAACCGCACCTCATATTTCGCTTGGGCAGCCGACAACCCAGCGGTGTGAGCGTTGATTTCTCTAGGTTCAAGCAACCCCTGCATTCCCTCTTTCCCCCCTCCACACCCTAGTCGCCCTACAGTTTCCCCTGTTTGCATCCTTGCATCCCTTTGTAATCACCCCTTCCCCAGCCAACAATGAGCCATTATGGGCTCCACTCTTCCTTCCTCCACCCTTATGTTTTGTTCTGGCCTTTTCATACCTCCTGCTCCCTATCCTCTATTTTCAGTCTGAAGAAGAGACCCGACCCAAAACGTCACCCTTCCTTGTTCCTTAGAGATGCTGCCTGACCTGCTGAGTTTTGCGTCTATCTTCGAACCCAAGACAGTAATTCTTCTAAAGTGTCCTGCGGACCTGATCTTGTAGCAATGTGTAGATGCTGGGAAGGTTTGTCTGGGACAGAGTCTGTATGTCTTGCCCCCAACCACCCAACCAGAGCTTAGAACAGTACAGTTCACATAAAGGCCCTTCGGCCCACAATGTCCATGCCAAACATTAATGCCAAGTGAAGCTATTCTCCTCTGCCTGCATGTAATACAATCATGGTCTTACAGTATTGGTTTGGGTTATTATTATTGTCTACTGAGATACAGTGAATAACTTTGTTCATATCATGAAAACTGTGGCCAATCTAGCCTCCATTATTGGTTTATAAAACTATCTTTGTACAAACATGTAGAAACAAGGAACTGCAGATGCTTTTGATTAGTACGGGTGTCAGGGGTTCTGGGGAGAAGGCAGGGGAATGGAGTTAGGAGGGAGAGATAGAGCAGCCATGATTGAATGGCAAAGTAGACTTGATGGGCCGAATGGCCTATTTCTGCTATCTTATGCTTTAAAAAAAAAAGACACAAAGTGTTGGAGTAACTCAGTGGGTCAGGCAGCATCACTGGAGAACATGGATAGGTGATGTTTCTGGTCGGGACCGTGTGATGTAGTATGTTAGAGTTATTGTGGCATAGTGGTTAAAATACCAAACGAGCATTCAGAGGATTGAAACAAAGTCCCAGATGCATGAGTTTGAATCGTGTAAGATCAAAGGAGATTAAATTACATTTCATTTAATTGAATAGGTAACATTTGTAATAATGAGCATCAAACTAGTGGACTGTTTTCAACCCACCCTCCTGACTAACTAATGATTTGACCTAGTGTGGTCTGCATGTGACTCTGGATCCACTGACATGGTTGATATGTAATTGCCTGTTAAATAGTCCCCAAAATCACAACTGGAGTTGCACGATAATTACTAGACTTGCTTATGATGGTCACAAACTCATGAATGAATTTGAAACATCCCTGACATCAGCGCACATAGAAATTCTCTGTCCAGAATTATGTACAGACCATATTTCGGACAATTCTGAACAAAGATATTCCACATTCCCAGCACAATTATTGTACGTACTTCCATTTGCCACTAGGTGGCAGACCACTCCAGTGTTCAGAGCATAGAACAGGACAGCACAGGATCACGCCCTTCGGCCCATAATGTCCGTGTTGAACATGATGCCAAATGAAACTAAAGCCTGCACATTGTCTGCATCCTTCTATCCGATATCTGTATCCATCTCAAAGTCTCATTTAGGTTTATTATTGTCACGTGTGCCGAGGTATAGTGAAAAGCTTTGTTTTTCACTATACATCAATGTTTTATTATTATTAATGTTTAGTGTTTTCTGAGTCATTCGTAACTGTCACTGTATGTCATGTTGTTACTTGTGGGTGGAGCAACAAGGCAAATTCCTTGTATGTGAATACTTGTCCAATAAACTTACTTACTTACTTACTTCATGTTAGTCAAACAGATCCGATATACTATACATAAATACAATCAAATCAAATCCAAAACTACAGCACCACTGTTTTGCTTCTACCACCCCCTCCCCCCCACCCCACCCCCCCACAACTGAATAGTCTTGTTCCTGAAACGTTAATTCTGTTTCTCTTCCCAAATATGTGGCCTGACCAACTGAATCATTTTTTTGTTTTCCTTTTCGATTTCTAGCACTTACATGTTTAAATATTTACTTGAATGATTTTGCCAATCACTTCCACATCTTAAGTTACTTTTTTGGAGTTTGTGTTCGACAGATTTGACACACCGATGGTGTCCTGGCCACTTCTTCAGTATCCTGGTTAACAGCAGGTCAACAGCCAAATCCTCTGTCTCTGTCATTCTCTTTATTTTTAGACTGTAGACTTTAGAGATACAGCGCAGAAACAATCCCTGCGGTCCAATGAGTCCACACCGACCAGCGATCTCCCCGTACACTAGCACTATCCTACACACTAGGGACAATTTATAATTTTACTGAAGCCAATTAACCAACGGCTTTTGAGCATGGGAAGAAATCCGAGTACCCGGGGCAAACCCAAGGGGTGAATGTACAAACTTTGTACAGACAGCACCCATAGCCAGGATTGAACCGGGGTCTCTAGTGCTGTATGGAAGCAGCTCTACCGCTGCACCAGCGTGCTGCCCCTACACCCAAGTGCTGCCCACTCCCCCCTCAGGTGAGATTGTTTTTTTTTCTGTGCAATCTACCGCTGTCATGGTGAAACTGTTCTCTACCACCTGTACGGTAAAGACCTTTATGTTTGACAGGTTCAAAGAATTGTAGAGTACAGAAATATCCCTTTGGCCAACTGAGTCCACTTTGACCATTTAAAAATTCTTCCCTCATTCTCATCAACCCCAACATATTCCACCTCACAATCTACACACTACGAGCAATTTAAAGTGGTCAATTACCCTGCCAGCATGCGAGTCTTTGGGATGTATTTTGTTTAATTTTGACATTATGTCGATCTCATTTTCTAAGTGCTTTTCATGTTTGAAAGTTTGCTGTCTTAGTAGGTCATTGTATCTGTAGAGGCGTGGAATATTGTTGAGGCTGATTTAATTTCAGATGGTAGCTTGGCATATGAATACACGGCCTGCAGGCATTAGTTATCAAGACATGCTGATTTTCTTCATCTGTGTTAAGCTGGCCAGAAAGAGTTGCAGCCTCATTAGATCTTTTCTCCCTGCCAACTCAGCACACAAACCTGGGATGTAGCGCAAGGTATTTTCTTATTATCTGCTGCTTTAATGAAGGATCACTTTGTAATCTCTGTACGGCTTGCGGGACCACCTTGATGGGCATCAGCAATTCACTTGGTCACAGTTTCACCAACTACATAAAAGCTGCTTCAAGTTGAGCTAAAAAATGATAAAGTGCAGGAGGACCTCAGCTTATCAGGCAGCATCAATGGAGGAAAGTGGACAGAAAATGGAAGGTGGTAGCTGATTCAATGATACTTTAGAGTCACAGGTACAGTGAAATGCTCAAGTTTGTTCAGTTTTTCTTCGAGCTTCATTCTCATCACATCTGGTTTCATACCTGTACAAATTCTATCCCGTGCATTGATCTTAGCTTAGTTTAGAGATACAGTGCAGAAACAGGCCCTTCGGCCCACTGACCAGCGATCGCCCGCACATTAACACTACCACACACACACGCGGGCCAATTTAACATTTATACCAAGCCAATTAACCTACAAACCTGTACGTCGTTGGAGTGTGGGAGGAAACAGGAGAAAACCCACACAGGTCACAGGGAGAATGTACAAACTCCGTACAGACAGCACCCGTAGTCAGGATCGAACCCGGGTCTCTGGTGCTGTAAGGCAGCAACTCTAATGCTTCCACTCTGTGCTGCACTGTTATCCAAATATGAATCCTATTGACCAAGCCAAGTCTCGGATAACCACTTTGCCAAACACTTGCTTGGGTCACTTGGAGCTGCCAGTTGCGAGCCACTTCAGTTCCCTTTCCTATTGCCATGTCAACCTGTCGGTCCTTGGCCTTCTCTATGACAAGCGTGAAACAGCACGTAAAGAACAGCATCTCACATTCCGCTTGGGTAGCCTGCAGTACAGCCAAGCAGCATGATCAGTGAATTCTCCAATTTCGTTACAACCCCTCCTTTCTCACATATCTAGCTTTCATCCACCATACACACCGTTCTCTCTGCATTCCCTTCACTCAGTTCTTCCTCCTACACCTGCCCATCACCCACTCCTTCCTTTCCATCTCCTCCATTTTTCTTCTTCTCCGCTGTTCCCTTCCCACCATCCCTCTCTCTGCTTCTATATTTCACTCATTACCTTCCTTCCTCTCACATTCCACCATCTGCGCCGACCAATGATCCCCGCACACTAACACTAACACTATCCCGCACACACTAGGAACAATTTACAATTTTACCAAGCCAATTAACCTACAAACCTGTACATCTTTGGTGTATGGGAGGAAACCGGTGCATCCGGAGAGAACCCATGCCGGTCACGGGGAGAATGTACAGACTCTGTTCAGATAGCACCCGTAGTCAGGATCGTTCCCGTGTCCTTAGCGCTGTACAGCAGGGACTCTACAGCTGCGGTGTGGACTCGATGGGCCGAAGGGCCTGTTTCCATGCTGTATCTATAAACTAAATTAAACTAAACCTTAATGAGTTCCTGTTTTCGTATATCTTTTCTTCCATCTTTGATAGAAGTTTCAAGCATCTGATTTCCATTCTTAATTTGATGCAAACTAAATTTGCCACAAAGCCACATCTTCAGGCGCATTACCTGAATTTTCTTTTCTCCATAATGTGTCACACCAATTTTCAAATGAATGGTGGAAGAAGGATCTTGTCCATGAGATCAGAGCCCAGCATAAGGCATATCTTTGGGAGAAAATGAGAGAGCATTTAGGACACTTAATTGCAATGTTTAAGAAACATGCAGACAAATACACGTACAGGACAGGTTTAGAGGGATATGGGCCAGACGTGGAAGGTGGGACTAGTGTAGATGCGACATGTTGGTCGGTGTGGGCAAGTTTAGAAAAGAGATAAGGAGGAATTTCTTTAATCAGAGGGTGGTGAATCTGTGGAATTCATTGCCACAGATGGCTGTGGAGGCCAAGTCAGTTGATATTTTTTGAGGCAGAGATTGACAGATTCTTGATTGGTAGAAATGTCAGGCGTTGCGAGGTGGAGGCAGGAAAATGGGATTGAGAGTGAAAGATAGATCAGCCATGTTTGAATGGCGTAGACTTGATGGGCTGAATGGCCTTAATTCTGCCCCTAGTTTGGCCAAAGGGCCTGTTTCCATGCTGTATGACTATGACTCTTTGACTCTATTTGGAGGAATGAAGAGAATATACACCTGCTGCTATGAATGAAAACTTGAATCTTAAGAGTTCTGACAAAAGGTCATTGATCTGAATTGTTAACTCTTTTTCTCACTCCCTAGATGTTACCTGACCTATCGTGCGCTTCCATCGTTTCATGTTTGAAGAGAATAAGACAGTTTTCTTTGATTCTGCTCTGTCTTGCTTGAAAGAACACGAAAACCATAAGAAAGAACAGCATGTCTTTGTCCCCAAATCAAGATGCATGTTTTATTTGTTTTATCACCAGCCATCCCGGGGCATTTCTCAGTGCAAAGTTGTAAGCATTGTACATAAGTGTTTTTTTTTTCCCTGTATTAAAAGGCCATTGTAATGCTGTGTGACAATTGATCACTGGAGAGGCACATGAATGATTCATAAAGCAGCATATTTAAGAAATCCTTTCTTTGAAACACCCGCGAGAAGTGACTGACAGTGTAAAGGAATGTAAATGATTGTTTACCAAAAATGCACTGCAGAATGGAATTAAATATCAGACCTGTCTTTTGAAATGTGCTTGCAGTTGTTAATATATAATGAAGGTACGTGGAAAAAAAAGGCTCAAGAATGCTTTTTCTCGTGTAACGTATCTCATTCATTGGATATGATCCATGTCATGCAACAATATGAGGGTTTGTATGGAGAAATCTGCTGATGTTGAGAATTGTAGCTAGGATATTGCCAGAGGCAATATAAATCATGGCATTGCCTGAGTACTGACACAGAGAAGTAAGATGCATTGGAGAAAATGTAGGGTGATCTAAAAATAGCACAACACATCGGTCAGGCATGTAACCCAGTAACGATGGTTATTGATAAGAAAAGCGTTGACGTCAAATGGGGACTCAATGAGGTCAATACTCAATAGACCTTTATTTGTCACATATGCAACTGCACAATGAAATTCATTTGGCACATATTGTATATGCATGCGCCACTATTTTTGACGCCATTATTGAAAGTCCAAAGTCCAGTTGTCCCGCGTGCTTGATGTACTGGAACACTTCCCGCGAACAGACGTCCTTCTCCTCTCCATCAAATGGGGGCCCAAGGGATCCACTCCTTCCTGAGCATCCATGGTCTGGGCATCTCAGCCATCCATTAATCAAGATGGAACAAATATTAAGGAAATGCAACGCCCAGTGCAGCTTGTGGAAAATGTACGGGCTAGTACAGGTTTGATTAGTATGGGTTGTTGGGCCGAATGGCCTAATTCTGCTCCTATCACTTATGAACTTATGAAGTTCATGTGTGAGTTAATGCAACAACACATGAGAATAGGGAGCTCGATATCCGTTGGTAGCCCTGACAAATTGTCAGTGGGACAGGCAGCATCTTTGGAGAGAAGGAACGGGTGACGTTTCGGGTCAAGACCCTTCTTCACCCATTCCTTCTCTCCAGAGATGCTGCCTGTCCCGCTGAGTTACTCCAGCTTTTCGTGTCTATCTTCGGTTTAATCCAGAACCTGCAGTTCCTTCCTACATAAAGTGTCACTAGGGACTGGACGAACATCCAGAAATTCACTTGCAGTTTATGGAGCAGCACAGCAGGGCAACTGACTGGGGATAATATGAGGAGGTGGTTGAGAACAACCATCTCTCATACTAATCTGTCTATCCCGGGGATGGTGGAAACTGTGTATAATCTAGGAGACAATAACCATGGCGCTGAAGGGAATGATAAGCGCCTGGGCAAAAGAGACATGAAAGAAACAAGAGGTGGAGGTGTCAGCAATAGTGTGGGGAAATGAGGGAACAGCTAAAGAACAGGGGAAAGGGGCAGCACGGTGGCGCAGTGATAGAGTTCTGCTTTACAGCGTCAGAGACCCGGGACCGATCCGGAATATTCTATTCTATTGAAAGAACGATTAGTACCTCTAAACCTTTGCACTCAGTTTTTTTAAGAAGGAGAGACTCCAACACAACTTCTTAAAGAAACACTAACTCTAAGACACTTGAGGCCCTGCAAATCTATTTCACTGTGAGTAGTAAAATCTTTTATTAAGTCACATCCTATTCCTGTATGGGGTTATTAAAATATCTTCCCAACACAAATAGAACAAGACAGACACAAAAATCTGGAGTAACTCAGCGGGTCAGGCAACATCTCTGGAAATAATGGACAGGTGAAGTTTCGGGTCGGGACCCTTATAGAAAAATTGAGTTTTGGCTTTTACTTACTCACCCAAGTAAACGTACAAGTTGCCACGCCTCGGGCCAAATTTTAACTCACAAACCGTTCATACACTTCAACAAAATCTTATTTTCACTCAAAAATCAAAACGGAGAGTAAAACATAATCACACACACCTCAAGGAAATCGTTCATATCCTTAAAGCTCTGTGAGAAAGAAAGAAAGAAAGCTGCAAGACATTGATCGTACCATTCAACATCAACACTTCAACTAAAACTCGAGCAGCCTCTAATTTCCATTAGCATTTAAAAATTGTGAGACATCTTGGTCACTTCCCTGGATGCTAATCACATGACCTACATTCCCTAGCAAAGTGACCTGGTTTCACACAATTACAAACCTTTGGGTTCTGCTCCTGTTGAGCTTAGTTTAGTTCAGTTTAGTTTAGAGATACAGCGTGGAAACAGGCCCTTCGGCCCACTGAGTCCATGCCAACCCGCGATCCCCCGCACATTAACCCTATCGTACGTCTTTGGAGTGTGGGAGGAAACCGAAGATCTCGGAGAAACCCATGCCGGTCACGGGGAGAACATACAAACTCCGTAAAGACAGCACCCATGGTCAGGATCGAACTTGGATCTCTGGCGCCGAGAGGAAGCAACTCTACCCTTGCGCCACTGTGCCGCCCTTGATCCAAGAGTATTTGATAGCCACACTGAACACCTAAATCCATGCCCTTTATAAAGTGGAAAAGGATGAATTATAATTTCAAATTTGCAAGTTTGTCCCTTCATAAATCAATAGCTATAGTGCTAGCATTCAAGATGCCTGATAAATTATTCATGCATCACTAAATTGTGACCTATTAATTAAATTAAAATTAATGCAAGTTGATCTATTCAGAAAGACTCTGTTGCCCTTAAATTTCAAAGAGCATATTATTTTGTATCAAAGATTTGCGACTAAGTTATCCTTGTAAGCTATTTTAATTTAAAACTTTCAGGGAAAGCAACTCCCATGTTATTTGAAGAATAATTTAATTTTTAATTTCATTTTGTTGCCCCGTCAGAGTCACAAGTTTTCACGTAAAATTTAATTTATTTTGTATATTACCATAAAGTGTACATCACGTATTTTATTTCTCATGCATGCATGATTTCCTTAAGCCTTTAAGGCTTAGAATATAAAAAGCAGGGAGGTCATGGTATAACTTCATAAATAATATGGTTCGGCCACAGCTGGAGTACTCTGTGCAGTTCTGTCCTTATCATGTACTTGTACACTGAGAATGGCTCGATTGTCATCATGTATTGCCTTTCCGCTGGCTGGTCAACATGCAACAGATGCTTTTCACTGGTCCTCAGTACACGTGACAATAAACTAAACTGAACTGAACTGGTCGTCACACCGTAGGAAGAACACTGCACTGGAGGGGGTGCTGAGGAGATTCACCAGGTTGTTGCCTGGGATGAAATGTTTTTGTTGTGGTGAGAGACTGGATGGACTGGGTTTGATTTCTTCAGAACAGAAGCGGCTGATGGGAGATCAGTGCACACAAGTCTTGGATGGGGTGGATAATGGGGAATGTTTCTCTGCAGCAGAGACATCTAAAACTAGAGAACATGGGATTAAGGTATGGGGTAAACGATCATGAGGAAGCAGAATGATTGGAATCTGGAAAGCACTATCTGAATGAGTGTTGCAGGCAGGTCTATTGAAAACAGTTAAGAAGTACCTCAGCATGGACATTTTTAGCTCAAGGACTTGTTTAGGTGCTGTATGACTCTGTAAACAGCGGCACAGTGGAGCAGCGGTACAATTGCTGCCTTACTCTGACTATGGGTGCCATCTATACAGAGTTTGTCCGCTCTCCACGTGACTGCGTGTGTTTTCTCTGGGTGCTCTGGTTTCCTTCCATATTCCAAAGAGGTGCAGGTTTCTGGGTTAATTGGCTTCTGTAAATTGTCCCTGGTGTGTAACGAGTGTGCGGGTGATGGCTGGTCGGCGTGGACTCGGTATGTCGAAGGGTCTGTTCCCACGCTGCATCTCTAAAACTAAAACTATCTATAAAACTAAATTGAAACTGGTCGGGGAAGCAAAAACACCAGCTTTTTAACATGCAAATATACTATAAAAACAGAAGATAGATAGAAAAAGCTGGCGTAACTCAGAGGGACAGGCAGCATCTCTGGAGAGAAGGAACACGTGACGTTTCGGGTCGAGACCCTTCTTCAGCTATAAAAAAAATTCATTGAAGCATGATGATAGACTGCCAGGGCATACTGTGCGATATAGATCAGCTACAGAAATGGGCAGAGAAATGGCAGATGGAGTTTAATGTTCAGGAAAATGGAACACTTATACTGGAACTTTAAAATGATCATAAAACCACACTCATATAGTTTTCAAATCATGTAAATAAAGGACGGATGAGGAAGATAACGAATTCTGCAGTTTTAAAGTTCCAAAAAAATTGATGGATGGAATCATGGAGATGAACTAAGTAGTATTTAGTTCCTGGAGGTCATGCAGAGCTGGAAGCTGATTAATCTTCCTTTAATATAAAACAAGCTCAATTTTATTTTCATGATTTCATACAATGCATGATTCATATTAATTCATAGGGGCTTTTGGAAGTTATGTCAGGCAATTATAATTGCAAGTATTCTAATTTCTTCAGCCCAAAGGCTAAACAATTTAATATTAAATTCACACTTCGTGTTTGATTTCAGGTGAGTTCAGTAACAAGGATTAATGAGAATCCTAAGGGCGAATTAAAAATCCAGTTTTTAACTCAAGCTTCTACGATGATAATGGATGTACCCTAATTCTTTGCACAGAAGGTCCCACAAGGAGTCACATTTTCTCTCAGTCCATTGTGTCTGATCTTTCACTTGAGAGAGAAAGCTTAACGATTTAGAATCTCATGAGATGAAAAGATTGGGGTGGCACAATGGGGCAGTGGTGGAGTTGCTGCCTTACAGCACCAGAAACCCAGGTTCGATCCTGATTACTGCTGCTGTCTGTACCGAGTTTGTGTGTTCTCCCTGTGACCGCATGGTTTTCTCTGAGTCCTCCAATACTCTAGAGACATAGGTTAATTGGCTTCGATAAAATTGTACATTTTACTATCTAGGATAGTGCTAGTGACTGCTGGTCGGCGGGGATTCGGTGGACCGAAAGTGGGCCTGTTTCCACGCTGCATCTCTGAAATCCAACGTCTAAAGTCAAAAATAAAATCTATAAACGTAGACGGGTTTGTTAGTAAGTTTGCAGATGACACCAAGATGTCTGAGGTCGTGGACCGTGATGAAGGCTGTCAGGGCATACTGTGCCATATAGATCAGCTACAGAAATGGTCAGAGAAATGGCAGATGGAGTTTAATCTGAGCAAATGTGAGGCGGTCATATTTGGGAGGATACATGTGGCCTCCTTTCGGATGTCAAATGTCAGAAGAAAATATATAGTAAATATATGTCATAAAACTTCACAGCATTGATGTACATAGGGATCTTGAAGTTCAAGTTCCTAACTCCTTGAAAGTGGTAACACGAGCAGATAGAGTGGTAAATAAATGATACCGCATCTTTGCTTTCATAGATCGGAGCATTGAGTATAAGAGTCAGGAAGTCATCATGATGCGGCTTTATAGGACTTTGCTTAGGCCGCATTTGCATGCAGTTTTGGTTGCCCCATTACAGGAAGTATGTGGAGGCTTTGCAAAGGATGCAGAGGAGGTTTAGCAGAACAATGCCTTGATTAGGGGGTGTTATCTATCGGGGAGATTGTTTTGAATTATTTTCTCTTGAATGCCAGAGATTGTGGTGAGACCTGGTAGAAGTATATAACATTATGAGAGGTATAGATAGGTTAGACAGTCTGAATCTTTTTTCCCTGGATGGAGAAATCAAATAGAAGATGGTATAGCTTTAAGGTGAGAGAACCAAAGTTTAAATAAGATGTGTGGGACAATTATTTTTACAAAGAGGGAGGTGAGTGCCTGGAACAAGCTGCTGGGGGAGGTGGTTGAGACAGAAATGATATAGTATTGAAAATACTTTTAGATAGGTATTGGGATATGCCGGGTATGGAGGGATAAGAATTATGAATCTTGCCATCTTTTATTGAGAGTGGTGGACGCCTGGAACATGTTGCCAGGGGTGGTGGAGGCATAGAGGGATGTGGATCATGTGCAGGCAGAGGTGATAAATTAAACTTGACATCATGTTCGGCATGGACACTGTGGCCCAAAAGACCAGTTCCTGTGCTTAATACAAATATCTATGTCTGTTTTTAAACAGATGGGCCTGTTAATGCCAACATTTACTACCAATCTCTGATTACCCTTCATCCGAGAAGGCAATTTGGACTGGTGCATCAGGACTTGCATTTTTGTAGAACATGCAGAACATGTAGGCAGATTTCCCCAGGTAAATGAACCATTTGGATTTTTGCAACAACGCAGCTGTTTCATGGTTTCATCATTACTCACTTTACTTTACATTGTATTTCCTGGCTTTGGTTAATTAAATTAATTTGTATTTCTCAGCTGCCAAGGCAGAAAGGAGACTTGTGTCTCTGGATTAATGCAACTAGCAGCCCCAAGCTGCTAGATGCATAACCTAACGGCTATGTCACCATCAACTTAAAATGTATGGGATTGAATTTGGAGCTAACGTTGAGCTGATCCAATAACTCCTGAGCAATAAGTGAGTGAATTCCAGTCTCAGCATTGAGTAGGATGTAAATCAGAACACTTTGGTCTTTGATACTTTATTTATAACTTCTTGTAAAATTAATGAGAAAAGGTTAATTGGATAAAGGTACATAAATATGCAGGTATGATAAGGCTCCCGCCTGTGGTTTTGTTATAAAGGCAGTTAAGCACTTTAATTAAATTCTCTTTTATGAAAACATTATAATAGGTATGTGATTTTGGAATGCCATTAATTCAGTTGACCAATCTGTCTGAATTCGCCTAGACTTGCACATAAACCTTTCTCCAAAAGTACATATTGATTAATTCCCAGGGTATCAAATTCATGCACAGGGCCGAGTAACGAAGTAGGCACGAAACCTGTGTTATTGATCAGGCCACAGAGTGCTCACTCAATTTATGGAGTTTGGTAATTCAGCAGGATATAATACGTACGATATATTAGGATAAAACTTTATTTATCCCAGGAGGGAAATTGGTCTGCCAACAGTCATAAAACACAAGTTACGAAACATGAAATTAAGGTGACAAGTGGAAAGGATTGGGGATGTGCAAAGATTGGGGAGGGGAGTCAGTCTACCCCACGACAGAAGGGGGAGGACTTGGACAGTTTGTTAGCCACTGGGATCCAAATACTTTATTATATTTCATAATTTTTTGATAAACGCTGTGATGAGTGAGCACCTAGTAGTGGGTCTAGATTGGGAGACACTAAGGTGCAGTTTGCTAGATGGGAATAATGGGGCATTGGATTGGGTCTACATTATAACAAATGAAATCTCACTATTTAAATGCTTTCCTTACACATCTGCTGTTCCTTCATTCACTCTGAATCCACGATCCTTCCGTGATGGGTCTGCTGGGGCAGGTGGATTCAGAGTGAATGAAGGAACAGCAGATGTGCAAGGAAAGCATTTAAAGGAACTAAAAGATCAAAATTAGATTTCAAAAAATGAAATTTTAGTGTGAAATGAGATTAGTGCAGGTGGATCAAAGGGTGACGAGCCCATGTTTGTACTGTACAACCATGACTCCATGAATCATGAAAAAACAACTCATAAGGTGGAGGATTGGCAATGTATTAATATGTTGGCTGAGAATGAACTACAATAGATGAAGTGGGTGAAAATGGCCAATATGAGTAACCTAGCATGAGGTATAGAAACAACTTCGAAGATGTTGTACAAACTAGTTAAAAACAATATATTAGTGAAAGCGAGCAGAGATCCTTTAGGGATAAGGCAGGAGAAATTTTAATGGGAATACAGAAGCTGTTAAATGAACTTGTTATCACATGTTTTTTTACGAGCTATGGAATTGAATTGCAGCATGAAAGCTTTTGTTAAAAAGCACCAGGACATTATAATGCTAATTACGATCACATTGGTATTGGTTTATTGGTTTATTATTGTCCGAGATAGGGTGAGAAGCTTTGTTTGTGTGCTATCCAGTCAAATGATACCGTACATTAGTATAATCAAGCTATGCTCAAAAAAGTGAACAAATTCCCTAGACCTCATGACCAGCATCTGAGGATTGGCAATTGGTGCATGCGTCTGTTGTAATCTTCCAAAATTACTTAGCTTCTAAAATGTTCCATTTTGAATCACAGATCTAATGGAAACAGGGTGTTAACTTACGGGTGTTAACAGGGAAAGTACTAACCCCCTTTAGTAATGAAGTGGTAGCAGGGCATTTGCAAAACCACATTGTGTTTCGCCAAGTCAACACAGATTTATGAAAGGGTTGACAGGCGTGATCTGGGAAAATGTCTCTCCTGGTCGGGGATTCTTGAACCAGGGCTAAAATGTTTAGGATTGAGAAGAAATCTCTACATCGAGGGGTTGGTGAATCAGTAAAACAGGTGGTGGAGGCTCAGTTGCTGAATACAGGTACTCCCCGATTTACATAAGGGCTATGTCCTGCTGTTCCTTATGTAATTTGAATGTTACATAAATTGGAAACTGAAGTGCTACTGTGCATGTGTAAATTTACTATTCGATGCGGAGACCATATGGGAACTCCATCGCAGAGACCATGTAGGAACTCCGAGGTGGAGACTGTAGATCAATCAATATTAGCAAATCTGATCCATGTTTACTGTTGTACACCTGATCTGTAATCCAGTTCGGGTTTTGCATTACAATACAATACAATACAATACAATACACTACCATACCATTTATTTGTCATTTGAACCTCACATGAGGTTCAAACGAAATTTGGTTTCAGCAGTCATACAAGAAAAGAACCAAGACACACACCAACACAATCCACACAAACATCCATCACAGTGAATCTTCTTCCTCACTGTGATGGAAGGCAAAGTCTTGTCTCTCCCATGCTCTCCATTCTTCTCCCGAAGTCAAAGTCAAAGCCCCCAGCAGGCGCTAGCAAGTCCGCGGCCATTTAAAGCCGCGCCGGGCAATGTAAGGCCCTGCTCCGGGTCTTGATGTTGGAGCCCCCGGCGGGCGCTAGCAAGTCCCGTGGCTGTTAAAGCCGCGCCGGGCGATGTAAGGCCCTGCTCCGGGTCTTGATGTTGGAGCCCCCGGCGGGCGCTAGCAAGTCCCGCGGCCATTTAAAGCCGCGCAGGGCGATGTAAGGCCCCGCTCCCAGCCACTTTCAACCCTGCAATTCGGGCGGGAGAAGTTGCTGTTGCCGGTGCCCCGCAAAGCAGTCTCCCACCGGGGACCCGCAAGCTCCCGGTGTCACCATCCACCGGAGTCGGGTCGCAGCAGCGCGCCATCACAGCTCTCCACGCTCCGAAGCCGGCCTGCTCCACGATGGTAGGTCCGCAGCTCCGTCGACTCCGTGACTTGAGCTGTCGTTCCGGTTGGAGGCCGCTCCACATCGCTAGGCCCCAACGGCAACGGAGACCCGACAGGGAAAAGGTCGGGTCCCCATACAGGGAAGAGATTTAAAAGTTTCCCCCACCCACCACCCACACGTACACATTTAAAAACCCACTACAAACTATACCCTCAACGGGACAAAAAAAAAAGACGTCATATAAGGTGCTGGTTCTATTACTTGTCACATTCATCCAGGAGTTCGAACCTACCACAGTTATGTATACTTGCTCTATGTGTTCTGCTAATAAAGAACTTATATATGAAGTTGAATGACTTGGTGTTTTTACAACTTGCAACAGAGGCCACAGGGAGAACTGACGCTGAGACTGCATGGGAGCTCCAACGAGGAGACCATGTAGTAGCTCCAGCGTGGAGACCATGTAGTAGCTCCAATGTGGAGACCATGTGGGAGCTCCAACGCGAAGACCATGTGGGAGCTCCAACGCGAAGACCATGTGGGAGCTCCGAGGTGGAGACCACATGGGAGCTCCGAGGTGGAGACCACATGGGAGCTCCAACGCGGAGACCATGTGGTAGCTCCAGCATGGAGACCATGTAGTAGCTCCAACGCGGAGACCATGTGGGAGCTCCGAGGTGGAGATCACGTGGGAGCTCCAACGCGGAGACCATGTGGGAGCTCCGAGGTGGAGACCATGTGGGAGCTCCGAGGTGGAGACCACATGGGAGCTCCAACGCGGAGACCATGTGGGAGCTCCGAGGTGGAGACCATGTGGGAGCTCCGAGGCAGAGACCACATGTGAGCTCCAACACTGAGACCATGTGGGTATCAATGGGCTTAAAGAATTGCTTACATAAGTGTGAATTTACATAAGTCGCATAGTATGTACTGTAATTCGGGGAGTGCGTGCATATTTAAGGAAGAGATAAATAGATTTTGAGATACAATTGACATCGAGGTATGGTGAGAGGGTGGCAATACAATATTGAGGGATCAGATCAGCCATGATCATATTTATTGGCAGATTGGGGTTCAAAGGGCCAAATAGCCTAATTTGGATTTCATTACTTTGAATTTTTGATGATTGCTTTTGTGAAAACCTATCAGCTCTTTTGCAGAGGGAACTATAAGGGGAGAAATGGGATGGGAAGGAACAGCTAACGTTCAGTCACAATGCTCTATGGATGTTGCTACTCTAGTGCCTCATGGAAGGATGCAGAGTGGGTGAATCGTGGTGCAAGTCAGCATTTAATTTGATGCCAGCTTTGCAAAATGAGAGCTCAATTCTCCAGCTAATGTCCTTTTTCTAACTCTGCACAGCTGAACATGTGTTCAACAGCAGGTACCATTTAAGGGGATCATTAACTTCCTGCAGGTTAGTTGCTAATTGATTTCCGCTAACTGTTCCTATGATTCCACATTTCTATGGTTTTATAAAGTTGTTTGCGGATGCTGAGGGACCTTGGCTTGATCACTCTTGATCAGTTACGTTTGGATATCGTAGCCACTGTGGGCATGGCCCTTGGAATGCAGCAGGACCTGGAGACGGCACAATGGACAAAGAGCAGAATCGTAACTGGAAGAGGTAGGAGGAGGAAAGGCATAGGGTGAGGGCTTGTCAGCAAAACTTACTCCCGGGTTCAGTCAAGTCAAGTTGAGTTTATTGTCTGATGCACAAGTGCGGTGAGGCACAGGTACAATAAAACCCATGCTGGCAGCAGCATCACAAGCAGATGGACTCAGACAATACACAAACACAGAAGCCTACACACATTATACAATTATACATACATCCTACAAGATAGAGGAAAGAAAAAGACAGTGAAAGGAAAACAAGACGTTAATGCAAAAGTACACAATCAGAAACCACGTCTACGGCAGTGAAGGAGGAGGGATTAAGGTTGTGCGGGTTAGTTCGATAACCTGATTATTGTAGGAAAGTAGCTCTTCTTGAATCTAGTAGTGCAGGACTTCAGGCATCTGTACCTCCTGCCTGACAGTATCATCGAGAAGAGGACATGGGATCCTTGACGATTGATGCTGCCATCTTGAGGCAGCGCCCCATGACAAATGTCTTTGATGGTGAGGAGGGCAGTCAACATGATGGACTGGAATGAACCCACTATTGTCTGCACCACTTGCATTCCTGTACATTTGAAATGCTCCAGCAGGACATGACGCAACCTGTCAGGGCACTGGCATGTATCCCGGGGTATCAAGGATCAATCCACCTACTTACATTTCTTCAGAACCACCTGTTTGTGTCTGTGCTTAAACTTTGCTATGCTTCCTACAACATCACAAGGAACTGTCATCTTCCACTGTAAGGACTGTACGGACTTGGGGATGTGTGGATTGTGGATGATGAGCACGGACTGGCACTTGTATAGTTGTTATGAGCTAATAAATGCCAACATGTGAAATGAGAAATCAAAAGTTCTGCTGCAACATCGTGAGGCTCTCTGATGCTTGGAACATCCCCCACTCATAATACTTAACAAAGGTTCATAAATTCATGGAGCAGAATTAGGCCGTTCGGCCCATCAAGTCTACTCCAACACTCATTCATGGCTTCTATCTTTCCCTCTCAACCCCATTCTCCTGCCTTCTGCCCATAACCCCTGACACCTTCCCTAATCAAGTACCTGTCAATCCCTGCCTTAAAAATACTCATTGACTCGGCCTCCACAGCCGTCTGTGGCAATGAATTCCACAGATTCACCACCCTCTGACTAAAGAAATTCTTCCTCATCTCTTTTCTAAATGTACGTCCTTTTATGTTGAGTCCATGGCCACTGGCCCTAGACTCTCCCACTAGTGGGAACATCTTCTCCACATCCACTCTGTCCTGTCCAGGTTCAGCGACACATTGTCCATGTATTTTGGTCCGTTCATTTGAAGATCTTACGTAATTTATCCTCAAATTTCCAATCTGCGTTGTTTAGCGAGTGTGGTTCATGCCCAGTGCTGCTACTCCACTGGTAAGTAATTTCCTCGAGTGAGTTGAATCGAGTTTAAATTGGACTTGTAGTCAGCAACTGATCTTATCATTTATCCTTGAATTGACTCTGGGTAAGTCACCACTTGAGAAGCGCTGGTGCATAATAGAGATTTACAATGTGTTACTGGCACGCTGGAACCCAGCTAGATGCTACAAATTAAAATGGTGCCCTCGGTTTTGGTCAAGAGGCAGGAATGTTCTGAGAAGATAAAGCTGAGTGTTTGACTTTAAAGATCCCAACAAATCAGCGAGTTTGCTGACAAGTGCTGTTACAACTTGGTCTCAAAGTTAAGAAATAACTAACTGCCAACAGTCTGTTGCATTAAATTAACAAAGACACTTATTGCTCTCATTACTAAAGAGGCATTAGCCAGTGGTTTCTATCACTTTCAGTGAAATTCAATGGATCTACTCCAGGTGCAGTGTAAATTGAATATATTTGTTCAAACTGCACCTTGCCCATCATTAGACCCAACAGTCCTTGTTATGAGCGGAGCAATTTAACCACCAGGTCATCCTAATCTTAATTTAATTTAGTTCAGAGATATAGCATGGAAACAGGCTCCCTGGCCTACCAAGCCCACTCCGACCATCAATCAATCACCAGTCCGCACTAGTTCGAGGTTAACCCACTTTCTCACTCACTCCCTACATGCTCAGGACAATTTATAGTGGCCAATTAACCTCACAAATCCACACGCCTTTGGGATGTGGGAGGAAACTGGAGCACCCGGAGGACACACGGAGAACGTGGAAACTACACACACATAGTACCCGAGGTCAGGATCGAACCCGGGTCTCTGGTGCTGTGAGACTGCAGCTCTACCAGGTGCTCCACTGAGCTGCCCTATGAAAGATCAGTTGCACTGCAGAACCCATTGCCTGGGAGTGGAGACTTTAAGGGCCCAGTGACGTGTGCAGCAATGGTGACATATCTAATGAACGACAACTCAGGAAACATGGTGGAATGCTGACTGCACCCACTGAAATGTAATCTGCAGGAAAGCAGAGAAAAGACTAGCTGAAGGACATCTTACCAGGTTTAAAATGCAGGAAATGCTGGAGATACTAAGCTAATGGGCAGCTACCTCACCGCATCAGATACCAGGGTTCAGTCCTGACCTTAGGTACTGTCTGTGCGGAGTTTGCACGTTCTCCCTGTGAGTGCAAGGGTTTCCCCCAGGTGCACCACTTTCCTCCCACATCCCAAAGACGTGCGGTTTGGAAGGTTAATTTGTCATTGGAGGTGGCTCCCATCGTAGGTGAGTGTAGGGAGGCATCGATGAGAATGAGGGGAGAAGAAAAATAAGATGAATACAGGATTAGTATAAGACTTGGGCAGCATGGTGGCACAACGGTAGAGTTCCTGCCTTACAGCACCAGAGTCCTGGGTTCGATCCTGACTACGAGTACTGTCTGTATGGAGTTTACACGATCTCCTGGTGACCGCGTGGATTTTCTCCTGGTGCTCTGGTCTCCTCCCACATTCCAAAGACTTACAGGTTTGTCAGTTAATTGGCATCGGTTGCACATTGTCCCTAGTGTTAGTGTATGGGTGATAGCGATAGTGCTAGTGTACGGGGATCATTGGTCAGCGTGGACTCTGTAATGACTCCGTACAGACAAGTGCCCAGAGTCAGGATTAAACCCGACGGGCCTGTTTTGTGCCCTGTATCTCCAAGCTAAACTAAACGTGGATGGTAGATGTTCAGCACAGACTCAGTGGGCCGAAGGGCCTGCTTCCCTGTTGTGTCTCTTAATGAATCTAGGTCAGTTCAAGGTGCACCACCATCTCACGAAAACGGAATTACCTGCACTGTCAGCCACCTCCTTCCCATCTGTGCAATAGCCTGCATTTATAACCTTGGCCTCATTAGCAATTTCAGAACACAGAGAGTAAAAGCAAGTCATCGTCAATCCCAGGAACTGCTTAGAAGAAGAAATTCGAATTTTAAGATGCGCGATGCAATTTTTAAAAAATTGGAAGAATAATCATTTAAAAAGTTGGCACTCAACTACAAATAGAGCGGTGCTTTCTGTATTCAGTACTTTATCTCTCACTATTTATCCCTAAAAGTTAGCATTATTTTTTTTTGCAGAATAGCATCTGGAGAAGTCAATGGTTTACTTCTGGAAGAATCGAAAGGAAAGATTTGGATTCGGAATGAACTGGACCCTTTTGAGGAAAGATTTTTTTTTATTTTGCCTTCCCTTTTCCTGTGTTCTTTTAATTTGTATTTCTCTGAGTCACCTTTGCCTGCTTCTCTCACAAAATGATCATTGAAGCTTTATCCCAGTGGCTTCTTCCCATGTTTATACTGGTGCAGTAAGCAATTGGAGGTAGCATTGCATCCAAGTCTAATCCACCCCTGACCAAATGATCTCACATGGACAATTTCCAAACCCCAGTCTGATGTTATCTTCTCTAAGAAGCAGTGGAGCTAATTATTTCTGCAGCTGATGCCACTTAACAGAACACAAGCCAAAAATCGAACAGGAACAGAAATACTTGCTAACTCTTCAGTTTATTCTTCAGAGAAAGATCCCTTTTTGAAGACAATGACCAGTGCAATAATTCAGCAAGCTTAGAGAAGTAAAAGGAAAGGATTTGATCTTTGAAACTAATATTCAACAAGCACTGTTTAACTTTGGCGATAGCATGAAACGGAAAATATTGAATTGTTAGTCGCTTTTGCACATTGCTTGATTTGCTTTCTCATTGGAGTTAATTTTGAATTGGTGCCAATTTGCAAGCAGGCACTTTATGCTACATTTGAAGTAGATCTCACCACTAAAAATGTCATAAACACAGAATGCTGGAGTAACTTAGCAGGACAGGCGGCATTCTGGCGAGAAAGAATAGGTGGCGTTTCGGATCGAGATCCTTACTTCCGGGGAAGACCTGTGGTGAAGTTCTACTATCTGCAGCTCATAAAACCCTCTCTGGTTTCCACTGATCTCCTGCCAGGCTGAAAAAGGCTCTCAACCTGAAATATCACCCATTCCTTCTCTCTAGAGATGCTGCCTGTCCCACTGAGTGACTCCAGCATTTTATGTCTATCTTCAGTTTAAACCAGCTGTTCCTTCCTATACACTAAAAATGTCATACTTTGTTGCCTGGCTTTCCATCCCATTGCTTCTTCGAGTTTGTTCATGAAACTCTTGTTTTGCTTAGCACAAATATTTATTTCTGTCGTGTCCCTTGAGACTTGTCAGAACCAACGGAGCTTCACATAGATGGAATGTTCAGTCGAGTGAAGTTATAGGAAAACTCTGTGCATTTTGTTTGTACACAGGAAGGTGTCGGTACAAACGATGTATAAACATATATGCGTTGCATGGCTGGTGAACTAAACGATGACATTTAATGACGATAAGGATGGTGATACTTTATTGGCACTTGTACCGAGCTAGATGCTGTGAAATTCTTTGTTGTTACGCCGTCCACAAGAGAATCGCCACAAACACACCGACAAAGTTAATGTACAGTTGCATATCATCACAATTGTAATTGTAAATTGTAAATCTTTATTGTCATTTCCTGAGTATTCGCATACCCAGAGGAAACAAAAAAACGTTGCTCAACCAGTGTCCATTCAGTTTGCATTAAAAAATAAATAGGAATTAAAATTAAAAAATACATGTCATGAACAAATTTAACACTCTACTAAACATTCAACAGCCGTTCCGACCGGCAGCGGCACAACAGTGGCTCTGCTGCAGTGTGGGGGTTTGTGCGCGATACTTGGCAGGGGGCAAAGTCCATTTAACAGTCTTATAGCCTGTGGGAAGAAGCTGAGGAGCATCCTGCTGGTTTTGCAGCTAATGCTCCTGTACCTCTTCCCAGATGGGAGGATGGAGAAAATGTCATGCGATGGGTGGTAAGGGTCTTTGATGATGGAGATGGCTCTGTTGATACATCTCTTCTTGTATATGTCCAGCAGGAAGGGGAGTGGAGCACCAATAATCCTGCTTGTGGTCTTCACTATCCTGTCCAGTTGGTGCCGTTCGTACGCCTTGCAGCTCCCGTACCAGGAAGTGATGCCGTATGTCAGTGTGCTCTCGACAGTCCCCCTATAAAAAGTCCGCAGGTGTGTGGTGGGGAGGCCTGCTTTACATAGTCAACAAACAAAAAGCACTTGGAAATTTATAGCGATCCAACTCTTGGGTTGCTAACAACATTGTTGTTAAATCTTCTTTTAAACACTCTTATCCTCCTCACTGTCAGTGTCAACTAACCTAAAGAAGGGTCTCGACTCTAAACGTTATCCATTCCTTCTCTCCAGAGATGCTGCCTGGACCGCTGATCTCAATCAGTTGATGGTTGCAATGAGGGGATTAAACCAAATTATCTTGTATACCCCCATTATTTTTATTTCCTCAATTTTGCACACTGCAGTGGCACAGCTTCGAGAGCTGCTGCCTCACAGTGCAAGAGATCCAGGTCCAATCCTAACCTTTGATGGTTCTGTTCTGGGTTTCCTCTGGGTGTTCTAGTTTCTTCCCATGTTCCAGAGACGTACTGTTAATTCGCCATTATAAATTTACCCTAGTAGGAGTTCATGAGAATTTGGGAAGAATGGAAATGACATTAAATGACATTTGTATACCTGCATCTGCAGTTTCTTGTTTCAGCACCTTATATTCCGCTTATGTAGCTTACAAACTAATGGTATGAACATTGAATTCTCCAATTTTAACCTCATCTTTCTCCCTCTCTCTTTCCTCTACTCGCCCCCCACTCCACCATCTCCTGTGCATACATTTTTCCCACTATCCTGCCCCTTTCTCCCTATCCCGCCCATATCCCTTCCTCTGGCTTTACATTTCCCTCCGCTTCTATCCTTATCTGACACATTTTTGTCTCCTTTTCATCCCTAGCCTTTGTCCACCCATCTGCCAATGAAATCCGCCTCACCTGTACCCACCTATCACTCCACAGGCTTTGTCCCACACCTCCCACATCATTTCCAGCTTTCTCCTCCCTACTTCAATCAGTCTGAAGTAGGGTACCGACCAGAAACATCACATATCCATGTCCTCCTGAGATGCTGCCTGACCCATTGAGTTGCTCCAGCACCTTGTGTTTTACTCAAGACCACATGGAATGTTACTCGGTATAATCTCTTTGGCCCAAAGCCTCAGTCTTCTGATGCTGGGGTTTAAATCACATTCCTGCAATGATGTCATAGCGTCATAGTGATATAGCCTGGAAACAGGCCCTTCGGCCCAACTTCCCCAAACCAGCCAACATGTCCCAGCTGCACCAGCCCCACCTGCCCGCGTTTGGTCCATATCCCCCCAAGCCTGTCCTATCCATGTACCTGTCCAACTGCTTCTTAAATGCTATGATAGTCCCTGCCTCAACTATCTCCCCTGGCAGCTTGTCCCATACACCCACCACCCTTTGTGTGAAAAAGTTACCCTCCAGATTCCTATTCAATCTTTTCTCCTTCACCTTAAACCTGTGAGGAATGTAGAGGAATTCTTTCCACAAAGATAATATACTCAGTACCTGGGATAGTTTGATTTTAGCAGAAGCGTAACGTAAGTAAAATCAGTGGGAGAACATTAGAAACTTGGCCAAAACATTTCAACGCCACGGTCCGCCTACTATGGTTTATCCACGGATTTCGAACACAATGTTCAGCTCGGCAGCAACCTAACGGAGCATTAGATCCATTTTGTACTGAGACATGGCAGAAATACGAGGAGGTGCCAGACGTTCACAACATTAAACTTGAAGTGAAATACATTTCAAAGAAAGAAGCTGCCTTCTTCTCAGCAAGTCAGAGTACAGTCTTTATATGGATTAACTAAGTGAAAACTCAGGGCTAAATTAATCCCCGTGTGCTAGAAACCAAACTGCTAACGCGCAAAATGCGTTCTGCACAAATATCTGTTAGGAACCCACACTTGCTTCGAAAGGTGGTGTGTCAGACAAATTTTTTTTCCAGAAATATATTTTATTCATAAAAATGTCCAGGAAATACAATAAAGTCAGTAGATGTCTTTCTATACATTTATCGTGACATAGAGTCACAAGGGTGGTGAAGAAGGTGTATGGTATGCTTGCTTTTATTGCTATAGGCATTGAGTAGAACAGACAGGAAGTCTATAGGACTTTGGTTAAGCAACAGTTGGAGTATTGCATGCAGTTCTGGTCACCCCATTATAGGGAAGATGTGGAGGCTTTGTTGAGGTTCAGAGAAGGTTTATCAGAATGGTGATTGGATTAGACGGTTTCAGGAACAGGGAGAGGTTGGATAGGCTTGGATTGTTTTCTCTGGAAAGTCAGCGGTTGAGGGAAGACTTAATAGAAGTGCGTAAAACGATGAGAGGCATGGATAGGGTGGATAGTCTTTTTCCCAGGCTATAAATGTCTAACACTAGGTGTAAGGTGAGAGGAAGAAAATTTAATGGAGATGAGCGAGTTGCATTTTTGTACACAGCACACGGTTCACAGGTGGTGGCCTAGAATGCATTGCTTGGGGTGGTGGTGGTGGAGGCAGATACGATAGTGGTGTTTAAGAGGCGTTAATCTCGGCACATGGATGTACAGGGAACAGAGGGATATGGATCATGTAGAGGCAGATGAGATCAGTTTAACTTGGCATCATGTTCGGCACAAACATTGTGGACCGAAGGTTCAAGTTTGTCACATATGCGACGGCACAGCAAAATTCTTAAAGGAATATTACGCCTGCTGGCGCTGCCATTTTTGTGCCATTATTCAAAGTCCAAGGTCCAGTCAGCCATTGAGCCTTCAGGTGGCTTCCACTGACCAACGAGCCTTCAGGTGGGTTCTGGGTCCTGCCGACCAACAAGCCTTTGGGCGGGTCCCTGATTCCACCGAGCTGTCTGGCGGGAATCCTGGTCCTGCCGACCGATGAGCATTCGGGCGGGTCCTGCCTATGCTGTACTGTCCTATGTCCCATGTTCTACATTGAGATTGACATTTATCATCTAACAAGCACCATTAAATGTGAACAGTTTACCATTTTACTCTTTGAGTTGTTTGTTGGACTTGGCTCTGTCTATGCACCAGCAACCATGCTTCAGAATTTTTAATTTATTTTAAAGTACTTTGGCACATTGTGGGGATGGGAACAATGCCACCTCGACGTATGCACTCTTGTCTCCTCATTTTCTTTTACGAGCGCTACTAAAAGAACATTTGTTTTTTTGCAGCCAGTTGTATGACAACTATAGATTAAGTGCGGTTTTCTTCATTTGTTCAAAGCAAATATATATTGAATTCAACAATTTGATGCACAGAATACCAGCAATAATTTTCCTTGAATGATTTATTACTCAGTTGAGCTGTGAGGTTAAAATACATTTGATTAGAATACCATTCAAATTTTCTACCTGCCACAATTGAAATAAGCTATGAATTTATTTGCTTTAAAGCATTCTCACTTTTGCTGTTCCGCAAATGCTGACATTAATAATTTTGTTCACAGGCAAAAGTGTTTCATTCAAATACAAAAGCCAGTGTCAGGAGAGTATATATTTCAATTATAGCTGTTGTGTGAAATCAAAATATCTGATTGGGGTTAAAGAGTAGAAATCCATCATGCCAAATGTTTGACAGGTACGCACAAAACTGCAGATGCTGGAAATTTGAGCAAAACACAAAGTGCTGGAGGAACACACTAGGTCAGGCAGTGTCTGTGGAGGGAATTGACCAATGACGTTTTGGGTCTGGACCCTGGTTCAGACTTGTCATCTCATGTTTTCCCATTTGTCCAAAAGTGTATATTATCATGTCTGAAGAGTCCGAAGAAGGGTCTCGAAAGGAAATGTCACCTTTTCTCCAGAGATGCTGCCTGATCCGCTGAGTCATTTTGAGTCTATTTTTTACATAATCCTTTTTAAGATGATTAGACATTTAAAGACACCTCAGTATAATATCTCCTGGTTAACCCTTCCAGTTTCACCAACTTCTTGTGGCTTTTCCCTAAACAATCACAGAAAATCTACACTTGCCTCTTTTACCTTTCCTTTCCCACCACCCAGGACCGAAACATGCCTTCCAGGTGAAGCATCTGAGTGCTGCAGTCCATATCCACAATGTGGTGTCCTTTACATCCACGACCAATTCAAGAAAGCTTCTGATTGGTCCATAAAGATGATTCTGAACTTCCATTAGCCGGTCCCTTTAGTTATCCATCTGACCTCTGACCTTTGGCCTCATTACATGGTTCCATTGAAGCCCAATGGCAACCAGAATGTACAAACTTCCTTCAGACAGCACCCGTAGTCAGGATTGAACCTGAGTCTGTGGTGTTGTAAAGCTGCAACTTTACCGCTGTGTCACCGTGACGCCCTTATTTCCAGATTTCCACGTCATGAACCTCACAGCTTCAGCTTTCATTTTCTTCTCTCTCCGCTCTTCTCACTTTCATCCGACTTACATCTCCTTCAATAGTGAACTACAAGCCTGCACCATCTTTTCTCACACAGAAACTACCACCATTTTGTTATTCAGTGTCTGCTGGTCCCTAACCCATCGAAGGGTCCCAACCTGAAACGTCACCTATCCATATCCTCCAGAGATGCTGCCTGACCCACTGAGTTACTCCAGCACGTTGTGTGTTTCCATAGACTCTCCTCTTGTTCTCTCCACCTCCCCCTTTCCTGCCACTCAAGCTTTTCTCATTTCTCCTTGCTCTGATGAAGGGCGGTTGACCCGAAGCATTAATTCTGCTCCTCTCTCCGTGGATGCAGCTAGACTTGCTGTCCTTACAGCACCCGGCAAAGTCCGACACTGCTGAACTTGAAGAGCCATTCAAGATGATCACGGATGAGGACAGGTAATCAAATGATTGAAAAAATAAATAGGTTTTGCAGTGCTTTTCAAGGAAGATTCAGGAGTTTGTGATGTGGAGGTAGTAAGGTAGGGTGCAATCTTCACGTGGTCCACCCTGTTTCAACAAATGCTATCAACCTGGCGTGCACAGAAGATCAAACAGAACAAGTTGTCTTATAACTTTAGGCTGTGCCCGCCTTACGCAAGAAGAGAAGGTAGTAAGGAGAAATTTCCAAGGTTTAAGAACTAAATAACTGAAGACATGTCTGAAGATACTACATGGGTGAAAGAAACTTTATGAGGCTAGAGATGGAGGAAAGGAAAGTTGTTGTGTGGGAGGAGTTTAGAGAGATAGAGAGGGGCAGACCCATGAACAGATTTGAACATGTAATGTCTTTAATGTAAAAGACATTAAAAATCATGGAGTCCACAAAGGCCATATGTGATGTGTAATGATTGTGTATTCCACAATACTCAGATAAATAACGGCAGGAGTTAAAAACAGTCAGGTACATTTTATGCACCATGAACAATATTTCCCTAGGCAGCATGGTGGTGCAGCCCTAGAGTTGCTGCCTTGCAGCAATTGCAGCGCAGAAGACCTCGGTTCGATCCCGACTACGGGCGCTGCCTGTACGGAGTTTGTACGTTCTCCCTGTGAGTTTTTTCCGAGATCTTTGGTTTCCTCCCACGCTCCAAAGATGTGCAGATTTGTAGGTTAATTGGCTTGGTAAAGGTAAAAATTGTCCCTAGTATGTGTAGTATAGTGTTAATGTGAGGGGTTCGCTGGCTGGTGTGAACTCAGTGGGCTGAAGTGCCTGTTTCTGTGCTATATCTCTAAACCAAACTAAACTGAAACTGCCTTGATAGAGAAAAGTTTGCCTTGTTGCAGAAAATCTACTGAAGGGCCAACTTTGGAAAACCCTGACTTCTGAGACCTCTGTAATGAAGACGACAGTGCATGGAATTACTTTAGAGCATCTGTGTGTACAGAGCATGACCGCTCAATGATATGATCTTTGCCAAAAGGGAGTCAGAAGCCGATGTAACAAAACTTAATTGGTTGTCATTTTCAAAGTTCAAATTTAATGCTGTAATTTGGTGCAATGAGACCCAATATTAGCTGAGGAAATGTCAATAATAACAACATTTGTTGAATACTGCCAGTCTAACTAGATCAACATTCTGTTCGTGAAGGCAATGTCCAAGTAGACTTTAGATACTCTCCATCTATAAAGGCTCGGCAATTGTTTCGCTGAACACCTTTGCTCGGTCCACCTAAACCTACGGTACATGATCTCCCAGTTGCTAAACACTTTAACTCCCCCATTGCCATGCTGACCTTTCTGTCCTGGGCTTCCTTCACTGTCAGAGTGAGGCCCAACGCAAATTGGAGGAACAGCATCCCATATTTCCATTGGGCAGCTTATAATCCAGCAGTATGAATATTGACATCTCTGACTTCAAGTAACCCTTGCTTTCCCTCTCCACCCCCCCCCCCCCCCCCCCCCCCCACCACCCAGCTGATGGTCCTCCTGATTAAATATTATCTCTTTATGCTTTGATGTCACATTCCCCTAGCTAACAATTATCCAATCTCCCCTTTGATGTTTCATTTTCACACCTTATCCTTCCATATCTCTGTCTCCCTCTCGCCTGACTCTCAGTCTGAAGAAGGGTCTCGACCAGAAACGTCACCCATTCCTTTTATCCAGAGATGCTGCCTGTCCCGCTGAGTTACTCCAGCATTTTGTGTCTATCTTCAAGGTCTAAGTCAGGAGTGCAATGGAATTACTCACCACTATGAATTGAATATGGTGATCCACGGGTTAGGTGAGAATGGAAAATAGGGTAGTGTGGTCCCACCTTGTGGGATGACAGTGGGGAGGATTTGGAGACGGATGGTTTGAATTCTATGTTTCTATGGGTTATTGATTGGGGACGATCAGCCAATGAATGGCGGTGCTGGCTCGCAGGGCTGAATGGCCTCCTCCTGCACCTATTTTCCATGTTTCTATGAACGAAGCAGGCAAGTCGAGGAGGAGGAGGAGGGCTAAATATTTTTGTCATAATTACAGAATGGCATGTCGGTTTCAAAAACCTGTTGGGGGCAATTCAAACCGAGATGTCTGGGGAAGGTGGCAAGTAATTTGGGAGACAACCATTTCACCAAGGTGTGAGTTTAGATCACATCATTCTGCACAATGATCACAGAGCTGCAGTTATATAATTGACACACAAGGAACTGCAGATGCTGGAAATCTGAGCCAAGCACAAAGTGTTAGAGGAACTCAGGCAGCATCCATGGAGGGAATAGACAGACAATATTCTTGATTCATAAGTATTTATAAGTGATAGGAGCAGAATTAGGCCATTCGGCCCATCAAGTCTACTCTGCCATTCAATCATGGCTGATCTATCTCTCCCTCTTAACCCACCCTCCTGCCTTTTCCCTTTAACTCCTGACACCCGTACTAATCAAGACTCTATCTATCTCTGCCTTAAAAATATCCATTGACTTGGCCTCCACAGACTTCTGGGGCTGTGATATTGACGGTATGAGATGACTGTGGCCAGAAGGATACGGTCCTAATGCAGACAAGTGGGATTAGTTATGGATGGGAGAAAAGGATCAGTGCGATCGCGATGGGTCAAATCAAAGGGCTCAATTCAGTGCTGTCCAAATCTATGGGTCTAAGCTCCAAGCTCCATAATTGTTTCCCCTTTAGAGGCCACCTAACTGAAAAAGGAGATTCAGAGACAGACAATGTGGCCAACCTTTTGAGGGTCACAGAGAGAGAGAATGGGTCGAGCATCAGAAGCCCAAAAAAGGGTTACATTTTCTTTTAGCGACTGTCTTAGACGTTGCAGAATTCACAGCATTGCAGGTTCTCTTGTGACTGTAAACATGAAAACAGAAATGTTTCACTTCGATGATCGTTATGGTAGAGTGAGTCAACAGTTACAGGCAGTACACGGAGTAGCTCTCTTCAACAGCACAAATATATAAACTTACATTATTCTTCATCAGGGAAATGAGTTGATAGATTGGGGTCATTATTCCTGGGCTGGAAGAAAGGACAGCGGGGAATCTGCTCTTTTCAAAGAATGGAGACCAACATGAATTATGACTTGCACTGGCCACCCTTAACATACTTTTATTTCTGAAATTTTAAGTTAATTTGTGAAAACTGTAATTGTCTTCTGCATTCACTGGGCTGGAATATAAAATGTAGAGGATAATTTGCACGTATATACTTTATATGTACATGTTTGTGCGCGTATCTGTGTGTGTGAACATTTGTATGTGTGTGTACATGTCTGTGTATGTGTGTATTTGTGGGTGAGTGTGGGTGCGCTTGTGTATGGTTGTGCATGTAAGTGTACATACATGTATGTGTGCATGTCAAAGAAAGCATGTGTACATGTAACTATAAAAGCATTTGCACAGAGGATAGACATAAAATGCCGGAGTAACTCAGCGGAACAGACAGCATCTCTGGAGAGAAGGAATGGGTGACGTTTCAGGTCGAGACCCTGATAGAAAGAAACGCCGGAGATCCAGGTTTGATCCTGACTTTGGGTGCTGTCTATGTGATGTTTGCACGTTCTCCCTATGACTGTGTGAGTTTCCTCCGGGTGCTCAGGTTTCCTCCGACGTCCCAAAGATGTACACGTTTGCAGGTTAATTGGCCTCTCTAAATTTGCCGCTCATGTGTAGGGAGTGCATGCAAAAGTGGGATAACATAGAATAAGTGTGAACAGGTGATCGATGGTCGGCGTGGACTCGGTGTGCCTTGTTTCCATGCTGTACCTCCCCTCCATATTAAATTAGCACTAAAAAACGGACTAAACTGGCACATCTAGACTAGCGTACAAATTAATGCTTGGCCTAATGCAGCCTATTGAAGTGCCTCTGCCTTGGAGTAAAAAGAAAACTCTGCAGAGGCTCATGCAGCTGCCATGACATAATTGCTATCTGACAGTGACTGGCAGCTCAGTGATGCGGAGAATATCTGGCATCTGATCGTGAGTTTTATCGAGCCTACTGGTCTCAATGACTCTGCATTGTACTTATACAAAGAGCAATTCAGTCCGATAGATTCCTAACAGTGGATGTCTGGGCAGTTTCAGTCTGTGAAGGTGATAGATTTCAAAGGCACATTTTGTTTCTGTAAAGGCACATCTCACTTGTACTCTTGTGTACCTCCAGGCTGGAGAATGATCTTTATTATCTGCTCCTTGGAAGTTTCCTTGGAACAATCTTCACCAACTTCATAGAGGATATCCAATTGGTTGTAATGAACTACTCTGCACAATTACCTTCTAAATTCTTACCTTTAGGGCGGCACGGTGGCACAGTGGTAGAGTTGCTGCCTTACTGTGCAAGAGTTTGATGCTGATCACAGGTGCTGTCTGTATGGAATTTGTACACTCTCCCTGTGACTGCGTGGGTTTCCTCCCACACTCCAAAGATGAACAGATTTGGCTTCGGTAAAAACTGTAAATTGTCCCGAGTGTGTAGGATAGTGTTAGTATACGGGGTGATCACTGGTCGTTTGGTCTGGATGGGCTGAAGGGCTTGTTTCCGCACTGTATCTCTAAAGTAAAGTCCAAATGGGGCTCTCATGTAATAATGCAATCCCATTATTTGGATGCATTAACAGTAACATTGATTCACGGACTTATTCAGTCTACTGTGTAGCAGTAGTTTGTAATTTATTAACCAGTCATCTTTCTAAAACATGTTTATATTCTGATACACTACTTGTTTGATTACTCAGAAATAAAATTCCAAATTCAATGCTGACAAGATGTAATTGTCAACCTAGATTGGAGGAGATTGTATCTATTTACTGGACATCAATTTATAAGCCAGGTCGGAAAAGAACCCTCTGGCTATCAACTAATAATTTGGAACGCAGGAAAAAGGAAAAAAAATTGAACCGAGAACAACTCAGATCTCGTTTCGGTGACACAAAGGGATTATAATATAAATGTGAATACAGCAGGTCCTGAGCTGTCCCTTGAGCTCACTGTGACGGATGGCTTCTATTTTCATTTCCTTGAATAGAACAGATTGAGAAAAGCCAGCAGCCATTGCTGCTTAAAATCCAAACATTTGCATAGATATCGTCCTATTTTTGCTTTTTCACTTGAAGTTCCTGTTTTGGCAAAGCAACTCAGAATGCGGAGGCAAGTAATAAGAAATCATGGGCCGTGTCTACATTGAGGTTTGCTGAAACCTATATGTACATAAACAAATGGTTATGATCATAAAACACAAACACACACCTTCACGTGCACAGACTCATACACACAAATACACACATACATATGCACCCACGTAACACCCATGCACAGATATGTGCACCCACGCACACATATATACACCCATGCACACATATGTACACTCATGCACATATACTGTATACTGTACACACATATATACACCCACACACATATATACACCCACACACAGATATATACACCCACACAAACACATATGTGCACATGCACGGACTCATATCTATACACAAGCATATGTGCGCACACACATACACATCAGTAACACATAATTAGTCAGTGTGGCCTAATCAATAACCCATTCACTTCATATAATTACATCCAGTAAAAAAAATACATAGCTGATATTATTAATAGTAGAGCTTCATCTTATATCAAATCGAACAGTTGGATTAATGGGATAAAACAAGTCCTGACAGTGGCAGGCATGGGGAGTGAGTGAGTTTGAGCAGGTGCTGTCGGAGAGTCATTGCTTTTTTCAGTGAGAAATTGACAGGGTACTTCAATTTCTATTACCTATTTCAATTACCTACGGCCTCCTACGGACTCGTTACGGACATTCCCCGAGTTCGAATTAAGGGGAAAACTTGGGAGAGTTCGTGAGTAACTCAGGAAAGTGGGACGGGGCCTTAACTCCAGCACTTTGTGTCTATTTCGTGTATCTATTTGTGTCTATTTCTGTATCTGAAGTTCCTTGTGTACACTAACACATTCTGTTGCTCCTCTCTTCATTCTGGCAGTTCCCTCTGTCCATTTTCCTACGGTTTGCCAAATCATCTTTCGTTTGTGTCGAACAATATCCCTCTCATCAAGATGGTCTGTGCCCAAACTTATTTACTCAAAACACTTTTACTATGAACTGGCAGACCCTTATCCCAACAATCTTGACCATTGTTCATTTGTATCATGTACTTTGGTATATGATAAAGAGTTACTATTAAAATAAGTGATTTATGGAGTTGTCGTGCATTTAATGATACAGAACTATTTTAAGTACATTGTATGAAATGATCAAGTGACACTGAAATGTCTCCACAGCACTTTTTTGATGGTAAGCATTTGACTTTATTACATACTTTGAAGTGAATCCCTAAATGGACATTGCAATTTGTGGCCACTTACTAGTGCATCCACGTAATTATCTGAAAACTGCAGCCATTTAAAATAAAGTAGTCATGAGGATATAAATGTGAGATGGTGGACACAAATTGTTGGAGTAACTCAGCGGGACAGGCAGCATCTCTGGAGAGAAGGAATGGGTGACGTTTCTGGACGAGACTCTTCTTCAGACTGATTTAAACCAACATCTGCAGCTCTTTCCTACAAATATAAATGTGAGAGTGTTGGGTGAAAAACAAATTGGATTGGTGTAAATGACTGGTTGATGGCTAGTACCCGGTGGGCCGAAGGGCCTGTTTCAGTGCTTCCAGGACTCTATGACTTTCAGGCAGCTTCTCCTTCTTCCTGGGATAAGATGGGAAGAGATTTACAGAAAACGAGGGAAATAATGTGAAGAGCTTGCAATGATATTTTTCTGAAGGATTCGACATCCTCCCACCGGCGTTGCAGGGAGACTGGAAGGACCCTTGTTGAGCTTAAGAGCTACTAAATTGAATAACAAGCAATATAGACTTTCTAAAGCAGAGACACGGTGGCTGAAATGCTCAATGATAAGGTGGGATTGATCATTTACTTTAGACTTTAATCTCTAAGAGTATCATAATATCCTGCTTTATTCAATTGGATTTCAAGTGGAAGTGACTGGCTACTTCACATTAGTAAAGTGCTTTAGTTGACTATGAAATCCACGGAACGTTAACTGTGAATTAATTACTTCAATGTATATGCAGTACAATATTTTATACAAAGAATAATTAATGATAATTATCTGATTTCAGTGTCAAACTTTTATGACAACATCAGTGGAAGCTATAATTTTATAAACAGAAAATATATAATTTTTGGGGGGCAGGATAGTTTTCAGATGTACATTTAGGAGAGGTAATCACTATATTTGGTAACGGAAAACATAAACAACAGAATATATTGTCAAAAGGTGATGGCAATCCATTCTCAATGTAAAAGATGATCATCATTGAATACTTCAGTGGAGGGCCTATGAAAAGAATGAATCTTGAACTGAATGGATTATTGATTCATTAGATATTTCCACTGGTGTTGGATCAGACGCTCGAACTGTAAACCAGTTCACATGTGGGCATCACTGTGGCATTTGCCAGGCTTTAACCTGCCCCTCCTCTCTTCCAGCTTTCTCCCTCCAAATAATCAGTCTGAAGAAGCGGCCCCACACAAAACATCACCTATCCATGTTCTCCCAAGGTGCTGCCTGACCCACTGAGTTACCCCAGCTCTTTAATTTCCTTTTGTGTAAACCAGCATCTGCAGTTCCTTGTTTCTACTTCTGGAGCAGCTGCCTCAATAGAACTTTAATGTAGAATTGCCGCATTGCTCCAATCTAGAACTTCAAATGGAAATTGTTAAGGCAGAATACTGAGCCCTTCTGTCATTCAACATTAGTTTACTGAGCAATTAAAGGTTCCATGCTAAATAAAGAGCTTCCTCGGCTTGAAGGTTTGTGACATTGATATGCTACAGAGCTAAGCAAGGACAACTAATGATACTGAGTGAAAAGTCACGAACAATCCACAGTCAAGCATAAGAAAACTAATGCAATACAGAAAACTAAACAAAAAAGCTTAATGTCTATGCTTACTATTTTATTCAGTATTTCACTCAAAGATCCATTCCAGCTATTAATCTAAATGATGTCTAATATACCTGAGATGCTCATTATAGTCAAACTAATTTCATGACCAAATTGTAACAAAGATCAAGCAAAATGGCTTAAAATCAATAGCCTAGAACTCTGAGAAATATTAAATTAACTGAAAGCTTTCCTGCAACTGAATTTATTGGGATTAAATGGCTTCTATTTATGTAACATATTTAAATGCAAAAATGTCTCCAGAAATTTATTTTCTTAACCCAAACCCTTAGAGTGCAAAACAATTCAATAGAATAAAACTGTTCCCCCCCTCTCTCTCAGATGGATATAGAATCATTTTAATGAAAAAAGAATCAATGACGCAGAACAAACTACAAAATAAATTAACAATACAATACAAAATTTCAGATATAAAGCTTTACCTATCGGAGACGTATTTTGAGATGCGACATGATATAATGCTCTTCTCATTTGTTCTATCTAATAGCTTTTTAGCTTAATTGAAACAATCACAGCCAATGCATTCTTTCAGATAGTCAATTTTGAAACTTTTAACCTGTTAGCTTTTTGCACTCCTCATTACAATGAAATTACAACTTTGGGTACTACCACCCAAGATTGCACAAGTCTCCAATTAAAGTGTTGGAATATCTGTTTATTCCATCACTACTAGACGTCAATATTAGTTTTTAAGAAGGAACTGCAGATGCTGGAAAATCGAAGGTACACAAAAATGCTGGAGAAACTCAGCGGGTGCAGCAGCATCTATGGAGCGAAGGAAATAGGCAACGTTTCGGGCCGAAACGTTGCCTATTTCCTTCGCTCCATAGATGCTGCTGCACCCGCTGAGTTTCTCCAGAATTTTTGTGTACCGTCAATATTAGTTTTACGCTGAGCTCTGAAATTTTAAGCAACATGCTCAGTAAAGTTAGACCACAAAGTGGTGGAGTAACTCATTCGGGTTCAGGCAGAATCTGTGGAGAAATCTCTGAAGGCCACATCTCTTTTTATCCAGACATATTGCCTGACCACTGAGTTACTCCAGCACTTGGTGTCTATCTTTGGTATAAACCAGCATCTGCAGTTCTTTGTTTCCACATGCTCAGTAAGTGATCAATTTAAAAGCCTGATAACGGGGACAAATTATGGCTGCATTCTCTTTGATTTTTTTTGTTCAGCAAGTTGCCAATAACGTCTCAGAAGATAGGCACAAATTGCTGGAGTAATTCAGTGGGTCAGGCAGCATCTCTGATGAAAAGGTATGGTCAAAACCCTTCTTCAGACCCGAAACGTCAGCGATTTCTTGTCTCCAGCGATACTGCCTATCCCGCTGAGTTACTCCAGCACTTTGTGTCTATCTTCGCTGTAAACCAGCATCTGCAGTTACTGCCTATATAATGAAGTCTCAGGATGGGAGACTGATTACCAACTTCTCTTTGAACAGTCTGAGAATCTTGACCATTACCCTAGTAGAACCCAATTTTCCATACCCGATTGGAAATGCCCACTTTCTAATCTTGATGGAACTAACATAAATGGAGAATTATATCAGGAGAAAGCAAGCCAAACAATAAAAAGCCAGGTTTGATCTGATTTTGGAGCCTGAATTATTGAAAAGGCATCAGAGATCCTTGAAGTGTTTGAGTGATGAACGGCATCTTATTACCATTGATTCACTGTTAAAGTCTTGGATAAACTTTGCCTCCTGAGCAGGTAAGGAAATAAATTAGCTTTCATAGCAATCGTGAAAGTCAACATTGCCTGAAACCTTTATACAACTTGTTGTTTGAAGCTTCATTGGAATAATCTACCAACAATTCGGCCCTTGCGGCTAAAGGGATCAGGGGGTATGGAGAGAAGGCAGGTACAGGATACTGAGTTGGATGATCAGCCATGATCATATTGAATGGCGGTGCAGGCTCGAAGGGTCGAATGGCCTACTCCTGCACCTATTTTCTATGTTTTTAATAGTCCAGGATTCCATGGCTTTCAGCAGAAGACTGCAGATGGGCAGCACGGTGGTGAAGTAGTGGAGGCGCTGCTTTACAGCGCCAGAGACTCGGGTTCGATCCTGACTACGGATGCTGTTCGTATGGAGTTGGTTCGTTTTCCCCGGTGCTCTGGTTTCCTCCCACTCTAAAGATGTACCGGTTTTGGAGTTACGTTGTCTTTGGTAAAAATTGTAAATTGTCCCTAATCTGTAGGATTGTGCTAGCGTATGGGGATCACTGGTTGACACTGACTCAATTGGAAGAAGGGCTTGTTTTTGCGCTGTACCTTAATATCAAACTAAACTTTGTCTTTGGCAGATGGCAGCAATAACTCTCACTATTTGGAGCCCAGCTTCGTTCTGCACCATGGGTAGCAGGTCAGAACCATTATCCCAGGGTGGAAATGTCATGAACTCGAAAGACATAACTTGAAGGTGAGAAAAGCAAAGTTTAAAGGAGATTTGCGGGGCAGGTTTTTCTAATATAAAGAATAGAGGGCATTTGGAATCCGCTCTTAGAGGAGGTGGTGAAGGCAGAAAGGATGGTGTTTTTAAGATGCTTTTAGATAGGCACATGGATATGCAGGGAAATAGAGGGTTATTCATTATGTGTAGGCAAAGGAGATTAGTTTAACTTGGCATCATGTTTAAAATGGACATTGTGGGATGAAAGGCCTGTTCCTGTGCTATACTATCCCTCTTCTCCCTTCTCCTATCAGGCAAGAGGTGCAGAAGCGTGAAAATGCACATCTCCAGATTCAGGGATAGTTTCTCCCCAGCTGTTATCAGGCATCTGAACCTATTACCCTTTTAAACAAAGTTCTTCTTGAATGCCTTACACGGGCCTCTGGCGCTGTAAGGCAGCAGCTCAACTCTGCGCCATCGTACCGCCCTTCGCTGTGCACCTCCATCCTAACCTGCTGTTAGAAAATCCGTTGCATTTTAGAACCCCTGGCCTATGAGCCTGTTTGCAATCAGTGTGATCTTTGCACGTGAAACGCTAGCCGCAGGTTTGTCTTTGCAAGATTTCAGGTTGCATGCTTGGGGATCGGGGTCAGTGAAGACAATTTTCTTTCTCTCTCTCTCTCTGAAACTTACCCTTGAGACCAGGGATGTTTTGATTCAGGCTTTGATGTGCTTCATAGGGCAAGAGAGGGCAGTGTTTTTAAATGCCTGGCTCCTTTCTTTATTTCCTTCTCTGTTTTGTCCTATTATTCAGAGAAACCAAGAGAAAACGTTTAAGGCTCCCATGCACAGGGTGCTTGATAGGATTAACAATGCCAGGGAATGGTATAAGATACAAGATACATTTAATTGTCATTTGGACCCCTTGAGGTCCAAACGAAATGCCGTTTCTGCAGCCAGCCATACATTACAAACACATAGACCCAAGACACAACATAATTTACATAAACATCCATCACATCGCTGTGATGGAAGGCCTAATAAACTTATCTCTCCACTGCACTCTCCCCCCCCCCCCGATGTCAGAGTCAAAGTCAAAGCCCCCGGCTGGCGATGGCGATTGTCCCACGGCCATTAAAGCCACGCCGGGTGGTGCGAGGTCGCACACCGGGTCTTGGTGTTAGAGCCCCCGGCGTGCGCTCGCAGAGTCCCGCGGCCATTCCAAGCCGCGCGGGGCAGTGATGTTAGGCCCCGCTCCAGGAGCTCTTCAACCCCGCAACTCGGGCGGGAGAAGTCGCCGTTGCGAGAGCCCTGAAAAGCGGTCTCCCTCCAGGGAGCCGCGGGCTCCCGGTGCCGCCGTCCACAGACCTGCCGTTGGAGCCTCCGACTCTCCGGTAGCAGCAGCAGCAGCAGCAGCAGCGCTCCTCCACCGCTCCACCCGCTCCGGACTCGGCCAGCCCCGCGACGGCGACGGTGAGTCGTAGCACCAGAGTCCCCGGCTTCTTCCTGTTGGAGGCCGCTCCTCGTTGCGGCCCCAACGACAACGGAAACCCGACGAGAAAAGGTCGGGTCTCCAGTGCAGGGAGAGATTTAAAAAAGTTTCCCCCCCCCCCTCCCCCCACCCCCACCCCCCACACACACACCCCAACAAAAAATAACAAAAACTACATTTAAACACAGACAGAAAATAATAAAACGCGGACAGACTGCAGAGGCCGCTGCTGACCAGAGTCGCGCCGCCCACTAAACTAAAACAAAGAATAAAGTTGGAGGTGTTAGCACCACACGATAGCCGTAACTCATTGTGTTTTTTTTACTGTGTTCATGATTCATGAACAATCTAGCAAGGCAGGAGGTGCAGCTTCTGCTGTGGGCTCCACGGGGAAATCATGTCCAATGTATTGGTGAGGTGAAGGCTCAAGTTTCCAATAAGATTCACCAGCAGGTTCATGAGAATGCAGGCAAGTGCGGGAGTGCCACCAAACAAAGTTAATTCTTGTCATTAAAAATGATTCCTTCCTGTAATGACGCCCACTGTTTTTGTTAACGCTGCTGCAAATATGTTATTAAAAATAACCATTTTTAATAAGTGTGTTTTGTCCTGCAACTGCGAATAAATGGATTGAAAATCACTGAAAATAATTTGGAAAACATCTGTTCAGAACTATTCAGCGCAGGCTGGTCAGTTTCTTTCTGAAGTTCCTTGTGTGGGGCAAGGATCATAGAAAACGCTGGTGGGGTTCATGTGTGTGTAAGGAGAAGCCTTAGAACCATGTGTGGTTGGCAGAATCTCATTATTTTGTCCTCGGACGTGACAACTGTGTGGCGGGGATTGTTCATGGCTGACTGACTTTAGATTTTAGAGATACAGTGCAGAAACTGGCCCTTCGACCCACTGAGTCCATGCCGGCCAGCATTCTCCTTATGTACTGGCGCTACCCTACACACTAGGGACAATATAGAATTTTACCAAAGCCAATTAACCGAGAAACCTGTACGTTCTAAAAGTGTGGAGGGAAACTGGAGATCCCGGAGAAAACCCACGCAGGTCACAGGTCGAACATACAAACAACACCCGCAGTCAGGATCGAACTCGCTTCTCTGGCACTGTTGGGCAGCAACTCTACTGCTGTGCCACAGTGCTGCCCAAAGATTGGATTTTCAAATTGCCAAAATAAACAAATTGAAGTGTTTTTGAACATTTAGTTTTTCATACATTGTTTTTTTCGGGTTCCCCCCTCCCACCCCCCCTTCTCCACTTGATGAAAGCTTAGGTCATTGATGAAGCAGACAAAGATGGTCGCCATCCTGAAAAACTTGCAGTGATGTCCCAGGGTGGTAATGCTGGACTTCCAATCAGAACAAACATCTGCCTGTGATCCCTGTGGATTTCCTCTGGGTGCTCCAGTTTCTTCCCACATCCCAAAGGTGTGTGGGTTTGTAGGATAATTGGCCTCTGTAAATTGTCCGTTGTGTGTAGGAAGCTGGAAAGTGAGATAACATAGAACTAGCTTGAATGGGTGATTGATGGTCGGTGTGGACTCAGTGGGCAGCAGGGCCTACTTCCATGGTGTATCTCTAAAGTCCATTAAAGCATTCCCTGATCTTTTTGTGTTTGCAACCACTGGGTTGCATTAATATTGCAACAGAAGACTGGAGGAACTTCACTCTAAGATGTAGGAACAAAGAACTGCAGATGCTGATTTATACCAAAGATAGACACAATGTGCTGGAGGAATTCAGCAGGTCAGGCAGCATCTCTGGAGAAAAAAGATGGGTGAATGTCACCAATCCCTTCTCTCCAGAGATGCTGCCTGACCTGCTGAATTACTCCGGCACATTGTGTCTATCTTCACTCTGAGATCATGGAACTTATAGACTTTTGATGAGGATTCATCCAGTGTTCATAGTTCTGTGATAATTATTAATCCTCAATAAGTTTCAGTGCGGTCACATGGAAATGGAGCAGCTTGAATAATTGTAGCCATCCTTACAAAATGTCATCAGGTACATCTGGTAACGAAGCTGCCACACTGCAAAATGTAACAGCTGGAAAAAATAGTTTATCAGATACCATAGGCCCTGTGAAGGTGTAAATGTATCAAATGTGCAAGATAGATAACTGGGTTATGAGTTGGAATCTGAATAAATTATGCAAAAATGCTCATATCCAGGTGACGCAAATTCAGGTTTTACATAAAGCTCACAAATTAGTTCAACAGTCGTTTGGATGGGACGTTTAATTAAACTTACATTTCTAATGATCTACTTTACATATGTACATTAAAAATTAAATTAATGACAGCATTCTCCTTCATAGGCTGGCAAATGTCAACTGATTATGGAATAATGGGAAGGAATAGATTTTCATTTTAGGATAACTTTATGGAAGAACATATGTTAGCAACACACTGAAAAGTGATTAATTTATTTTCTGCACATTTGGGTCTTTCGTTGTCACTTTGGTTAAACCAGAGAAGCTTTGTTTACAGGTCTGGTATGAAAGGAACCAGGAACTGCAGATGCCGGTTAACACCCAAAAGAACACAAAGTGCTGGAGTAACTGGAGATGCACCATAGAAAGCAGGATGCATCACGGCTGGGTTTGGGAACAGGATTTTTCACTGTACCTCGGAACATGTGACAATAAACTAAACTAACTCAGCAGGTCAGGCAGCATCTCTGGAGAATGTGGACAGGTGATGTTGATATCCTTGGATGAAGAATATTCCTTATTAATGGACTGCGACAGGTGTAAGGTCGAATCCGAAGGTGTACTCACTGTGGAGTAATCAGCCTATAGCAGGGTTTACTCTAGTTAGAGTGACTCTGTGGATGCTTGAAATGTTCAATGATAATGGAATGTAAAATAGGTTACACATATTGGTCTTTCTCCTCAGAGAAAAGCTTGGAATTTCCTGCAAAAGGGCATCAAATCAAGTTTCTAATTATCATCATTGGCGGTCACTTGAAACGAGTATGACTGTTCTCTCCTCTCCATAGGGTCGTCTACTTATGGGTCTGCAGATGTCTGTAGAGGCCGATCCGCAATCCACACACCTTGGTGCAACATGGGCAGTGGAGACTGGCAGTGGTTGGTATTTGTCGAGCCTCCTTCTTTCTCTCCTTTCAGTGCTTTCGCTTTGTCTCTGCGACATGGCATAGTTCCATTTCGTGACGTGCAGCTCCTTTCCTCCAGGAGCGCCTGGCCAGTGCAATGTGCTCCCAGTTGCTCGATGTGATATGGAATTTCTTCAGACTGTTCTTGATGTTGTCCTTGAAGCGTTTCTTTGGCCCGCCGGGGGCTCGCCGACCTTCCTTCAATTGAGAGCACAGGATTTGTTTAGGGAGACGTGTGTTGGACATGCAGATGGCATGGCCAGTCCATCGAAGTTGGTGCTGAATTATTGTGCTGGTGCTGCTGGTCATGTTGGCTTCCTCCAAAATGCTGATGTTGGTGTGTTTGACCTCCCAGCTGATCCTCAGAATCTTTTATAAGGATCTTTGATGGTATTGTTCCAGGGCTCTCAGTTGCCTGCTGTAGGTGGTCCATGACTCGGCTCCATACAATAGGGTGGAGAGGACAACGGCTCTGTAGACCAGCAGTTTTGTTTGAGCCTTTAGGTCTCGGTCTTCAAAGACTCTTTTCCTGAGTCTGGCGTAGGCTCCGCTGGCACAACTCAGGCGATGGTTGACCTCAGAGTCGATGTCAGCTTTTGAGGAAAGAATGCTGCCAAGGTAGGGGAAGTGGTCAATGTTTTCAAGAATGGTGTCACCCACTTTTATAGTTGGTTGGGTGGAGGTTAATGTAGGACCTGGGTCTTCTTGATATTTAAGGCTAGACCCATGGCTCTGTAGGCCTTGGCAAAGGCATTCAGGATGCCCTGGAGGTCTTCTGCAGAGTGTGCTGCAATGGTGCAGCCGTCCGCGTACTGAAGCTCCATGATGGCGGTGTTACTGACTTTGCTCTTGGCCTTCAACCTATTAAGATTGAAGAGCCAACCATCAGTTCTGTAGTTCTACCAATGCAGGTAGCAGTTCATTCTGACTTGTGATTTTGGACCTATGTTTATATGCTTTGCTGGGAAGTTGTTATCTGGAGAAAACATTAATTGGACTAGGTGGAATCTAAATTGGAGACTAAGACTTGACAGAGGGAGATTTGTATCTGACTGCAGTTTGAGGGAGATACTGGTTGGTGAAAATCTCCCAAACAAACATATTTGTTTTAGATACCTTGGCTTTGAATTCTTCTGACTTACATTTGCAAGCAATTCAATAAGGAAGAATAACTGAATAGTTTATTCCAGATCCTCTTGGGAGGTGCAGGCTCAGAATGGTTTTAGAGTGATCAATAGTGCAGAGATAAGAGGCGTCCACTAGAGTTTATTGACCATCTGTGAAAGAAAGATTAAAAGCAGTGATGAGCACTGGCAGAATGCTGACCACATCACCTTTGGAGCTGGACGATGTCCAAAGTGGAGACTCTGAGAGGGAGTGTAATGTGGTATTCAGTGGCGATTAAATCACTAAAAGTAGTGGACTGGTGATGCTTTGTAATTAATAGACTATGCAAGGAAAGTCAGCAATTTTTTTTTCCAGGGACTACCTATGCAAAACTTAATTACGCATGAAAGTCAAGGCATTGTGCGCTACAGACTGAATCTTAAATGATCAGATTCAGGGTGGTTGAAGGGTAAGGAGTTCGTGACTGGAGACTTCCAAAATAAACCAGCCTCACATGTGTTTTGAAGACCTGCTTCTATCTTCATGCATTCGTGCATATTGACAGGGTAAGCCCAGAAAGGTCAGCTACGTGCCAAGTCCCTATTTCATAAACTTTTATTTCCACGTTTTGATATTCAGTCGTGTCACGCCTTATGTGTTGATGTTTTTACGTCTGCATTCTTTGTGAAGCCAGAGAGAATCCTGAATGGAGTTCATCTCGCATCTCATTACACCATGTGGACTGAATCAAACTGACTGAAGAACGGATGGACACAAAATGCTGAAGTAAAGGGGCTGTCCCACTTGGGCGACCTAATTCGCGAGTTAAGAAGAGCATCTTCGACCTTCAAGCTCGAGGGCACTCGCCTGGAAAGCTTCGAACTGGATCGACTGTCCGCATTGAAACCGCGAGCTGGTTCGACTGACCGCACACACAAATACATCACAAAGGCGGGGGCCAGGAAAAGCAGGGGAGCGCTATCTGATATTCACATCCGCGATGAAAAGGAAGGTAAATGGCTGCCACAGTGTAAGTCCTTTAGGGAGCATGGAGGGGGGTGGGGGGTGGTGGAGAGAAGGGGAGAGAAGGGTGGAGAAGGAGTGGAGACACTTTTAAGAAGTATAATAAAGTTTAGCGGACAATTTACGTACCGGTCGGTTTTCCCTTGGTCCTGAAAACTGCAATGAGCCAATCAAAATGCCCAGTCAGTGAAGGAGATTGCCTATGGCTGCCCCTGACTGCCTGTAACTATGTAGTGATCCCACGCCACTGCACTATGAGTTCAAAAGAACCATGCCAACCAATTTTACCCACGGAAAATTTTTCAACATGCTGAAAAATTTTCCGCGACCTAGCTGAGGCCGCGAGTATGCGGGAACTTCCCTCGAGCATGAAGGAGAGTTCCAGTGACCTCATAGGACCTCCTAGGACCACGTGTCGACCATGCCGTGAGTTTGAAGGTCGAAGACACACTTCTAAACTCGCAGGTCGCCCAAAGTGGGACAGCCCCATAGCATCTCAGGAGAACATGGATAGGTGACTCTTTGGGTGGGTCCCTTTTTCGAACTGATTTCGGGAGGGGGGGTGGGGGGTTGCGAAGCAGATGCAGGAACGAAAGCTGGAAACGAGGAGCAGGACAAAGGACTCTCCACAGATGCTGCCAGACAGTGGAGTATTTTCAGCATGCCCTCTTTTTATTTTGTATTATTTTATTCAACGCATCCACAGGATTACATTTCCACTGGAGCTCTTTCCGAACATGGACGACCTATTTTTATTACAGAATGCGTAAATGTCACACAAGCTCTAGTTTTATTTACTATAACCAATTATTTAATTAGTTTGTATTTACTGGGTATTTTCCAGCTCATTGCTCACCTATGCTCTGGGACAATGCTTACCTGAAGTGAAACTTCGCAAAGTGATTATTCCTCTGACAAAAGCTATTAAAGATTAATCACAATTTTAGCTGCGGCTAATCATGCTTTAATTAAAGTTGTGATTAATGTTTAAGCTTGGTTAACCACATTATAGATACAGTACAGCAAAGACGTCCTCTGAAGTGTGTGCTGAGGAGATTCAGTTAGACGGCACGGCACAGTGGCGCAACGGTGGAGTTTGCTGCCTTGCAGCGAATGCAATGGCGGAGACCCGGGTTCGATCCTGACTATGGGTGCAGTCTGTGCGGGGATTGTGTGTGACCTGCGTGGGTTTTCGCCGAGATCTTCGGTTTCCTCCCACAATCCAAAGAGGTACAGGTTTGTTATTTGGTGGACGGGATCGCTGGTCGGCGCAGAGCTGTTGGGCCAAAGGGAATGTTTCCATGTTGTACTAAACTAAACCTTCATTTAGTTAACTAAACTAAACCTTGTTAGGAATGGGACGCCTCGGTTATGAGGAGCAATGGGAATGAGGAGCACTGGGTTTGTTTTCCTCGGAGAAGGCTGAGTGCAACCTGATGCAAAATGATGAGAGGCATAAATAAATATAGAGGGTGGCAAACGTTCCCATTGCAGAAGCACCTGCACCCAGAGGGCATGGGATTAAAGTAATGATGAGGAAATTTGGAGGAGATAACATTTTGATTTTTTTTCACCAAGTCCGCGGCGACCAGTGATCCCCGCACACTAACACTATCCTATACACACAAGGGACAATTTTACAATTTGACCAGGCCAATTAACATACAGACCTTTGTCTTTGGAGTGTGGGAGGAATCTGGAGCACCCAGAGAAAACCCATGCAGGTCATGGGCAGGATGTACAAATTCCATACAGACAGCACCTGTAGTTAGGATCGAACCTGGGCTTCTGCCGCTGTAAGGCAGCAATTCTACAGGTACGCCACCGTGGGTGTGAGAGTTTCACTTTAGTTTACCATTGTTGAAAGGAGAATTATTAAATCATAGCTTTTGATGTGAAACTTCAATTCGGCCTAGATTTTGGTCCGAGACTCTGCGTTTTAGATCCATTCGCTAAAGTGGAAAACTGAAGGAATTCTAAAACGTGAAATCTTGGGAACAGCAGAATAGATTTTCATCTTCACTGTCAGAGACTTGAACATGGCGTGGGAGGAGAGCATTATACGGGGAAACATTTCAGATCCACAAAATAAAAGCAAAAAAAAATCAGGCATGCTGTGTCTTGGGTGAACAATTCCCTTTTAGCTGTGGAATGTGCAGGATTAAAGCGCAGGGTACTCGCTCAGCTGTTCGTTCTTGTGATAACGGTTCAGTTTTGACTAACGGCACTGCATTGACGCACTGAGGTGTGACAATAAAATAACTCTGACATTCTCTGTAAATACCGCACAGCTTGTGTCATTGTCAAATGTGGCATTGACCTGGGGGGAAAACAATAAGGTTCACAGCTGGTTTTATTGACATTTTGCTCGCCTAAGAAAGTGCTGCCAGTCGGAGGTCTCTTCTCTTCAGCTTCAATATTTCACTTTGACTCCTCCTGAGTTGCTAACTCAGTGCTTGAGTGGCTCGCACAGTGCAAGACTGCATATCACAGAGGGCACAGCTGGGAAAGCCAGCAGCTTGTCAGCCGCCCATTCACTTCCTTTCCTATCTTACATAGTCAGCAACCTCGGAAACATCTCAAAGATAACACACTCTGAAACAGAATCGAAGCACACTGAAAACACTTGGCAGGTCAGGCTGCATTGTGGAGAGTGAATGCTCCATGTAAAATCATCAAATCTTGGATCTGAAACATTAGGTTCTTCTCTCTACAGTTGCTATCTGGTCAGCTGTATGTACACATACACGCACATGCACACACAGCAGTATTTTACTTCGGAGTCACGTGAGTGACTACGTGAAGAGCCCGCTCAGCACGCATGTGCGGCATTGCGTTCAGCAGTGCAACAGCGGCCGAATCAGGAGTCAGGCGCTCCCGCTACAGCGTGAAAGAACGGACCGTCAGGTAAGTACCCTGAGGTCGGGTTTTCTTTCACAGGAGAGCCTTCTGCTTTATTTCAGGCAGAGAACCAAGGCTCTTGAACAAACCTGTCCCCCGCTCGACTCCAACGGATGGAAAAATCAAACTCCTGGGTTGCAGATTCTGAACAGACCACTTCTGGGACTGGGATTATCAGAACAAACCGTCGACACCATGTCAGCATCCCTCCGAACATCCTCTAAAATACAGTACTTGTCCAGCATCAAAAAATGAGAGAAGTACTGCTTGGATACAGGGACCACCTACTCAACCGCTACAGTTACCAACGTACTGGAATTCCTGGCGAACCTTCACCACGATGAAGGACTCAGCTACAGTGCCATCAACACAGCTAGAAGTGCCCTGTTTGTCTATTTAAAACAAGCTCCAGGACAACAGGCCATGGGGTCCCACCCGATGGTGGTCAAACTAACGAAGGGTATTTACAACTCTAACCCCTAGACCAAGGTACACCCATATATGGGATGTCAGTGTGGTCCTGACATACCTCAGGGGATGGCCACCAGCCAGATCTCTCAACCTGGAACAATCTATGCTCATGTTGATGGCACTTGAATTTGCACAAAGGGTCCAGTCACTACACCTATTGCGACTGGACAGCATGCTCACAGCTCCAGACCAGATCTCTGTCATTATCCAGGGACTGATCAAACAGAACAGACCAGGAACACCTAATCCAGTTGTGGAATTCCGGGCTTACCCGCCAGAACCACGGTTATGTACCATGACCCACCTACTGTCCTACACAGACACAACCAAAAATATTCAAGGGAGTGAAAAAGCCTTGTGGGTCAGTCATAAAAAACCTTATGGTCGGGTGACGAGCCAAACCATTTCGAGATGGCTCAAGCAGGTGCTAAAAGCTGCTGGGATAAACACTAACATGTACAAATCTCTCTCCACCAGGGCAGCATCCACGTCGACGGCCAAAAGAATGGACGTGCCTATAGACCACATCCTGGCTACAGCAGGATGGTCGGGGGAAAGACCGTTCAGAATTTTTTATAATAAGCCGTTGGCAAAACCTGCTTCATTTGCAGAATTCTTTTTTTACAGACTGCAAATATTTAATTTAAGCCCAGGGGAGCAATTTAATTGCTTTGTTGTTATTGTTAAAAAATACCATCGTGTTTTTCTACAAACAGATTCATTGGTTGATTACGATAACACACTTCCTCCCCCAAGGACTTTGGCAGTGAGTGAAGTAATAACTGTTACACGGTTTGAAATCACAGAGCTTTAAAATCTTCACATAGTCACTCACGTGACTCCGAGGTAAAATAGTAAGATTAAACGAGAACTTACCAGTTTGAAGTTTGATCTGTATTTTATGAGGAGTTACGATGAGGGATTACATGCCCTCCGCTCCCACCCTCAATAATATGGGTCAAACTGATAACTGATGTCTCCTTTTCTTTACTATGTTTATTTGAATAACTGTGTCTATCTGTGATTCCACACCGCTGCTTTGAAGTATGCCGCGCATGCGTGCTGAGCGGGCTCTTCACGTAATCCCTCATCGTAACTCCTCATAAAATACAGATCAAACTTCAAACTGGTAAGTTCTCATTTAATCTTACTATTTTATTTGACTCTTCAGTACTTCCTAATATTTTGAACATATGCCTGACATTGGAAATGATGGATTTTGTGTCAGTTTGCTAGATTTTCTGAAAGTTACCTCAACAGGAAGTTAATGTTATATGTTTAATTGGCCAGTGACTTCAAGATTCTACAGTATAAATAATAAGGCGATGACATGCCTAATTTGAAGGCCATTATTAATATGTTTTTCTTTTTTCTTTCCACAGTGTTCCTGCTTTAACTCTTGCTGGTTTAATGTAAGTTTCTTTGGTTCATTCTCCCCTTAACCAATATAACTGAACATTTATCTCTGGTGCTAATGAAAAAATTCAGGTTATTAAAGATAATTAAGTTTTGAGACGTGCTAATTCTAGCTCCGTGTATGAAAGTTTCCTTTGCTTAATGTTTAGTAGACGACGTTATGAAAGGATTCGCAACTGACTAACGTGATCCAAGATGTGGAAGTGTAGTCCTATCTGGCAGACAGTAGCGCAGAGGTAGAGTTGCTGCCTCTCAAGAGTCAGAGACTCGGGTTCGATCCTGACCTCTGGTGCGATCTGGATGGAGTTTACACATTCTCCCTGTGACCACGTGGGTTTTCTCCAGGTGCACCGGTTTCTTCCCATATCCCAAGGAAGTGTCATTTGAGTTTAGTTTTGCACAGGACTGCTGTGGGGCTGGACACAATGGTGTCTGCGAGATACAAGACTATATACGCTCTACAAGTCTAAAGTCCTTTCTGCCTGCACTAATACAGTCAACTATGTTTCTCTGCGAAGCTCTGTGTGAGTGCAAATATTACGTGGCTGTTTTTTGAAACAGCATCCGGAAGGGAAGATGAATCAGATTATTTTAGCATCAAACCACACTTGTGAGAATTCACTTGTAAGTAAAACTCATTCGACAGATCCCCACTCTCATCCATGACGATGCCAGAGAGATGGTGTCAGATCAGAATTTAAACAGCCCACGCAATTGTGATCCATTGTGGCAGTAAGGGACGGCGCTTGGGAATTTTTTATGGTTGTCTTTGTTTCTTAAATCACCAGCAGAAGGAATCCTCACGTTCTTTTTGGTCTCGGCCGTTAACAGTGCAAACATTTTGACATGTGTCTAACACTGCTCTATTATTTTCTCATCACTTTTCTTTAACAAAGACATTACATTAATTTGATGCTCTTCTCCTGATACTGATTGGGTATGTAGAAAGCCCACTCATCAATTAGTATGTACTAATCTGCATCTTAATTCATTTACCCAACCTCCATCCACATCCCTCGAGATTCTTAACCAGTAGAATTATGCTTTAAAAATGTTAATTGGTTGTCAGTATCACAGCCTCATGGGGGACAGAATACCAGGCATCCCTTCCACTTTATGTTTAAAGGATGTTTTATTTCACTGCTCAATTGCCTCCTAATTTTTAAATTCTGCACAGGTATTTTGATCTTCCTAATTAAATTTAACAAAAAACACACAACATTGAACAGGCCCTCCTGGGTTCCTGGTTGACTTTTTTCAACTCAAGTTGTGGGTTCCATAAAGGACGATATGATATGATAGAAATGTATTTAACCCAGGAGGGAAATTGATCTGCCAACAGTCACAAAACACCAGATACATGAAACATTAAGTTAAAGTGATGAGTGGCAGGATTGTTGATGTTCAAAGATTGGGGAGGGGGTGTCGGTCTACCCCATGACAGAAGGGGAAGGAGTTGTACGGTGGCCGCAGGGAAGCAGGATCTCCTGTGGCGTTCTGTCCTGCATCTTGGTGGAACCAGACTGTTGCGGAAGGTGCTCCTCAGGTTGACTAGGGTGTCATGGAGGGGGTGAGCTGAATTGTCCAAGATGCTCCACAGTTTGAACATCCTCCCCTCCAAGCCCACCTCCCATGAATCCAATTCCACCCCCAGGATGGGGCTGGAGTTGAAGGTAATCTTCAGCATGAACCAGCATCATGGAAGAAGGTGTATGGGGAGCTGGTGCTCCTTCTGTCATTTATTTTACTAGGCTTCCATGTGCTTGACCAAAAAAGGTCCCCACTTTCTACTTACCTATTTTGCAAGCAAATTCTCTATTTTACTTGGACATGGGCCATGGATTCCAACACATTGATGGCATTGTATTTTAGGTTTTAAGAACATTCTAGAAGCATTTTTCCGTCCTGTTAATCTTTTGTCATGATAAGGCTCTAGTCTGCCACCTAGTGTCAGGCATGGGAATGATGTGGCCCAAGCACTGGAGCTGGAGGGCTGTGAATAAAACCTAGATGCTGGGGTTAGAAACATCGAAAATAGGCGCAGGAGTCGGCCTTGCAGCCCTTTTGAGCCAGCACCGCCATTCAATATAATCATGGCTGATCATCCAAAATCAGTACCCTGTTCCTGCTTTCTTCCCATATCCCTTGATTCCGTGTGTAAGGAAGAACTGCAGATGTTGGTTTTTATCGAAGGTAGACACAAAATACTGGAGTAACTCAGCAGGCGAGGCAGCTTCTGGAGAGAAGTCTCGACCCGAAATGTCGCCCATTCCTTCTCTCCAGAGATGTTGCCTCACCCGCTGAGTTACTCCAGCATTTTGTGTCTCCCTTGATTCCGTTAGCCTTAAGACCTATATCTAACTCTTGCTTGAAAACATCCAGTGAATTGGCCTCCACTGCCCTCTGTGGCAGGGAATTCCAGATTCACAACTCTCTGGATGAAAACATTTTTCCTCATCTCAGTCCTAAATGGCCTACCCCTTTTTCTGAACTTACCAACATCGGGGACATTTTTCCTGCATGTCCAATCCCTTGAGAATTTTGTATGATTCTATTAGATCCCCTCTCACCCTTCTAAATTCCAGTGAATATAAGCCCAGTCGATCCATTCTTTCATCATTTATCAGTCACGCCATCCCGGGTATTAACCTGGTGAACCTATGTTGCACTCCCTCAATAGCTGGTTGTTGATCTGGGAGAGGATGCTAACATTGATTTGCTTGTGCTACCCGAGTATATGGAGGGTTTTTGTGGATATTTCTCCACTGGTCAGGGTGTCCAGTCTGCCTGCAACACCAAATCTGCACTTTGCTGACTCCGGGCTCACAATATCTTCTGTCCTACTATTTTTCTTTCACTTATAGTTTGATTACTAAACCCCCCCTGTACATAATTTTTAACTTCCCGAGATGATGGATGGATCATCCTCTATTGTGAAATGTATTTACTTAGCAAATCAGCCATCAGACATATTACATTGCTTACTTATTGCATCTTCCCGAGATATATGATGGCATTTATGCAGGTTATCATCCTCATATAAGGACATGTGAAACACAATGGACTGATAGGTACTTAGCAAATCAGCCATCAGACAAGGGTCTCTGGATGTATGATCTTGCTTACTTTTTAAGCATCTAAGTCGCCCCTTCCCAGGGTGATTGAAAGTTTTAGAGATGCATTAGCATTATATATGAAAACTATTTTTTACCAAGAGTTATCATTTAGTGCGGTTCTCAGGTGAGAGGGAGCAAGGGAGCTAGTCAAGAAGTCCCTGTGTGCTGCAAAATATAATTACAATCAAGGAATGGATATAAGGACATGGGGTTGAGGAGTGGCCTTTAGAAAGTATATAAAATGGTTGAAAGGAATAGGTTGGCAGAAGATAATTTTATAATGGGGTGTGTAATGAACAACTTTCGGGAAGCGATAGGAGAATTAATTATATTCGGGGCGGCACAATGTCGCAGCGGTAGAGTTGTTGCCTCATAGTGCAAGAGACCCGAGTTCGATCCTTTTGCATGGAGTTTGAATGATCTCCCTGTGACCGCGTGGGTTTTCTCCAGGTATTCGGGTATCCTCCCACATTCCAAAGACTTGCAGGTTAATTGGCAATGGTAAAATTGTAAATTGTTCCTAGTATGTAGGATTGTGCTAGAGTATGGGGTGATCACTGATTAGTGTGGACGGTGGGCCAAAGGGCCTGAAAGTCTAAAGTAAACAGTAAAACTGGGAACAGTAGCCTTAGTGTAGAGTATAATGACCAGCATACCTGTTGCACATTATTGATGAGCATACTCGCTGATCATGTGCATGCACCATGCACCTTCAGTCCACCCACTCAAACTGTGCAGTAGTGCAGTAAACTAGAAGAGCAGAACAAAATGTTCCCATGAGTCAAATAGTCCACGCTATGACAAAAAGAATGACCTGACACTGTAAAAGTGAAGGGATATTTTGTATTTTGACTTTTTTCTATTTTGTTTAAGCTGAAAAATGAGATGACTTATTTCTCGTGATCTTTTTGATACTTTAATGTAAAGCACCAGTTTGATTTAATTTTTCGACTCTGGGAGATTTTTAGTTTGTTATACCAAAGAAATGTCAATGTAGTTTCAGCTTTGAGCTTTGAGAAATACACTGGCAGACCTCTGGATGGCTATGGAGAGGCACCTTCATGAGTTTTGTAGTTGGGTGCAGCAAAGTGCACTCCACCAAACCACCACAGGGGCTTGGACCCGACCAATTGTCCGACCATGGCCCATCAAGCTTAAGCAGGGACGTAACAGAGACTGCGATTTGCACAGCCAATGTTGAATTGGATGAGCTTTGTTGGTGTACGTCATTGACACTTCCAGCTTGCTTCCATTTGTCCCAATGAGTCCTGAAAAATATAGTTTGTATCTTGGGCTGTCTGCTCCATCAGTTTTCCCCATTCCCAGCCCAACCAAGAATCATGATTTGGACACGAGTGCTTTAATGATTTAACAATGGGAAGAGTGTAGAGACCCACAATTCAATGGACAATAGGTGCAGGAGTAGGCCATTCGGCCCTTTGTGCCTGCACCGCCATTCACTGTGATCATGGTTGATCATCCACATTCAGTACCCCGTTCCTGCCTGTTCACCATATCCCCTGAATCCGCTATCTTTAAGAGCTCCATCTAACTCTCTCTTGAAAGTATCTGGAGAATTGGCCTCCACTGAGTTCTGAGGCAGAGAATTCCACAGATTCACAACTGTCTGGGTAAAAACGTTTTTTCTCATCTCCGTCCGAAATGGCCGACCCCTTATTCTTAAACTGTGGCCCCTGGTTATGGACTTCCCCAACATCGGGAGCATGCTTTCTGCCTCTAGCATGTCCAATCCCTTAATAATCTTATATGTTTTAATAAGATCCCCTCTCATTCTTCTAAATTCCAGAGTATACAACTTCGGGCCATTGCACCTTTCTGTGCATGTGTGCCTTTTCAGTTTGTATCGGTAAGCCTAGATTCCTGTCTGCAACGGAGGTAAGGGTACCATGGGAGTAAACAACTTGATAATGTCATCACCTTCTTTCCGATGACTCTTTATAAGATTTGGATATCAGACAAATTTACTCATCCACTCAATCATTGACATCGATGATGGCCTGCTTTTGTGAATAGGATTTGTATCTCATTTCGCCCCTTTGTAGGAAGGATGTGGAGGCTTGAAAAAGGTGTCGTGGAGGTTTACATTTTGTTAGGATTTGGGAATTTTAACAAAAGACTCTTAATGGGGTTATCATTTTCTTTGGAGATTCCACGGTGGCTCTGACACATATTAATAATTAAATTCAATGGACTAGGTCCCGGGGTTTGGTCTGGTTTCTATTGCCAATGTTTGATGTGTTGTGAGATTTCATCATCTTTTGTGAGTGAAACAGGCTGTAACCTTCAAAGCCAGTCGAGCACACACTAGTGGATCACTGGGTTCTGACTCCGCTGGTCTTAATTGGAAAGATGCTGCCTAGCTTGGATACCAATTAAAATATATACCAGATCTGAAGAACATGACACTCCATCGATAGCATTCCCATCCGAATGCCCCGAGGTCTCATAAAAATGCCGACTCGACTGAATTTAGGACCAAACTGAATAGAACAGAGTCAAAGAACGTTTATTAATTACTGCTTGGGCATAGAAGTTGAAACTGGGAAATAAATTCTATAGCTGATGCAAGGATCATGATTGCACGATTAGTTTATGCCAGTCTTGTAAACAATGTAACTCTGCTTGCTAATTGCAAGGGTTGCAGTATCCATGAATTACTGCCACATGATTCACTGGCTGGATGCTGCAGCAGAGGCACCACTACCACACGTAGCTGCTACTGTGTAAATATTAAGCTGCAATGTAAGAGGACTTGAAGGGGAGCTGACGTAATACATGGCATAGAGATTGAATGAATGCCCATCAGCCAGTGTAGGGGAAAGATGGCATTGATGACATCCCGATACAAGTTTAGATTCCACGTGAGTTGTCTTTGTAATGGATCCGGATGAGAACTTTGTGGGCGACTGATGAAAGCACAAGGGCAATGGAACTCATCGTGCATTGGGAAATCTTGTATTCAGCACTGGGTGGCTCACCAGAATGCAGCGCTGAACCTTGTTCAGGCCTGCGGGTTAATGTTCGAGATTTTTCAGCATGAAAAGCTTAATTCCATTTGCAATCAGCCATGATTCTGGATACATCCCAGATCATCTGCGGCACAGTGGCGTAGCGGTAGAGTTACTGCCTTGCAGTGCCAGAGACTTGCAGCTCAATCCTGACTACGGGTGCTGTCTATGCGGAGTTTGTAATTTTTCCCCATGACCGCATGGGTTTTCCCCGAGTGCTCCGGATTTCTCCCACACTCCAAAGACGTACAGATTTGTAGGTTAATGGCTTTGGTAAAAATTGTAAATTGTCCCCAGTATGTAGGATAGTGTTGGTGCACAGGGATCGCCAGTCGACACGAGCTCGGTGGGACAAAGGCCCTTTTTCCGCGCAGAATGTTACGTTAACCAAAGTAGCACGAAGCCTAATTTCCCTGACAACTGTTTTCTTTCAATGAGTCTCCTTTTAAAAAAAAAATCTATTAAAGTGAAAATGTGGCAATCTAATAACACAAAAAGATGATTTGCCTTTTGAGTGAAAGTAATTTCCGTACGCAAATAGAAAATAATAAGATGCATGCCCCCAAACCTCTGGGTCAATTGATGTGTTTAAAACTTAGCATGAATTAAAATTAATAAATGAATGTGGCTGTCTGAACATGGAGTGACACCACACATAGAGCTGTGGATGATAAAACAAACAATGCAGCCAACGTATTTACCTCGTACAGACATTATGCCATTTGTCAATTTTTAATTGAAGAATGTCGAAAAGCTAATGAATGGCATTTTGGCTAAACTGCACTGTTATTGTGTTTAAACCAGTTGAGTTAATTTAAAAAAAAACACTCATTTATATTTTAAACAAGTTTTTGAACTCATTCGCAATCAAGCACAATTTGCTCCTTAATTTTTTTGTGTGACATTTTATGTAATTTTGTCCAGTAGGTTTTGTATGCATTGAAATTTCCCCCGCTTTAACACATCCAACTCCTGTAAGGTCACTGTGTTACTTCTCAGACTATTCCCATGGAATATCCTGTGAAACAGGAGATGAGTTTCTTTCTCAGTCACAACCAAACACATCTGCCTGCAAGTGTGAATATCAAGTACAATGTCATTAAAGATTCAGCATACGATCATTCAAGTCAGTCAAGAGCCATTCGCTCTCTATTAACGTTAAACAATATAGTTCCTTGGTCTAAACAGGGGATCATACTCAAAATATCACCTATCCATGTTGTGTTTAGTTTAGAGATACAGGAGGAAACAGGCCCTTTGGCCCACCGAGTCCACACCGACCAGTGATCCCCGCACATTAACACTAGGGACAATTTACATTTATACCAAGCCAATTAACCAACAAACCTTACAAAGTACGTCTTTGGAGTGTGGGAGGAAATTGAAGATCTCGGAGTAAACCCACGTGGTCACGGGGAGAACGTAAAACTCCGTACAGACGGCATCTGTAGTCGGGATCGAACCCGGGTCTCCATCGCGGCAAGCGCTGTAAGGCAGCAACTCTACCGCTGCGCCACAAATATCTGTTCTCGCGAGATACTGTCTGATCCGCTGAAATACACTAGAATTTTGTGTGTATCTTTGGTATAAACCAGCATCTGCAGCTCCTTGTTATTAGAATGTTCCTTGGTAGTCCAACAGATCTGTTCGAATTAGCTTTGTTACCATCTGCATTTGCCACACAAACGTCTATTCATACTGCCTCTTTATAATGGCAAAATGCAACAATATACTGGGCATCAAACAAAATTTAACACCAAACTATATGATTTAATATAGAACAGAACAGCACAGGAACAGGCCATTCGGCCCACAATGTTTATGCCGGCCATAAATCCAGAACATGTAGGCTGTAATGACGATACATGAAATAGGAGGAGTTGACTACTTGGTTTTCAAGCTTTATCTGCCATTTAATGAGATTGGAGTTGATCTGATTGTAGTCTGACATTGCCACCTTTATATGGTACCAATCCCCACCTTTCTTATCAAATGTCTGTAGTCCTCTGCCTTAAATATATTCAAAGATCCTGCTTCCAACTACTTATTTGGCAGACAGTGCCAAAGTTTCATGATCCTCTGAGGGGGAAAAAAAGCCTTGTCTCCATCTTGGATGTGCAATTTATTCTTAAAACAATGGCCCCAGATAGAACAAAGGAGCACAGAAAATAGGCACAGAAGCTTGATATTCCCCTCCAGGCCACCACAATCAAAATGCCATCACCAGGCACATCCTCTCCTTCCTTATTATCATTTTACCAGGACCAATTTCTCTTGGATACTTTGTTCATTAATTGACCTGGGCACGATATAGGTCATGAATGAACAGGTTATAAATGTGATATATATCATTTAATGGAAATATTGTTGACGGACCCTTTCTGAGTGAGCACATCAAATGCAGGATGAAACTCACAGGGAAAAACGCTGATTTTCAATCCACTTCTTTCATTGATATTAACCAGGACGTTGCACAAAAGTGTGGCATCGTGTAATCCAATCTGACATCAAATTTGGCTTCCAGACACAGCTATTAGTGTGGTTTCAGTCTGCAGTGGGATTTAGAAATTAATGCATTATGGAGTTAATATGGAGTTTAGAATGATCTTATAGAAACATATAACATTTTAAAAGGACCGGACAAGCTAGATGCAGGAAAAATGTCCCCAATGTTGGGGGAGTCCAGAACCAGGGGCCACAGTCTTAGAATAAAGGGGAGGTAATTTAAGACTGAGGTGAGAAAAAACTTTTTCACCCAGGGAGTTGTGAATTTGTGGAATTCCCTGCCACAAAGGGCAGCGGAGGCCACATCACAGGATGGATTTGAGAGTTAGATAGAGCTCTAGGGGCTGGTGGAATCTAGGGATATGGGGAGAAGGCAGGCACAGGTTATTGATTGGGGACATGATCACAGGGCTGAATGGCCTCCTCCTGCACCTATTTTCTATGTTTCTAAATGGCTTCGCATTTACATGGCTAAACCAATATCTTGGTTTAATGTGCTTCTTGACCCACCCTATCTTCTGTCAACAAAAGCCTATTTAACAACATGAGAAACAGGTGATTGAAGATAATTATAAAGTGCTGGAGTAACTCAACTGTTCAAGCATCATCTCTGGAGAAAAAGGATAAGTGACGTTTTGGGTCGGAACACTTCTTCGGACTTTCAGGGATCCTTTCTGTCCCGCTAAATTACTCCAGCAGTGTGTGTCAATCATCAGTAGAAACCAGCATCTGCAGTTGCTCCCCTACACAGGAGACTACTTCAGCAATCAGGACTCAGTCTCTTACCCAATCTCTTGTTTCTCTCTGAGTCAAGAAAGATTTGAACAATTGCGGTCCATGTTTCTCAGAAGGAGACGGTTCCAAAGGTTCAGAGACTTTGACAAAATCCATCCTCTTAGCTCCAAAATGTCCAACCTCTTATTCCATCTCTGTTCTCGACTCTCCAGACAGGAGAAACATCTTGCACAGCATCTGCACTATTAATTCTTCTGAGACTCATGCATTGAGTTTGTTAGTGGCATTTGTGGAAACAAAGGTGTGACTGTCCATTTACTTCGAGGGAAGCTGTGTACATAGAAGCCTGGCAAGCTGGAAAGGGTACAGAGAAGATTTTGTGAGGATGTTGCCAGGACTGGAGGGTCTGAGCTATCAGGAGAGGTTGAATAGGCTGGGATTCTATTCCTTGGAGCAGAGGAGGATGAGGGGTGATCTTATAGAGCTTGTATAAAATCACGGGGAATAGATCGGGTTGATGCACAGTGTTTCTTGCCCAGAGTAGGGGGAACGAGGACCAGAGGGTGTAAGTTTAAAGTGAAGCGGAATAGATTTAATAGGACTCTGAAGGATAACTTTTTCACACACAGAGTGGTGGGTGTATGGAACAGCTGCCAGAGGTAGCTGAGGCAGGGACTATCCCAACATTTATCTTCTTCTTGCGTTTGAAGCAGCAGAAGTCTGCAGTAAGGTTATGCCATCTGGTTCTACATCTGTAGGTGCCCGCCCTAAAAAGGGTGCATGCGGCGCTGCTGCTTTCCCTGTTCGTTGTCGTTCGCCTGACTGAGGTCAGTTGACAGAGCTCACCATGGGGAGGTCGGCAACATGAGCCCCCTCCCTCCCCCCCCCAACATTTAAGAAACATTTCTAAGACAGGTACATGGATAGGGCAGGTGTGGTGGGATATGGGTCAAATGCAGACAGGTGGACTAGTGTAACTGAGACATTTTGGCAGGTGTGGGCAAGTTAGGCCGAAGGGCCTGTTTTCACGCTGTGTGACTCGATGACACTATCTAACATTTTTATGTTCACTATTAAACAAAGATGGTCACCAGTTTAAGTTAGTCAATTAATCAACGTATCTTCATTATCTTCAAGCATTTCTCAATGGCATTAATTGGGACTGTCAGATGATTCGTTATTGTTTTGAATGCATCACTGTTATTTTTCCCACTATGCAGTATTATCTTCACGAAGGGTCAAGTCAAGAGAGTTTATTGTCATGTGTCCCAGATAGGACAATGAAATTCTTGCTTGCTGCAGCACAACAGAATATTGTAGGAATAAATACAGAACAGGTTAGAGTGTCCATATACCATGGATATATATATATATACACACATAAATAAACAGATAAAGTGCAATAGGCTGTTATAGTTCAGTTTGTTTGAAGTTGTGTTTAATAGTCTGATGGCTGTGGGGAAGAAGTTGTTCCTGATCCTGGATGTTGCAGATTTCAGGCTCCTGTACCTTCTACCTGATGGCAGCAGAGAGATGTGTGTGTGACCAGGATGGTGTGGGTCCTTGTTGATGTTGGCAGCCTTTTTGAGGCAGCGACTACGATAGATCCCCCTCGATGGTAGGGAGGTCAGATGGACCGGGCAATGTTTACAACGTTTTGCAGCCTTTTCCACTCCTGGACGCTCAAGTTGCCGAACCAAGCCACGATGCAACCGGTCAGCATGCTCTCTACTGTGCACCTGTAGATGTTTGAGAGTCCTCCTTGACATACCAACTCTCCGTAATCTTCTCAGGAAATAGAGGCGCTGAAGTGCTCTCTTTATAATTGCATCAGTGTTCTGGGACCAGGAGAGATCTTCGGAAATATGCACGCCCAGGAATTTGAAGTTCTTGACCCTTTCCACCATCGACCTGTTGATATAAACGGGACTGTGGGTCCCCATCCTACCCCTTCCAAAGTCCACAATCGGTTCCGTGGTTTTACTGGTGTTGAGAGCCAGGTTATTGTGCTGGCACCATTTGGTCAATCTGTCGATCTCACATCTGGACTCATCCCCATCAGTGATACGTTCCACAACAGTCGGCGAACTTGATGACAGAGTTCGCACTATGTCCGGCTACGCAATCGTGTATTCACAATTAGAACATAGAACAGCGCAAGAACAGGCCCGTGGGCTCTCAAAGTCTGTGCAGAACATGATGTCAAGACAGTCTCATATCTACCTGTACATAATTGATACCCTGCATGTCCACAGAGACTGAAGAAGGGTCTCGACTTGAAACATCACCTATTCCTTTTCTCCAGGGATGCTGCCTGACTCACTGAGTTACTCCAGCATTTTGTGTCTGAATTTTAGATGGGAACATGGATATGCAGGGATATGGCTCACATGTAGCAGAGATCAGTTTCATTTGCCATCATGTCCAGCACAGACATTGCGGCCAGATGAGCCTGTTCCTCTGCTACACTGTTCGATGTTTTATGGCAGGGAATCAATTACTTTTGCGTTAATCCTTGCACAAGCCTATGAAGCTCCCGGGAGCGATAGCCTCCAGCCAGGCTTCTGTGTACACATCTCCCTTTGAAGTGAGAAAAGCCTTGCAGACAATCGCAGACACACGTTTGTTTCCAGATGGCCAGCAACCACTTGACTGGAAAACAATGTCTTGAAACCCGTACTTCAGCAGTGGCATGCAATGAGCAACATCGGGGAGAGGAGGAGTTCAGTGGGATTTTGTTCAGGGCAGCACGATCTGACACAAGTGCACTAGGCAGTCATTAAGAAGCCTGCGGAGAATCTGGTCTAATCAGCGGATTCATCCGGGATAAGTAAAGATATTTTATTTTGCCGGCTTTGTCTTTGTCAAAGGGATCAAATGGACTGGCGGGAAGTGATTCAATTGACTGGTATGCATTCTCGCGTTTTTTTTTCTATTTGCCTCAGTCGATGCACATTTAATACTCTGTGAAGGCTGCACTGGTATACGTAGGCATGCGAGTCCACAGCTGCCTGCAGCTGGATAGTGCTCCCTTGCAAACTCGGAACGTGTTGGGCAGCACTTTGTCCCCACCGTGACTCAGTCTGACACCGTCTTGACTGACTACAAGCAAGGAGCTTGCAGCAGGATTAAGTGGATAACAAGGGAGGGGGAGCAAGCCAGGAAGATGCCCGAGGCAAGGCTCCAGCTCTTGCTTAGACTGACGATTAATCATGGAGATGCTCGAATCCAAACAGCACAGAGGCTAATTGAGGATCTGAGAAATAACGCCTGACAGTCCAAGTCCGTCCTGGCCTGTTCTGTGTGCATATAATGAGCCATCAAGAGAGCTTATAACTAACCCATGAAGTGGACGTGTCATCGTTTCCATCCAGCATCTTCCATCTTAGCTGATAGTTCAGCAGTAAAGCAGATGTAAGGTTTCAACATTTTGTGTATCCTCTGGGTTCTTTGGAATCAAGGCTTGGCGTCTAGACAAAGTATACACTGGCACTTACCCATAAGGCATGATGACCATATCCTGGGAGCGTGGCTGATATGGGTAGGCCAGATGTAATCAAACTTTGCTAATTACCAGTGAATCACTTTGCTGATGCCTCAAGATGTTGAGGTTTATTTACCCACGTGTAATCCATGTCCTTCCACTCCCTGCTAATCCATATGTCTATGCAAAAGCCTCTTCAATGCCGCTATCATATTTGCCTCTACCTCCAATCCTGGCAGTGTTTTCAAAGCTTCACTGTCCTCTGTGTGTAAAAATAAATTTGCCCCTCAGATCTCCTTTTAAACGTTGCCCCTCTAACCTTTAAAGCTAAGTCTTCGATTTTTTTTTCCATCCTGGGAAAAAGGCACTGGCTGTCAACCTGATCTATACTGCTCAGAATTTTATATACTTCTAACAGGTCTTCCCACAACCTGCAGTGTTCCAGAGAAAATAATCCGTCTGTCCAACCCTCTCCCTGTAGCTAATACCCCCCCTAATCCAGGCATCATTCTGGTAAGGAAGTTAAAACACAAGGCTAAGGATTCCTGAAGGTGGTGAGACAGGAAGGTGGATCCATCAAAACATCAAGTTTTTACTTTTACAGATGCAGCGTGGAGTCCATCGGCCCACCTAGTCCATGCCGACCACGAGCACCCCATACACTAGCATTATCGTACACACTAGAGACACTTTTGAATCTGAATCTGAATAGAGACACTTTACATCAACCTACAAACCAATATGTCTTTGGTTTCTCAACTAGGGTCTTCATGGCCTCTTAGATAAGTTGGTGCAGTCCACGTTGAGATATGCTGCTAGTTACACCAATACAAACTTAAAAATGCACAGGCAAATAAATTGAAACAGAGTCCCCTAGACGGCAACAGGCAGACCAACCAACTCACGACTGCAGCTATGTGGTCAATGACAGTCCTTGCTGCATGGGAGCCTCTGAAAATATCACTCTTCACTCTAGGATGTATGCGAAACTTGCTGCCAAAAGATCTTATGTTGATGGTCCTTCTCTACCTCTTTCTCCATTTACTGGGAGGCTGCCTTGCTCTATCCTGTTGAAGGCTTGGAGGAACCATCACTTGCAGGAGTTTGGAAACATTTAGTGCTACGAAAAACAAACACCACACTTCAGTTTGGTATCGGGATTGCCCAAGTATCGACTTCACTGTAGTTTAGATATACAGCCCAGAAACAGGCCCTTTGACCCACCGAGTCCACGTCAACCAGTGATCCCCATACACTTGCACTATCCTACACCCGAGGGACAATTTTACGATTTAACCAAAGCCAATGAACTTACAAACCTGAACGTCTTTGAAATGTGTGAGGAAACCGGAACACCCAGAGAAAACCCACACAGTCACTGGGAGAACGTACAAATACTGTACAGACAGCACCCGTAGTCAGGATTGAACCCAGGTCTCTGGTGCTGTAAAGGAGCAACTCTACCGCTGCCCCACCATGCCTCCATTTCTTGATCTGCAAGTATTGATATTGGTTTATTATCACGATGTGTACTGACATACAATTAAAAACTTTATTTGTCTGCCATTCAGTCAAAACCATACCATATCTGAGTACAATCGAGCCATATCCGATTTACACACTACAGGATTTACATGCGATGTATCTCCTTGCCCTACCCAGTTTTGTTGGTGGGATGAACCGTCCCAAAAAGAAACACTCAGGATTTAATCAAATTTATTACCCGTCATGCAAAAGGCCATTTTCTTCCTCAAAATCCTATCTCCATAGTGAGAACAATCTTTATTGATTACATGCCTCTGGTATTGACTTATGTCAGATGAAATTGGCAGTTGTTGCAAGAAAATGTGTATAAAATCATGTGAGGAGTAGATTGGATAGATGAGCAGTCTCTTCCCAGAGTAAGTGAATTGAGGACCAGAGGACGCAGGCTTAAGGTGAAACGATTTATTCTGAGGGGTAACTTTTTCACACAAAGGGTAGTGGGTGTATGGAACAAGCTGCCAGAGGAGGTAGTTGAGGCTGGAACTATCACAATGTTTAAGAAATCGTTAGACAGGTACATGGATCGGACAGGTTTGAGGGCATACAGGCCGAGTGGGACTAGTGTAGCTGAGATATTTTGGCCAGTGTGGGCAGGTTGGGCTGAAGGGCCTGTTTCCACACTGAATGACTCCGAGACATAATTTTGGACATAAATACAATCTGTAATCCTGTTAACCATCCAGCCAACAGCCTAACCTTCTTCTGAAGCAGAGTGTAGAAAGATAATACTGAAGCCACACCAGCTAGGTATTTGGAATCAAGCTCAAGGTGAAATTAGTCCATGGTGGAACGATAATAACCAAGAAGGACTACAACAATGTCAGGATAATGTATCACCTTCAAGATCCCTTCATCTTAAGGTGGATGTACATCACTGTTCTTCTTCTTGCAAATAAAACATAAACCAAAGGAATAGTTGGATCTCAAGCCAGGTGTTGAGCAGCCAGGTTGTTGTCTCTGCGTCAATGTCTGCCAGGCCCTGAGCTCCATTTGGTGGGTGGTAGAGCAGGCACCAGAGATGACATGGTTGGCTATCTGTTGTTCTGCTCCGCATTCACAGGCTGGGCTCTGGCAGAGTCCCCTTCTGCACATGCTGGGATTGAAACGGCCAACTCCAGTACGAAGACTGTTGAGCTTCACCCATGCTCCTCTGCGGAGGTCAGACCCTGGACAGCTGCTGGATCATCCTCATAGAACATTTGTGTTCCAGACTGTCGACTCCTCGTTAGGAAGGCCACATGAGATCAGTTAGTTAATGAAAAAAAGATGGCAGAATATCAAATATTGTGTAATTCAATATTCAGGCCGTTCTTTCCTCTCCTCTTAGTAAAAGAGGTTAAATCATTGTTGTTTCCAAGCCAACAGAACATTTTCAGTGTAGTTGTCTTAAAAAAGAATGAAGAAAAATCTGAAAGTAACAAATAGTAATACTTAAACACTACTTAATGTCAGATTGATGGATGTGTTCAATTGCAGTGATACACATTTGTCCTAAAATAGGGCATCTTTAAAATCTGCGGGTTTATTCTCTCTTGTTTTACCACTGAACTTCCATTTAAAATATGTGTATTAAAGGGTAGGATCATATTTCACAATGCCTTAATTGCAGCTTGTAGAAAAGTTAGAGAACGAGAGAAGTTTTAAGCAACATCTATATTTAGTAATACAATTTTGGTGAGCTGGAAGGTATTGCTGATCTGAAACAGTAAACAGGTTAAACTTTCAGCCACTAAGCAATTGTCCATGACAAGGTTCTATTTATTGTTGAATATTAGAGTCATAGTCATGCAGTGGGGAAACAGTTCCTTTGGCCCAACTTGCCCACACCGACCAACATGTCCCATCTACACTCATCCCACCTGCTCGTTCCATACACTCACCATCCTTTGTGTGAAAAGTACTCCTGTACTCTAAGGAATAGAGTCCCAGCCTGCTCAACTTCTCCCTATAGCTCAGGCCCTCGAGTCCAAGCAACATCTTCGTAAATCTTCTGTACCTTTTCCAATTTTACAACATCTTTCCTATAGTATGGTGCCCAGAACTGAACATTATACTCTATTTGCGGCCACACCATTTATTCTCCAATTTGTGTTTTTTTACCGTGATGTTCAATTCCTATTTATAGATGAGGTTTTTAATCACCCATTTTCTGCTCTTCTAATGTATCTCTTTGGGGGTCAATTGTCCTCCTTCACTCTACCTCTGTGGTCATCCCTCACTTCTGATCCATGATGTGAACATCTAAGAGTTGGAGGATTGCAACAAAGTTTAATCCAATCCTTGCCCATTACCAAGACAGGCACAAATAATATAATCTGATTCCTATCAAGGCAGTAAATTATCTGTGACTTTCTAACTAAAGCTACCAAGTATGTCTGGACTTCCTGGCACTTGAGAGCAAACATCTTTGCAGCCTCTGGGAATCAGATCTGGGATAATTCCTACTTTCAGCATCGTACAGAGATGCATCGCAGAATAAGGTCCTTCATCCATTGAGCCCATGTTGGAAATACACCACGCAATTTTACGCTAACCCTATGCTAACCCATTATTCTACCCCTTTCCCATAAACTCCTCCTCAGATTTGATCCCTCATATATACTGAGACAGTATGTAATGTAATATCTACCTTTTGTGAAAAATGATCTTAGCAGGATCGACTGGGTCTATATTCACTGGAATTTAGAAGGATGAGAGGGAATCTTATATAAACATATAACATTCTTAAGGGATTGGACAGGCTGGATGCATGAATAATGTTCCCAATGTTGGGGGATTCCAGAACCAGAGGTCACAGTTTAAGAATAAGGGGTAGGCCATTTAGGTGTGAGATGAGGAAAAACATTTATACCCAGAGAGTTGTGAATCTGTGGAATTCTCTGCCACAGAAGATAGTGGAGGCCAATTCACTGGATATATTCAAGAGACTTAGATATAGCTCTTAGGGCTAACGGAATCAAGGGATATGGGGAGAACGCAGGAACGGGGTACTGATTTTGGATGATCAGTCATGATCATATTGAATGGCAGAGCTGGCACGAAGGGCTGAATGGCCTAGTCCTGCACCTATTTTCTATGTTTTTATTATACAAAATAGAATGTTCAGTCATTAGATTCAGTTGGATTTCTACTTACTGGTATTTGGATTTGTCAGCTTTCCCCTAAGGTATTGTCTTCCCCTCGGCTCCCTTCACCTCCCCATATGTACGAATTGGAGATTCTGAACGGTTGCAATGTATTAAAATAGGACTTCCTGAATAATTTTGGACATTCATAATTAAATTTCATTATACCTCTTACAGAAAAATGTATGGTACTGATTAATGCAATACTTAGTTCATTAGAAACTTCTAATGAGATGTCAAATAAAGATTGAATTATTTACCTCTGCACAAGTATTTCTTTTGGTCATTGGCACTGATATCAGCATGTACAGTCCCTCCATTCTGTGTAAAGTTAGTTTAGTTTAAAGATACAGAGCGGAAACAGGCCCTTCGGCCCACCGAATCCGAACCGGCCAGCGATCCCCGCACATTAACACTATCCTACACACACTAGGGACAATTTACAATTGTGTGGGAGAAAAATGAAGATCTCGGAGATAACTCACGCAGTCACAGGGAGAACGTACAAACTCCGTACAAGCAGCACCTGTAGTCGGGATCAAACCCGGGCCTCCAGCAATGCAAGCGCTGTAAAGCAGAAACTCTACCGCTGTGCCACCATGCCGGCCTGGTGTACAAAGTTAACTCTGACCACTGAAGCCAGTAAGTCAGAGTTGTCAGGTAAAATAATTCATTAATCAGTTAATTTCCCGGTATAATTTCTCCATTGTGCTCCATGTTGTTATTGACTACCTGGGTCAAGGTACTGAGTTAGAGGATGGCAAAGGCTCGTTCCCTCTAAGAAGATGTGAACCATCTTCATGCTTTCATGGAAAGTTCACACTCTGCAGCTTTATAGCTGAATGATGGACAATCCCACTCTGTTACCATTAAGGGAGTCCCAGGGCTATATACAATGCCGCAGTTTAAAAAAGGTCAACCACAGGCATCTCAAAGAAACCAGGATCATACAATAAATATAGTTATCAGAATGGAGCTAATCTAGAGAACAGCCAACCTTTTGGATTATGAGCAACAGCTGCAGATTGAACCATAACTTTGCTCTCAATCCCCTCAAAATATTTCATAAAATAAAAATATGAAAACATCTGAACTTGCCTTAATGTCGAGCAACAAATCAAATGAATTTGGGTTCTTAAGTTCGTACAATTTAAAAGTTAGTAGAAACCAATTTTAATCATTGATTTAGTTTTAAAGATACAGCACAGAAACAGGCCCTTCGGGTGTTCGCGCACATTAACACCCACTAGGGATAATTTTTGTGGAAGGAAACCGAGGATGTGGGAGGAAACCGAAGATATCGAAGAAAGCTCACGCAGGTCATAGAGAGAACGTACAAACTCCGTACAGTCAGCACCCGTAATTGGGATCGAACCCGGGTCTCCCTTTAAGGCAGCAACTCTACCGCTGTGCCACCGTGATTGTTTACATGTTATCAGCAGACAGATGGTATATTTCTTTCAAAAACAGCTCCTATAATTAATGTGCTTATGCCTACTGTTAAATTGATATTATTCACTGGTAAATTTGCACCTTGTGCCTCAGAGGCGTTTTGTACCATGTAAAATTTCATGTTAATGCTTGCCTTATTAATGCTCTGTTCCCCATGTGGAAATAGTGCGGAAATTAACACTGTTCCCGGAATGTCAAAATATGCCAGAGCAAATTCAACTGCAAAGGCTTTATATCTCCTCCTTTAGATCCTCTGGACATCCCAATACATTTCACAGCCAATTAAACCCTGTTGTAATGTAAGGAACATGTCACAAAATGTGCACGAAGCACACAGCAGGTTTCAGCAAAAAAAAGAGCAAAGCTGAGAATTAAAATCCACACCTGGTACCCACAGCATATTCTTCCCTTCTTCAAGATAGAAACTACAACCTGTGATCCTGGGAGGCAGAGTGAAGCCAAGAGGCTTCTCCACTCTGGGGATTTTGCCTGCAAAGCTTGCCAGGTTAAATCTGCTATAAAAGGACACAAAGTGCTGGAGTCACTCACTGGATCCTGCAGCATCTCTGGAGAACATAAATAGGTGCTGTTTTGGGTCGGGACACTTCTGAACTACTCCAGAGATGTTGCCTGACCCACTGAGTTTAGTTCTTATTATGTATCTGAGTGTTAAAATGTTTTAGTTTGTTTCTCAACGTAAAAATAACGGGTGTTTTTTTAAACTGATACATATTCCTAAAACAGGGGTGGCTTTGAGAGCCTAGGGTTGGGCTCTCTGCCGCTGTCAAAGCCGTCCTGTAGTGCATCTCTGCGGTTGCAGGGTCCAGCCCTTGGGAAGAGCTGGGCCAGGGTTCCCACAAGATGCACCTGCACCTCACTTGCACAAAACAGCGTGGCTCAGGAGAAGGTGGTGAGTGATTTACGAGCTACAGAGCATCTGCACCAGCAACTTCCCATTGTTGCAATGCTTTCGGCTAATGTTTAATTGCCGGCAGGGGTCAGCAGACCAGCAGATATTCACCAAAGGATTTTTGATATCCACGTTGTTCCCAACGAGCCTCCCTGCTCCCTAAAGATCCTATAGCATTGCTGTTCCCTGCAATCCTCTACAGAAGGGTCTCGACCCGAAACGCCACCCATTCCTTCTCTCCAGAGATCCTGCCTGTCCCGCTGAGTTACTCCAGCTTTCTGTGTCTATCTTCATTTTAAACCAGCATCTGTAGTTCCTTCCTACTCATTGCAGCCTGCGATTGAACCTGAGACGCGAGTAGCCAGAGGAACTTAGCTTCGCACCAGAAAGTGGATTGGATGACAGAGAAATCAAACTGAAATAAATAGCTGGGAGTGACTGAAACATAGGGGGAGATTTTTAAACAGTGCAGAATTAACACTGATTAAAACAAACCTAACATTTCTCAGTTTGAGGATTAATTGTCAAACCTGTCCATAAACATTAATGACAAGGAGCAATGTTACAAAAACCAATATGAAAACCCAGTGCATAAACAGGGAGGAAACCAACATCAAGAAGATTTTTAATGTAGTGTTAGTCTGATACATTCAGCAGGATTTCGGAATCTTCATTTTTTATCTAAAGCATTTACCATTCCATATATATTTGCATTTGAAATCAGTGGTTAACTAGTTCTGATTATTTTCAAGCAACCTGTATTTCCTATACGTAGGTACTACACCAAGGCAACTTTCTTTATCATTCTAGCATTCCTGTCACGTACAGTAGATATCAAAGAGAGTTCCAATCCTCCTGACGCTGGAATCTCAACCACTACTATAAACAAACAAGAAAAATGATTTGAATCGCGTGGCATATTCGCAATTTCAGGTCATTACCAAATGTTTCACAGCAAATTAAATATTTATCCAAATTTAGGAAGTGGAAGAGCACATTTGTGCATCGCAAGCTCCAGGGAACACCTATATAAAGCAAATCCCCAGAACATTGTGATAGATGTTGGGCAGAAAGCTGTGAAGAACAACGATGCACTTAATTAAGTCATGCTCCACGACCTCTTATTATTACTTGAGGGAGAAGACTGTTTAACATCCCAATACCTCTGGCAGTGTAGGCCTGCCTCAGTAATGTGCATTTAAGTGCTGGTCTAGTTATGTGCTCATGCTGGGATCAAAGCGGGTGAGTAAAAAAGGAAAGCAGCTTCTTTCATCCTTAAATCATGAGCATGGTAAGTAAGGTTTGTTAATGTTGCAGAATTTCAGAGGCCGAGTACTGAATGAACAAAGAAGGGTCTAGTGGCGCATCAAGTAGAACTGCTGCCTCACCTGCCCGTAGGCTCGCCGGACGGCATAACCGGGAGCAAAGATTATAGAGGGAGCTGGGGATGTCGGATGTGAGGAGCGTGAGCCGGTCGGCAGGTGAACCGGGTTAATTCCTCCAGCGCGTTCAAGGGACACAAAATGGCCGGCGAGGAGAGGGACGTCGGTTGGCGGGAACTGCCCCAGCAAGTCGAGCGCGCGGGCCGACCCGACTTTGAATAATGGCGCCAAAATGTGGTATGGATTCTATGTAATATATACAAAAAGAATTTCACTGTGCAGTTGCATATGTGACAAATAAAAATAATGAACAATTGAACCTGGAGACCAGGAATCTGGTATTGTATTGCCAACACATGAGTACCCAGTTATCGGAAAATCAGTGTTGGACCAATATTTGCGAAGTTCTTCAGAAACTATTTTTTCTACAATAATATTGTTTAATCTAAATAAATTAAAACTTAATAATAAGTGTTAGTTGGTGCCAAAAGATGCAAATTCATTTTTTTTTAAATGCAGTTTTTTACTAAATTTGCAGATGATTTTCAAGGTAAGAGATTCATAGAGTCATACAGCATGGAAACGGGCCCATTGCTAAGCACACCAGTGGTAACCATCATGTATCCTGCTACATTCATCATTTACTATTCATTTTTATACTTGGCTTTGTAAATATTTGATTAGTGTTCCAATGTAAATAATTTGGTGTACATATAGTGGCTGGTGTACATATGGTGTACATATAGCTGCTAAATTTGTATAAGATAATTACAAGCAGTTGAATAAGGGGTGGGAATTAATAAGCTTTGGCTTCTTCCTGCTCCTTTTCGGACACATATGATTTCATTTATTTATAGATATTGTTTATGACACTTTATAAATATTTTTGTTTTGTTTTTTGTATGCTGTTTCACATTTGCTTTTTATTATTTTATTCTGTCCGAAATAAATAACTAATAAATAAATACTTTCCACTTTGCCATCAACTTCTCCCAAATCCTACCTCTCACCCATACACATTACAATGGACTATTAGCCTACTGTTTTGTACAAGTAACTGCCAATGCTAATACCTTGCTGGTATTAATTCAGAGGGTTTGCGTGTTTTTCCTGTGACAGGGTTTGCTCTGGTTCCTCAAAGACTCAATGGGTCAGGCAGCCTCTCTGGAGAACATGGAGTCTGAAGAAGGGACCTGACTTGAAACATTGCCTATCCATGTTCTGCAGAGATGCTGTCTGACCCGTTGAGTTACTCCAGCACTCAGTGTTTTTAACATACTATTCTGCATGACTTTGAGGAACCAGAGCAAACCCAAACAGTCACAGGAAAAATGTGTTGGAAAGAACTGCAGATGCTGGTTTAAATCGAAGGTAGACACAAAATGCTGGGGTAATTCAGCAGGACAGGCAGCATCTCTGGAGAAGGAATGGGTGACGTTTTGGGTCAAGACCATTCTTCGTCATCCAATTCCTTCTCTCCAGAGATGCTGCCTGTCCCGCTGAGTCACAGGAAGGACATGCGAACTCCACACAGACAGTACTGTAGCTCAGGATTGCACACTGGTCACTGGCACCATGAAGCAGCAACTCTATTAGTTGTGCCACTGTGATTGTAGCATCAGTTTAACTTTGGTGGTTGAAAGAAATACTGAACCATGTATTGCAAACAGCTGGAAGGAGCTTGGCCCAAATTGTGGTGTGATTTTTATGCCGTTGTTAGTTCAGGTTGGGAAACTGCTGCCATTTTCGATAAACGTTTTGTTTTTATGAATTTGCACAAAGATCAATAGAAGACTCTGTAGTTGAAGAAAATCCTAATTGCATTCTCTGAAACGACAAATCCACCATTATCTAGAACAGAGGTACTTTGATTAGAACAATGTTCTAAATGATTGGTGCTATTTGTCGTTTAAAATCTCATTCTACCTTTTATTGCTTTTGATTTCGGAAGAAAAAAGCAAATGAAGAAAGAACTGGTTTTATGTTTTTCCCCTTTCATCTCTTCGGCTTGTCCTCGGAAAACAAGAAGTAGCAGGAGATGGTCTTTGTGCTTGCTTTAATAGCCAGTAAAGGCATGGCTAATCCCATGTCTCAACACCTATATCTGTTGATATCCTTTGACCTTTGGTCCCTTCCTATCTCTACTGTGAATACACTCAATAACTGAGCATCCACAGATTGTTGTAATAATAATTCCAAAGACTGTACATAAGTCTTCTCAGTCTCCTTAATCAAACCCGTTAACTTGTGAATATGGCTTCCTGCCCTGGGTTCTTCCAGCTGAAGAAATAGCCTCTCATCAACTGCACTCTCAATCCCAATATTGTGCATCTCTATGAGATCACTCTTCACTCTTTGAAACTTCAGTGAGCAAAGGCCAATCTTACTCGATCTTTCTTCATAGGACTATCATAGGCTGTTTAGCACACAACAAAATCTTTTCACTGTACCTCAGTACACATACAGGTAAAAATGAACTAAATAAACTAAACTAAACTATCCTCTAATCCTTAAACACAACCCAATCAGAACCCTTTTCCCAGTATGGTAAAATCAAATACTAGAGGGCATAGCTTTAATGTGACAGAGGCAAAGCTTGAAGGAGATGTGCTGGGCATGTTTTGTACTCAGAAGGTGCTGAGCAAAGATCCTAGAGGGACAAGATAGACCACTCCTTCGAAATTCAATGGGCTGACGTGTAGTACGCAACGGAACGTCACGGCCGCCATTTGTTACAGCGACACTCGACTTCCGGTATTCCACCCGCCGTGATTCAAAGCAAAGATTATAGAGCTCCGCTATAATCTTTGATCCAAAGCAAAGATTCTCAAGTATCTTGTAGCGGGAACAGACCCCTCCTATGTGTAGTTTCCCTTGCATTGTATTGCTTTAACACACACTGCAAAAAATTAAATTTAACGTATATATATTTAATATATTTATATGAATGTGTGTCTGTGTGTGAGAGGCAAGTTAGAGATAATAGTTTATTCTCATGTATCAGAAGCTACTTTGATTTAAATAATCGCTATTAATTTATTTGTCTTGTAAGATGATATACATAAACCATAAAGGCAATTATATATATAATTATATAGTAATAATATATATATGCATATATATATTTACACACACATACACATACACACACATTTACACATACATACATACATATACACATACATATCCACACATACAAATACACACATACATATGGATACATTTATATGCATACATACACACATATAAACATATATATACATACATATATACACACATATACATGCATATATATACACATACATATATATTTATACATATGATTAACATGTAGAGGAACCAACGAGAGAGCAGGCTATTTTAGACTGGGTATTGAGTAATGAGGAAGGGTTAGTTAGCAATCTTGTTGTACTGCCCCCTTGGGCAAGAGTGACCATAATATGGTTGAGTTCTTCATTAGGCAGGCAGTGACTAGTGGGGTACCGCAAGGCTCAGTGCTGGGACCCCAGCTATTTACAATATATATTAATGATCTGGATGAGGGAATTGAAGGCAATATCTCCAAGTTTGCGGATGACACTAAGCTGGGGGACAGTGTTAGCTGTGAGGAGGATGCTAGGAGACTGCAAGGTGACTTGGATAGGCTGGGTGAGTGGGCAAATGTTTGGCAGATGCAGTATAATGTGGATAAATGTGAGGTTATCCATTTTGGTGGGAAAAACAGGAAAGCAGACTATTATCTAAATGGCGGCCGACTAGGAAAAGGGGAGATGCAGCGAGACCTGGGTGTCATGGTACACCAGTCATTGAAAGTAGGCATGCAGGTGCAGCAGGCAGTGAAGAAAGCGAATGGTATGTTAGCTTTCATAGCGAAAGGATTTGAGTATAGGAGCAGGGAGTTTCTACTGCAGTTGTACAGGGTCTTGGTGAGACCACACCTGGAGTATTGCGTACAGTTTTGGTCTCCAAATCTGAGGAAGGACATTATTGCCATAGAGGGAGTGCAGAGAAGGTTCACCAGACTGATTCCTGGGATGTCAGGACTGTCTTATGAAGAAAGACTGGATACACTTGGTTTATACTCTCTAGAATTTAGGAGATTGAGAGGGGATCTTATAGAAACTTACAAAATTCTTAAGGGGTTGGACAGACTAGATGCAGGAAGATTGCTCCCGATGTTGGGGAAGTCCAGGACAAGGGGTCACAGCTTAAGGATAAGGGGGAAATCCTTTAAAACCGAGATGAGGAGAACTTTTTTCACACAGAGAGTGGTGAATCTCTGGAACTCTCTGCCGCAGAGGGTAGTCGAGGCCAGTTCATTGGCTATATTTAAGAGGGAGTTAGATGTGGCCCTTGTGGCTAAGGGGATCAGAGGGTATAGAGAGAAGGCAGGTACGGGATACTGAGTTGGATGATCAGCCATGATCATATTGAATGGCGGTGCAGGCTCGAAGGACCGAATGGCCTACTCCTGCACCTAATTTCTATGTTTCTATTATTTTCCAACGATCAATAGATTTACGATCAGTTCCTGTGGATTGGAGGATAGCTAATGCTATCCCACTTTTCAAGAAAGGAGCGAGAGAGAAAATGGGGAATTACAGACCAGTTAGCCTGACTTTGGTGGTGTGAAAGATGCTGGAGTCAATTATTAAAGATGTAATAATGGGGCATTTGGATAGCAGTAAAAGCATTAGTCCAAGTCAACATGGATTTATGATTTTACAATGCATTTAAGCCTCTCCCATTTTTATGAGATGAATTCCTGGAATATGCAGGAAGTTTATTGTAACCTAGTGCTACTTGCCTGAACAATGGATGATATATCACTTAAATGCAATTGTTTTCAGTTGTGTGGAGAGACCTGTATATTGAAAATGTGTTTTGCCTCTAATATGTCAATTTACCTTAAATGTAGAAGAGCTTATTAAAATCTTCTTACAAAGACAATTAAGTATTTTCTATCTATCCTCTTTTGGACCCAAGGCATAGCAGAGCTGCCAACTCTCACGAAGAGGTAAGGGAGGGAGAGATGGAAGGGAGAGAGAGAGAGAAGGGGAGGAGAAATCGAAGAGAGGGGGAGAGAGAGAGAGAGAGAGAGAAATAGAGAGAGAAAAGAGAGGGGAGCGAGAGATCGAGAGGAGGGGAGAGAGATCGAGAGAAGAGAGGGAGAAGGGGGGAGAAGGAGAAGGGGGAGAGGGAGAAGGGGAAAGGGGGGGACAGGGAAAGGGGGAAAGGGGGACAAGGGGGAGAGGGACAAGGGGGAGAGGGACAAGGGGGAGAGGGACAAGGGGGAGAGGGAGAGTGGAACGAGAGCACATTATAACGCGCAGCCGTCCCATACCGACCAAAGATTATAGAGCAGAGCTCCACTAGTATCTTTGATTGCGGCCATCGCCGCCGCTGCTGCCGAACTCCCCGCCCCTCCATTGCACCCAAAGATGGTAGAGCAGAGTTATATAATATTTGATTGCACCCTTCTTCACGGCGGGCTTGTGATCTTTGCTTGTGATGTATTGTATGAATGTGAGTGTTGTTTGCTATGTCCCTATGTTCGAGGAATATAATGGGTAACAGCCGCCCATTCCCGGACTCGAAAAATCTCCTGGTCACTGGACCTAATGTGTCCGCGGGCCATATTGTGCAGACTAATCCCTTACAAAACAAAACCAAAAACGTACAGAAGTGTCCAAATTGTCTTTATTATTGTGGTGAGTAAAGAACTATTAAAAATAAGTCTAATAACTTTCTAATGTACCGACTAATGTTTCCCAATGGCCGTTGATGGGAGAACAGAAAATACCATTTTCACGACAGAATATCGACTGAAAATAATAAAAATATTTTCTCACCTTTCTTTTTTATTGGGGAACCTAAAGAATGACAGGTTGGGTCGTTTAGATTTACGATTAGAATACTTGATAGCAGAGCAGTGAGATGAAATTTAGACCAGGACGCCATGACAGTGTGGGGGAAGCCCATAAAATGCTTAACAAAATGGCGTCGACGGTCACACACGTCATACTACGCGTTTTTCGAGGAGTGGTCTATCTTGTCCCTCTAGGATCTTTGGTGCTGAGTGGCTCGAATGCGCTCTTGGGGTTGGTGGTTGAGGCATTGTAACATTTTAGAGGCCACCGTGGTTCAGCGGTAGAGTTGCTGCCTTACACCGCTTGCAGCGCCGGAGACCGGGGTTCGATCCCGACTACGCGTCTGTCTGTATGTAATATGTACGTTCTCCCCATGGACAGTGGGCTTTCTCTGAGATCTTCGGTTTCCTCCCACACTCCAAAGACGTACAGGTTTGTAGGTTAATTAGCTTGGGTTTGAATATACGTGTAAATTGGTATACGTGTAAATTGTCCCTAGTGTGCGTAGACTTGTGACAATGGGCGGGGATCGCTGGTCGGTGCAGACTCGGTGGGTCCAAGGGCCTGTTTTCATGCTGTATCTAAACTAAATCTCTTGACCAAATTAATTGCTTTCCGAATTGTCATCTCCATCAGTCCAAAGAAGGGTTCTAACCCGAAATGTTGTCAGTTAATTTCCTTCCACAGATACTGCCCGACATGCTGAGTTCTTCCCATAGTTTATTTTTGCTCAAAATTCCTGCATGCGTAGTCTCAGGTATCTGCCGTCTGTACTTGTCTGTTTCGTTCTAACTTATAAGGCAGCACACCGAGATTCTTCTGAAGATCAACATTTACTGTTGTGTTATTTAATCACTTAAGAAAAAAAATATTTTGACATTATTCTTACGATTCAAATTACCTGACTTTCTCCCATCACATTTACTAGCCGAGCCTGGGTAAAATCCCTTTACAGACTTCGCATTCATTTTGGTTATTCTTTGCCTAACCCTTCATCCACCCCTCCTTTCCAACTCTTCCACCTCCCAGTTCCCCCACATTCCCACACACTTTGTAACATATGCTATTCTGTTCCTTCTACATTATAAACTGTGACAGCTGTGGCCCAATAATGATTCAACTCTGAACAGCCCATCAATCTACATATAATCTGTTACTCCTCCTCCCTGCTTTCTGTCTTTTAAACAATCCTCATGCTAATGTGTTATCCGCCTCCACCATTCCCTAACCTTGTAATCCCTTATTCTATGCAGTTATTTTGTGATACTTTCTAAATCATCAAATGTACTACATTCCTTGCATTCTAACAGCTTCGTTCCTGGGCGTGCATATCTCTGTAGATCTGGCCTGGGCCCAGCACATTGATGCAATCACAAAGAAAATACATCAATGCCTCTATTGCCCCCAGAAGAATGTGCAAATTTGGTATGTTGAGGAATACGTTATTTCAGCTTCTGTAGGTCTGCGGTAGAGAACGCACTGACAGGTTGCATCATGGCCTGGTTCGGCAACTCAAACACCCAGGATTTAAGGAGATTACAGAGAGTGGTAGACACTGCCCGGTTCATCGCTGGTGTTGACCTCGCCACCATCGAAAAGGCACCAAATATCATCGAAGACCCACGCCACCCTGGTCCTCCTCTCATTTCACTTCTACCATCGGGTGGAAGGTACAGGAGCCTGTAGCTGTTCAAGAATAGCTTCTTTCCAACAACCATCTACACTCTACAACACTGCCCTCAGCAACTATGAACTTCTATGGACTGCCTTTGGCTGCACTAAGGATGTTGGTTGTTTTGCACGAGTATCATGATTATCACTTTATTGAATATTTAAAAATTGTTGGAAATTGTCTGTGTGTTTGCGGGCCTGTTAAACTGCAAGTAAAAATTTAATTGTTCGGTTGATGGTACATATAACAATAAAACACTCTTGACTCCATCGAGTCGTGACTGTCTTGAACCTTGACTATAGAGTATAATAGAAAAGTATTCCAATTGTCAAACACAATTTACCCTTCATGGAACAATGTTAGCTCTGTCTAATTATTTAATGATGTTCTAGGAATTCTGACATCTTGACGATGACAGAGGTCAGGCTGACTTGCCTGTAATCTCCTATATTATTTTCTTTGTTCTCACTACATTTTCTATTTACAAGCTGGTGAAACTATTCAGGAAACTTTTAAATTTTGGAAACTTTTTTACTAATTCTTCCATTGTCTTTTCCAGAATGTTGGCATGCGTGCTGTCAAGTCCAAAAGATTTATTCTATTTCAGTCTCCCCAGCATTTCAGTGCTTTTGCTTTAATAACATTCAAGGAAATAGAATCATTGAGAACAGATACAGGCCCTTCAGCCGACTGAGTCCATGCCAAACATTAAACAACTATTTATTTGATTATACGACTAGCCCCGACTCGGGGTAGATCGCCCAGCGCGGGGGAGCTGAGATTCCCCCCCCCCCCCCCCAGATGCAGGAGCTTGATGGCCCCGACGAGGAGGTCCGCCGCCTGCTAAGGGAATAAGGACATTGTCCTGTCAATGGAAGGTCAGAGGCCCCCGACCGCTGGAGGACAAAGAAGGGAGAGATTGAAATTTTTTCCCCTTCCATCACTGTGAGGAATGTGGAGGAGTCACTGTGGTGGATATTTATGTTAAAATGTACTTTATGTGTTCTGTTGCTTTTTATTGGTATGGCTGTATGGCAAATCAAATTCCTCGTATGTTGTAAAACATACTTAACTAATAAAGTATGATTATAATTATGATATTAATGCTACACTAATCTAATGTTACTATTTTCCCTACATTTCCATCAACTACCCTCAGAATCTACTACAGAATCACTTACACACGAGGTGTAATGGACGAAAATGTGGCAGGATACCAAAGTTACTCGGAGGAAACTCGAGCAATCGCAAAGCGAACATGTAAACTCCAGATAGACGGCACCGGACGTCAGGATTGAACCCAGTTTACTGGAGCTGTGGGGAGGCAGCTTTGTTAGCTGTGCCACTATGCCACCCAAGTAAGTTCGTCAATGTCATTAAATACTAGGTTCGCCTCCATGTTTTCTCCATTCACTTTATCTTCTGCAGTGAAAACCAAAGCCAAAATATGTGTGCAAGCTCTGCTCATTCTTTATTCTCTATAATACCTTCACCCGTGTTTGTCCCTTTATTTTTGCCTCCGCCCCTTTTGACATCGCTGTAGAGGTTGATGCAATCTTTTCTTATAGTTTAGTTTAGAGATAGAAACATAGAAACTAGGTGCAGGAGTAGGCCATTCGGCCCTTTGAGCCAGCACCGCCATTCAATATGATCATGGCTGATCATCCAAAATCAATACCCCGTTCCTGCTTTCTCCCCATATCCCTTGATTCCATTAGCCCTAAGAGCTATATCTAACTCTCTCTTGAATACATCCAGTGAATTGGCCTCTGCTGCCTTCGGTGGCAGAGAATTCAATAGATTCACAACTCTCAGTTTTTCCCCATCTCAGTCCTAAATGGCCTACCCCTTATTCTTAAACTGTGACTCCTGGTTCTAGGCTCCCCCAACATTGGGGACATTTTTCCTGCATCTAGCTTGTCCAATCCTTTGAGAATTGTACATGTTTCCATAAGATTCCCTCTCATCCTAAATTCTAGTAAATATTCAGTGACGAGACAAAGCGCGGAAGCAGGCCTTTCGCCCCATCGAGTCTGCGCCGACTAATAAAGACATGGACAGATAATCATGTTGGTCAATTAATCGCTGGCTGACAACTCCACTGATAATATTCAAAAGAAAATTCTGGAAGCTTTGGCCAACATTCCCGTTCTTATAGTGATGATTCCTTTCAGCGCAGTTTGGTGGTGCAAAAATATCTATTATATTTGTTCAGGTTATCTCAATGTGATTGTTGTGTGAATCCAATGAAGTTTTCCGTGACTGCTGCAACACAATGCTGTATTAAAAGCAAATCTCTGCATGTTTATTGTCTTTTACATTATTGGAGAACCTGCCAAATTCTTAGGTTCATGCCGGTTGGTTTTTCAATTGCATCATTTCATACTGGTGTGCATCCTTGCACGTGATACAGATGAGTTAACCATGCTCCCTGTGCCAAAGACAACTGGAATCCTTTTTATATCAACCCCTCCAGGTTAATTCGGCTCAATAAAATAGACCTTCCAAATATTGAGTGGCGTCGCAGTGTAATTTACTGATTAGCACACTTGGCTGGCTGCTGCTCAACTGTCTTTGAGAGGGTCGATGGTTACATTTTCTGCTCAATGAATTGTGATCACTGCAGCTGAGTCTAAATCTAAGCAGGTGCTTAGTTTTCACAGGCTGTGATAAACACACTGCTTCTGAGCAGGAGTGCGGGGCTGGTGGTTGTACGGATTGCAAATGAAACTAAAGGAATGACACAACCTGACAGTTGTAAATCAACCCTTTAATCCTCTGGAATTTTTTTGGAAGGCATTGTTCGCAGCCACTTACATATGTATTGATTCTCCAGCCTATTTGGCAATAACGAATTTGTCCACCGAATGACTGACAGAATGAATTACTTTAAACTGCTTGACATTTTCTGATCCACTCTAACATTAGCTATGAGATTACTTCAGAAAGTAGACGGTGTGAATGAATCGCCTTCCGAACCACCAGGGAAATGAGATGCTGGAGCTGACGGGGAATGGAATTGGGGAGCTGAAATGCATATAAACTCTCGACGTAGTGTGTTAACTACAGCAGTTGAACAATATCTAGATAGCATCTCCCTCCCAGATGGGAAAACTAGAAGGGCTTGAGATTGCAACAAATATCGAATAGTACCAGCTCGGATGTGTACAGGAAAAATAAAGATATTGTTTAAGCACGTGTAATCTGTTTGGCTGAATTAGATGAAAATGTGGGAACAAAAAACAAATCAAATGTTCTTTAGACTTTAACTTTAAAATACGCTTTTTAAAGTGCTGATAACATTCTTGGAAGAATGCTAGTTAATGTATTTGAGCATAGTTTTGCTCCTGCTATGTTATCTTACACTTAATATAAAACAAAATGAGGCCATTCAGCCCATCAGATCTGTGCTGGCCCACAAGCAGCGAGCCCATTTGTCTCACTCATCCTCTCCTTATTTTCCTGCAGTCCTGCAACATTTATCATGTATAGCCTTTCCACTGATTGGTTGGCAAGCGGTACATGTGACAATAAACTAAGCTAGGTGGCTCAGCAGTAGAGTTGCTGCCTGACAGTGTTTGCAGAGCCGGAGTCCCGCTTTCGATCCCGACTGTGGGTGCTGTATGTACAGAGTTTGCACGATCTTCACCTGGTGAGTGGGTTTTTTCTGGGATCTTCCAAAGTGTGGTTTGTAGGTTAATTGGCTTGGCATAAGTGTAAACTTTCCCTAGTGTGTGTCGGATAGTGTTAGTGTGTGGGGATTGCTGGTCGGTGCGGACTCGGTGAGCCGAAGGGCCTGTTTCCGCGCTGTATCACTAAACTATCTCTCAAACGTTATCATCAACTTCCCTTTTTGTCATTAAACTACACTAAGGTGCAATTTGCTGTAGTCAGTGAATCTACCTGCAGGTTCTTGCAATGCAACAAAGAGGAAACCTGAATACCCAGAGTAACCCTTGCGGTCGCAGGGAGGACGTGCAAACTCCATTAAAAAAAATACAGCATCCAATCTCTCCCTCTCCCCTCCCCTCTCCCTCCCCCCCCCCCCCCCCCCCCCCCCCCCCCCATAATCCCCCCCTTCTTATCCCCCCCCCCCCCCCCTTTATCCCCCTCCTCTCCATCCCACACAGATCCATAATCCCCCACCTCTATTCAGTCCTCACTCACATCCCCTGTGCTCCCCACCATCAAACCCCCCCCCCCCCCCCCGATCAATTTATCCTGCACTGATCACCCTATCACCTCGCATTGATTCTCCTGCCACCACCCATCCATCCTACACTGGTCCCACAATTCATCCTGTACTGTCCCCCTTCCCATTCATCCTGCATTGCTCCCCCCCCCCCCCCCCCCCCCCATCCTGTACTGATTCCCCCCCAATCATCCCATACTGACCCCCCCCCCCCTATATTTATCCTGCACCGCCCCCCCCCATCCATCCCGTACTGACCCCCCCCCCCATTCAACCCCCACTGACATCCTCCACGCTCTCCCCTCACACAATTTACCTACTCAAACCGCTAATTCCCCTGCCTCAATCCATCCATTGCCTTCTCAACCCCCCCCCCCCCCCCCCCCGCGCGCCATCTATCCATCCCGCATTGATTCGAACCCCCCCCCCCCCCCCCCCCCCCCCCCCCCCCCCCCCCCCCCCCGCAACCATATTGTGCTGGAAATGTCTTCAGAGCGAACATTGACTGTGTTTGGATAACGGAATGTAATCAAATGCGTTTTAATTCCCAATGTTAATATTTGCTTTAATCCATAAAGATGGATTAATTAAATTGTGAAAATGTGAAGCATTATAACCTATAACCGCAGTGTTCGTTTGTCACTGCTACCGTTGACACGTTATTACAGAATTCATTTTAATGGCAAATCAATGCTCTTAATATGGAGTATCAGTACTGCAGTTATTTAATGAGCAACATTCACAACTATACGTTGGATTTATCCAGGTTTTACTTCTACAGTCGGTCATATACATCACAAATTTGGTCAGGAGATATTTCAGTTGAAATTGTACCATTAATTCTGAAATGGGAATGATGGAAATAGCATTTATCAATAATTAAATAAACATCTGGTGCTTACAAACTGGGTATCTTCATTGCTGTTCACACCACATACATCTAATCTGAATGTCCGGTAATGTGGCATTTTGACACCTTTAAACATGTTGCCAAAAGATAATTTGCTGCAGTTATGCCCTTTGGCCATCTCTTGTCAATTAGTGGGATGTTTAAGCTGTCAGATGGGTATAGTCGGTTTTAACAACTATTGTCATAACATGCCTTTAGAAATTTCCTTGCAACCTGTATATTTTGTTGTGGATAATTTATGTAAGAAGCGAGAGTGTTTCTGTACCAATAGCAATAATGACCCATGCTATGGTCATGTCATGATAATTTTCAGTCCTTCACAGAAAACATGCTTGCATAAATCTGTAGTGTGCATGGTTAAGCATATATGTTACCATGGTCCAGGATTTATTGACACAGGTTGATCATACGCTGAATAATCCAACTACATTTTTGTTTGGAAGTGGAAAGAAATAATAGAAATTGCATTAATTGCAATGTGTAAAAAGAGTTGAGATACTGCATTATAATTTTGCTGCATGTTATTGTGGTATATATCATGTCTTGATTGGTGAATATGTTTAGTTTGTGACTTGTTTGAAGCAGAAATAATATGTGAATACTTCATTGAGCATAATAACGCAAGCCGTCTTAAATGACCACCTAAACAGTCATTTGGCAACCTAAAAGCTGCCTAGGTTGGCCGGCTGGCAACAGGGAAAAAAGTTAAATGAGAGCCCTGACATCTTAATAGAATATTGGATGTTCTCCATTTCTTTCATTTTTCTTTCTCACTGATGCTATCCTTGTCCGGCCCATTTAAAAAAAAAAAATGCCGAGATGTATTATGATAGTTTGATTCCAATGCATTTACAATCATTGAAGATTTCCCAGCACATTGCCTTAGACAGGGCGGCACGATAGCGCAGCGGTTGAGTTGCTGCCTTACAGCGGCAGAGACCTAGGTTCAATCCTGACTACGGGAGCTGTCCATATGAAGTTTGTACTTGTGTGTGGGTTTTCTCCAGGAACTCTGGTTTCCTAACGCACTCCAAAGATATACAGGTTTGCAGGTTAATTGGTTTGGTATAATTGTAAATTGTCCCCAGAGAGTGTAGGATAATGTTAGTGTGCGGGGATCGCTGATTTAGATCCAGTGGGCTGAAGGACTTGTTTCCGCTCTGTATCCGTAAACTAAACTAAAATAGTGGAGATTGATAATTGTGCTCAACTGCTGTGGGAAAAAAAAAAGTATGCAATTCTGCTCAAAGCGCCACCACAACTAGTTGCTTTTTACCACCTTGTAACACGGTGTGGACTTACAGTGATGTCCATGTATTTTACTTTCTGTAATGAAAAGCTATGAAATACATTTCACATGAGCACTGAATGCAAAGCATTTATGAACGGGATCCATAGGAGAGAAAGCAGCAAGGTGCCAACATTAAAACCTTTACTGCGCTGCCAAGATGATGACAATTCCTTGCCAAGAGTAAATGTCTGCTTGCCAAAAGGCCCAGCTGGCACTTTACCCATACACTGTATTAAACATAACATCTACTCATTTTGCAAAATAAAAACTAAGAACAAATAATTCATTCATACATAAAACAATAGCAGGCAGATGCAGCATGGAAACTTTGTACAAATAAAGCTATACAATTAGCAAATTACTCAATTAAAAACGGGGAACTTTGGAGTCGTAGTGTGGAAACTTTCAGCCCAAGTTACCCACACTGACCAACATGTCCCATCTGCACTATTCCCACCTGTCTGCATTTGGCCCATATCCCTCTAAACTTCTCCTATCCATGTACCTGTCTAAATGTTTCTTAAAGGTGCGATAGTACCTGTGGTGGTACTTTGGGGAATAGTTTAGTGGTTTACAGTTGCGAGGTAAATTTTAGTCTGAATTGAATCATGAAACTTTCTCTGTAGGGATTGAATCATAAAGGACACGTGAATTCCAGGTTTGATCTCCCCTCTGTGATAAATTAAATAATCCCAAATGATAGCTGATGGAATTCTCCAGCTAACTTTGGTGTTCTGGATATGGCATGGACCAGAACTAGTGTATTTTTCCTAAATCTGGCTGAGAAATGGATCCATTGGATTCACACAGCTTGCCAATAGTTACTTTGGAGATGGTGAAGAGCATGGCACTGGGTGACATCTCATGCATGTGGAACAGTATCTTGGTACAACCTCATGGAGGCTATCTTCTGTACACAATCATGAGAGGAATAGATCGGGTAGATGCAATGAGTCTCCTGCCAAGAGTAGGGGAATCGCAGACCAGAGGTTCAAGGTGAAGGGGAAAAGATTTAATAGGAATCCGAGGGGTAACTTTTTCACACATGGAACAAGCTGCCAGAGGAGGTAGTTGAGACTGGGAATATCCCAACGTTTAAGAAACAGTTAGACGGGTACATGGATAGGATAGGTTTGGAGGGACATGGACCAAACGCTGGCAGGTGGACTAGTGTAGCTGGGATATTGTTGGCCGGTGTGGGATAGTTGGGCCGAAGGGCCTGTTTCCATACAGTATCACTCTGACTCTATTTCCATGAAGGGACAACGGCAGTAGTACATACTGCACAAAGGGATTGCACATTGGAAAATAAAAATTACACTCCCAACAATTTGCAATCTATCTATTTTATGTACAAATCAATTGTGTGCTTAACGGGCAAATTTTCTGCACACTTAGTCACTTAGATCATTTTTAATTGGTTATGCACGTCTTTAGATTAATCAGACCATTACAAATGTGTACTGTACAAATATATTGAACAAAGAATTAAGGGTTTTTTAGGAATTTATGTTTAATTGGAAGAGATTTAATGTGTTTAATTTCATAATCCCACTTCAGAAATGGATTTTCTTAACTGTAGGCTACTTCTCACTTTTTGTTGACTGTTATTTGGTCAAAAATGACAAAAAGGAAAACACTAAACATTTTTTGTAGAGTTGTGACCTAAATCATTGATCTATACAACACACTTTGAAATTGTGGTGTTTCAAAGACAATGAACAGCAGAAATTTTAACGTTCATTAAGCTCTTTAAACTGAGTAGAATGTAATAATACAATTTCTGGGAATATATTTTATAAAATAATGATTTTAAAGGAAATTGTTTTATTAAAAGGTAAGATTTATGTTACAATTTCGATTAAAGCTCGCGACCTCTGACTTTGTGTTTCACTACCGATTACACAACCTGATACCATGGTGCGATTAGATCATCTCTCATCTGCTTTTGTTTGTATTAGTTCAATCCTGAGATCATTTTGTTTGTTTGTTTGTTTGGAAATACAGCGCGGAACCAGGCCCTTCGACCCACCGAGTCTGCGCCACCCAGCAATCCATGCACATTAACACTATCCTAACACACTAGGGATAATTTACATTTATACCAAGCCAATTAACCGACAAACCTGTACGTCTTTGGAGTGTGGGAGGAAACTGAAGAACTTGGAGAAAACCCACGCAGGTCACGGGGAGACCTATACCGCAAAGGTGTTGAGTCCAATTACAATTCTTGTTGATATCAATAACTCTGAAAGTTAGAGAGACACAACTGACTGCTGGTGGTAGAAGCTGAAGTAAAAACAAATTGCTGGAGGAACTCAGTGAGTCAGGCAGCATCTATGGAGGGAATGGGAAACGATGATGTTTCGGGTCGGGAATCTTCTCCAGTCTGAAGAAAGGTCCCAACCTGAAACTTCATCTGTCCATTTCCCTCCACAGATGCTGCCTGGCCCATTGTGTTTCTCCAGTACTTTGTTAATAACTCTGAGATTAAACCAAGGCAGATCCTGGGCTATGATAGAGAACCGCACAGAATAGCAGATTTTCCCCTAAAGCTTAATATTGGTTCTAGAGATGTCCTTTGGAACAATAACTCACACATTTGGAAGTTAATGAAAGTCAGGATAAATATGGATGCCCGGCAGACTGGCAGCTTAGAAACATGAAATAATCTCCAAGAATCTTCAAAGGTTACAAATATATTAACAGTGAAGAATGAACATTTTGTTCTTCTTTTCAGTCTCAATATTGTCAATTTCCAGTTGAGAAATTCTCTCTCTTCCACGAACACTGAAGTAATCTGTCTTTACCATAACTTAAAGATGTATCATTGCATTGTTCCCCCTCAAAGTTGCTTTTCCTCTTCCATGTATATCATCAATGGCAAAGTGTCAATTCTATGTAAATAAAGAGAATCTATGCCTAGATTAGAGCACCAGACATTTTCAGTTGGAGTTTCATGATCTTATTTTACAAAATTCGAATCTTCCGCTGATCTGTCTGGGCTGTTGTTACGATTTTTACTGCAAGATGTTATAAGAATTATGAGCAGAAATTGGCTATTCATCCCTCCTGTTCCAACATTTATCATGATAATGGCTAAACTTCTAACTCAGCATTACTTTCCTGGACTAGCTCACACCCTCTGAGTCTTTTAACATTCACGATCAACAGCGGTAGAGTTGTTTCCTTACAGTGCCAGAGACCTGACTATGGGTGCTGTCTGTGTGGAGTTTGTACGTACTGCCTGTGACCGCGAGGGTTTTCTCTGGGTGCACCTGTTTCCTCCCACACTCCAAAGACGCACAGGTCTGTAGGTTAATTGGCTTGGGTATAAATTGTAAACTGTTCCCAGACTGTAGGATAGTGCTGGTGTACGGGGATTGCTGGTTGGTGTGGACTCGGTGGGCCAAAGGGCATGTTTTCGCACTGTATCTGTAAACTAAGCAATCACTATCGATGTTGAATGAACTCAACGACGTTCACCATAGCAGAAAATTCCAAGGCTATACCATCATCTGAGAGAAAACCTCAGTCCTAAAAGTCTTCTCCCTACACTGAAGCTCTGATCCTTGGTTCTGGAACTCTTCACCAAGAGAAACCTGCTCCCTGGTTCCAACTTCAGAGGCCTGCATTCTCCTTACTCTAGAGACTGCCGAACTGGTCAACTTCATCCCTCCACATACCAAGTCCTTAGAAATTAAGCCCTTCAGCCCACTGATTCCATGCCGACCAACGATCCCCTTACACTATCACTTTCCTACACACTAGCGATATCTTACAATTTTTATCATATTGCTTAGAACTAGTTGAATGAATCTTCACTGATCTTCGAGGAAACTAAGAATATACGCAACACTCCAGGTGCAGTTGCAACAAGGCCCGAAATAATTGCTGGCTGTAAAATTACATATTATGGTGATATATATTTCTGTAGCTACTGATGATTCACAGTACCCCTTTAATAGTTAGTTTGAGCTGTGGGATCTGTTGTAAATGCATCCAAGTGTGGTGCCTCACAACATGATGTGTTTTGATGTGAAAACAGGACTTTGACTCCACAAGAACTGCTTGCTTACTGCCGGTTAAATTTCCCTTGTTATCTGTGAGTGACAGATCCCTAGTTACAACACATCATGAATCTGATGCAGTTCATTACTTTTAAAGCAACACAGGAACCAGTGATCAATAAAATGAAGACAGTACTGCATTTCCTGCATGTGAAATAGTTGGATAGATTCGGATTGGCCAGAACAAAGGCTTGTAATCCTGTTCTTGCTGACTTCTAATTTAGTTTAGTTTAGAGATAGAGCACGGAAACAGGCCCTTTGGCCACTGAGTCCGTGCTGACCTAACTTATAATTTTTACAGAAGTCAATTAACCTAGAAACTTGTACGTTTTTGGAGTGTGGGAGGAAATTGGAGCAACCTGGTCAAACCTATGAGGTCACAGGGAGAATGTACAAACTCCGTACAGACAGCACCCATAGTCGGGATCGAACCCGGGTGTCTGGTGCTGTAAGGCAGCAACTCTACCGCTGCATCACCGTGCCACCACGAAAAGAGGAATTTGTTCCTCTTGTCTTATTGTGACCACATTGATTTTGTTTCTGCTATTTTCTTTTCATGGTGCCACTTAGTACTAATTACTCAATTTACAAGTTCAAATTGCTAGAATTTGCTACTTGTATTGTGTCCCCTCAGTGTTTGTATCCTGACAGTTAGTTACTCCTCTGATAATTTAAGTAGCTGCACAAGATACAGATTTGAGTGTCAATTGACAGTAATTGTTTGTGCCACTAAATGTAAAAAAGGTAACGAGCTGCCACACCAAGAGGCCTAGTAAGTTTTGCTGAGCCTCAACTGATCATAAGTCGTAAGATCATAAGATCATAAGATTATAAGTGATAGGTGCAGAATTAGGCCATAGTTTACTCCGCCATTCAATCATGGCTGATCTATCTCTCCCTCCTCGCTACTGGTGCTGGTTTTATGGAGTTTGTACATTCTCCCTGTGACCACGTGGGTTTTCTCTCCACAGCTCCTCTCATACTCCAAAGGCGCGCAGGTTTGTAGGTTAATTGGCTTTGGTTAAATTGTAAATTGTCCCTATCGTGTAGGATAGTGCTAGTGTACGGGGTGATCGCTGGTCGGCGTGGACTTGGTGGGCCGAGAGGCCTGCTTCTGCACTGTATCTTTAAAGTCTAGAGTAAAGCAAAATCATCAACCAGTACAAAGCTATCAGTTCAATAAGCCCTTATTGCAATTCAGCTCAATTTCTCCAAGGTCAAAAATTCAAGATATTGTAGAATCAACAAGACAAGGGAAAGCAGCAACTTATTGAGTTCACACCAATAAACTTGCTTGCGGCATCCACTTTAATACCAAGTAGGACAAGAATAATAACATCATTGGAAGACGGTCATCAGAGAAAAAATGATCCCTGGTAACACATGTCATCTTGGACACATTTCCTATCGTAATTACCAAACCTCATTTTGTTTTCTTCACAGATCTGCACCGCGATGTTTTATTTGACAATTGAAAGAGCAATAATCTTTGGTTGTTTTCTTGAGCTGATGATCATAGAAATGGCCCAAGAACCTTCTTTGCATTTGTATTCAAAAATGATGCATATAAATCTTCCTCCTTGATGCAAAATAGGTTGAGTGGTCTTTGTCATTGGAGTTCCTCACCACCTACTACAGGAAGACCAGTGCCTTAATCACAATAGCAGATCCAGGAACAGATCTCTCTTCCTGCAGAAAGCAACCATCACAGATAATAAATGTTCCTAAATTCATAATTGATAAGAGAAGAATTAGGCCATTTGACCCATTAACTCTACTCCACCATTCGATCATGGCTGATCTATCTTCCCCTCTAAACTGGATTCTCCTGCCTTCTACCCATAACCCCTGACACCCGTACTAATCATGAATCTATCTATCTCTGCCTTAAAAAATATCTATTGACGGCCTCCACAGCCTTCTGTGGCAATGAATTCCACAGATTCACCATCCTCTGACTAAAGAAATTCCTCCTCATCTCCTTCCTAAAGGAATGTCCTTTTATTCCGAGGCTATGACCTCTGGTTCTAGACTCTCCCACTAGTGGAAACATCCTCTCCACATTCACTCTATCCAGGTTTTTAACTAATCGAATACCTTTCACTTATTGAATGTCATCCTCTTTGAGAATAAATAACATTTCTTGCAAATTTATACGTCCTGAGAATAAAGTACAATCTATGTAACTTTAAAAAATGTCACATAATCATGCCATTTATAAAGTGCCTTTGATTACTTAAATGCCATCACATGTACAGATGGTTTTCTCGGGTGATGTCAATGTGCTGTCCCTGCTCCAGGATCTGCTCCTTCGGAAACAGAGAGCAATATCTCAGCCTGTTAAACAGTACAAACTCCATTTGCCTCTAGCCAACTCCACTGAAACTTATTGCCACGGGATTGTAAAAGTTACATTCGCCACTTATACAAAGACATTGCTTGAAAAATTTTGTTGCAACAAAAAATAGCAGAAAATCGATCATGACATTGCTATTCCTTTCAGTTCATCAAAAAAACTTTATAGCCAAACATCACTGGCTAGGGCAACATGAAGTAACGTAATTATAATTGGAAATCAGCAGCTGTACCACCAGCCTAAAGTTCTACATTGATTTATAAGTTCTAATTCAATTTGTCAGTTGTAAATATAAAATAAGGTAATTGTCTCAAGAATGTAAGGTAGAAACAAAATGCTGGTCACTCAGTGGTGCGAGCAGTTTCTGGAGAGAAGGAATGGGTGACGTTTCGGGTCTAAGACTAGAGGCCATAGACTCAGAATAAAAGGACGTATCTTCAGACCTATTCTTGACCCAAAACTTCACACATTTCTTCTCTCCAGAGATGCTGCCTGTCCCGCTGTTAGTCCAGTATTTTGGGTCTATCTTCGGTTTAAACCAGCATCTGCAGTTCCTTCCTGCATGTCCCATGATTGTAGTAAGATATCTAAAGTGAGGCTTTTGTATGAAAGAACTACAGATACTGGTTTAAATCGCAGAAACAGACTCTTTGGCCCACCGAGTCCGTGCTGACCAGTGTGGGAGGAAACGAAGATCTCCAAGAAAACCAGCGCGATCACGGGGAGAATGTACAAACTCCATTCAGACAGCACCTGCATTCGGGATTGAACCCGCATCTCTGGCACTGAAAGCGCAAAAAGAGAGCAACTCTACCTCAGCGCCTCCATGCCATCATTATACTTAGGATACAGCAAGGGTATTGTTCATCATCACACTGTATAAAGGACTTATTTGCACCGGAGAAGCTGTAGAGGAGATTAATCAAGATGCTATAAATGTAATAAAACGGAACTGCAGATGTGGGTTGATACAGTTAGAAGAAGGTTCCTGACCCAAAACGTCATTTGTCCATTTTCTCCAGAGATGCTCCCAAACCTGCTGAGTTACTCCAGCATTTTGGGTCTATCTTTAGATGGAGTTCAACCATGGGGGGAGGGGGAGTGGAGAGGCTGGGATTGTTTGTCATGGAGTGGAAAAAGCTGAGGACGGGCCAAACTGAGGAATGCCAAATTATTACAGATAAATATATGGTAGATCCTGAAGAATTTTCTCTGAACCGAGGTCTCCATTACCAAAGAGAATAGCTTTAAGCTAAGCGGGAGGAGATGCAAAGGGAAGAATATTTTCATCAAGATGGTGCCTGAAATCTGTTATATTACTGCTTGAGGGTGTTGGAAAGATTGGTTCTCTCACAACCTTTAAGAATCATTCAGGTGATCACTTGAATGGCCATAACATAAAATGCACCCCTTGGAATGCCACAAAATGTGATTAGCAGAGAGGTTCTTGAGGCTACACCATTCATCATTCTTTGCTCTGTAACTTTACAACTGTCTTAGTCATTGAGTCATAACGTCACAGATCACAGAATATGAAAAGTGTGGCCACTGGAAGGTTAATGGTTTAAGCAGCAAAACGCACGATCAACTCATGGTGTTTCGATAGATTGCTGGACTTTTATCAGAATTATCTCCAATTTCCATAGATAAGGTTTGTGGCAAGTTGTAAATAAAATTAAGACTGCTGGATGAACTCAGTGGGTCAGGCAGCATCTGGTGGGAAATGGATGGATGACATTTTAGGTTACGACGCTTCTTCAGAGGCAACATTCATTCCAGCCAACATCTGGTTAATCTCCTCTGCAGGCTGAAGAAGGGTCCTAACCTGCAAAATCGTCTGTCCATTTCCTTCCATATTTGCCCCCTGACCTCTGACTACTGTATTCCACCAGTCGTCTGTTCTTTGCTCAAGATAAATTCATAAGTTCTGGGAGCAGATTTAGGCCATTTGACCCATCAAGTATACTCCGCTGTTCAATCATGCAATGTGTTAAATGTTCTCACTTGCTGAGGCTTGGATAGAGTGGATGTGGAGAGGATGTTTCCACCAGTGGGGGAGTCTTGAACTAGCCACAGAATTAAAAGAGGCTCTTTTAGGAAGGAGATGAGGAGACATTTCATTCATCAGAGGGTGGTGTATCTGTGGAATTCTTTGCCACAGAAAACTGTGAAGGCCAAGTCAGTGGATATCTTCAAGGCAGTGATGGATAGATTCTTGTTTAGTATGGGAGTCAGACGTTATGGGGAGAAGGCAGGGGAATGGGGTTAGGAGGGAGAGATAGATCAGCCATGATTGATAGGTCGAATGGCCTAATGCTACTCCTATCACTTATAACCTTATGACCTTGCTGAGTGGTAACTTCATAAAATGAAGCGGACATAGAGAAAGCCAAGGCACAGGAAGTAAGAAACTCCACACAATATGCAGCAAACTCCTAGATCCCACTGTGGGGGTCACAGTCTGTTCAATGTATATTCTCCTTCCATATTTACCAGCTGCCCATTCAATACTAAGATTCACTGTAACACCGGAGTTCAGAACCATTGACTCCATCACGCATAGCACTTCACATATAATTTACATGTATAATTATTTAACTCATGATGAGATTATGCTGATAATATTAAAACCTGCCAGGGGTAATTTCAAAGCATTAATGATTTGATTAAATTATTTAATATTGCAATCATTTAACTAAGTGAGTTATGACTTGTGGTCGCTTTAAGAAGAAAATTTGACTTTCTCAGTAACTAATTTAAGTTTAGGATCAAGAGTGTATGTGTATAATACATGCCATATCGAATACTGTATCATCAGGCTGCACCCTGTCCTTAATAACTCTCTTCACAAACATTGCAACCCACTCTAGTCGGTTCAGTACACATGGAACATGCCTCAGTCATGCAAGTTTCAGGGTGGAGGAACACAAGAGGACCTGGTCGCGGGGGAACTGCCGTGAGGGAGAGGGAAGAACAATGGAGGACCTGTCGTGGGGGGACCACGGTGAGGGAGGGGGAAGAACAATGGGCAGTGGATTACAAAAAAGCAAGACTTTAGTACAAAAATACACAATTAGAATGAAAAAGTCCATGTTGGTGCAAAAGATGATCTGAAATGTGACATTGCAATTGGGTTGTGCAGGTTGGTTCAAGAACATGATAGTTGTAGGATAGTAGTTGTTCCTGAACCTGATGATGAGAGTCTTCAGGCTTCTTGTACCTCTGGCTTGATGATAGCAGTGAAAAGAGGGAATGGCCTGGATGGTGGGGTTCCTTGATGATAGACGCCGTCTTCATGTAGATGCGGTTGATGGTGTAGAGGCTGTGCCTGTGATGGACCAGGCTGAGTCTATCACTCTCTGCAACCTCTTGCATTCCTGTGTGTTGGAACTTCTACACCAGGCCAAGATGCAACCAGTCAGGATACTTTCCATCTTTACAGAATCCCACTCCCTCCTCCATCATTCAACCTCAGGGATTTGATTGACCTTTTTCCAGTGTTGCTTCATCCTAGTGTAGATTCGGGTCAGCACACCTCATCTTTCACTGTTGCTCCATCGGTCCTCTGGTCCCCTCTGCTTAAGTCCATCCAGTGCTTCGCTTGGACTCTACAGACTACCTTGCCTCCTAATACTCCCCCAAGCTTTAGATCCATTCTTTTGAAACATTTGAATCCCACAATGACCTGCTTCAGCGGATCTGATGAATGTGGCTTAAATGGGACCACACAAGGAACTGCAGACGCTGGAATCTTGAGTAAAATACAAAGTGCTGGAGTAACTCAATGGGTCAGGCTACACCTCTGGAAGACATGGATAGGTGGCATTTCAGGTTGGGTCCCTTCTCTAGACTTTGATGTTCTTCAACCCAAAACATCTCTTATCCATGTCCTCCAGAGATGCTACCTGATCCACTGACTTACTCCAGCACTTTCTGTTTCAGCTTAAATGGACGATAGTATTCACTTGTTGCATCCCCAGTTTAATGATTTGTGTGTGGGAGTCGGAGGCTGCACACACCTGAGATGATTGAACATCCTCCTCTCTCCCCTTTTCAACTGGTGGGAAATGCACTACAACTTCTTGATGAGGCCACCGAGTTATAATGCAGTTGTGTGCTGATGAAAATAAGGCAATGGACCAAGTAATGATAAGTGGGTTCGGAAGGGTATTTGATGAGTAGTCTGGTTGTGTGCTATATGACTCAATTACTCTCTCTATAGCTCTACAAATCATCTACCAGCTTGGATGAATGATCTTGCCCTTTACTAGTGGAGCAGATTAAAATCAGTTGTACAAACTCCTCAGAAGTATTAAAGCACAGGAATCTACTGCAAAGAAGATGGCTGTTCAGCCCATTGTGTGCATGATGTCAACAATGTACCAGTAATTAAGGCAGTAAATAACATGGCAGGTTTTAATTGCCTATCTTCTGCCATACAGTTAGTGTTAAATCATTTTTCTAAAGGGTCTACACATAAGGCACCACACAGACTAATAGAGCAAAACTGGCCTATTGAAAAAGTAATTTTACAGTCAGAATGATTTTATCTCCAGGAAATAAAGGTTTTTAATGGTGCTTTCGGCAGCAGTAAGCTCTGAAAATTAATAATGAGATCTATCAAAATGGTAAAATCAGTTTTATATTCTTCCTGGGAAGGAGGAAACAACAATTCGGTACAGTTATAAATAAAAGATGAAGGTTGGTGTAAAAGAGCTTGATTACACATTCATTACTGAATTATATCAACTGGCCTATTTGTTCAGCTGTTTATATAATTACACGTCTGTGTAACATGCATAAGTTCATTTCTTCCAAAGTCTGTTATTGTAAAGAGTTCCCTCTTCACGCACGGTAATTGCAATTGATTAGATTTTCGATTATGAATAAAATAGTATTTTGTTGCAATATTGGGACATATTATAGATAACAGTGTGTGAAATTCTTTCTTTTAGTCCTTTCAAAAATATACATAAATATATTTTTTTAAATGTCAGGCTGGATAGAATTCTGCCAGGAATATGAAATTGTATTTTGCTAGAAAATATGGAGACCATTTCTCATGGAGCAGAGAAGAGTCTGAGATTTAATTGTGATCGTTAAAGTTATGAAGAATTCACTGATGAGATGAGAAAGATTGAGATGGCAACATTTTCAGGGTTTATCAATTTCATGTCAACCTTTTACAGTTTAGTTTATTGTCACGTGTACCGAGGTTCAGTGAAAAGCTTTTGTTGCGTGCTATCCAGTCAGCGGAAAGACAATACATGATTACAATCGAGCCACAGTGTATAGATACATGATAAGGGGATAACCTTAGTGCAAGGTAAAGCCAGCAAGGTCCGATCAAGGATAGTCCGAAGGTCGCCAAAGCGGTAGATAGTAGTTCAGCACTACTCTCTGGTTATGGTGGGATGGTTCTGTTGCCTGATGACAGCCGGGAAGAAACTGCCCCTGAATCTGAAGAGTTGGGGAGATTTTAGAAGAGAGCAAAGGGAGTGCAGTGGAAAAATTAAATAGCATTATTTCAGGAATGTTAAGTGGTCAATTTGAAGTGTTATCGAGTCATAGTCATAGAGCGTGGAAACAGGCCCTTTAACCCAACTTGCCCACACCGTTCAACATGTCCCATCTAAACTAGTCCCACCTGCCTGCGTTTGGTCCATATCCTTCTAAGCCTGTCCTCTCCATGCACCTGTCTAAATGTTTCTTAGACGTTGTGATAGTACCTATTGATAGGTAATATTTTCCTTTTGAATAGTACAGGTGTCAGGGGTTATGGGGAGAAGGCAGGAGATTGGGGTTAGGAGCGTGAGATAGATGTCTACTTTTGCTGTTGTTGATCGAGTGCTTGCTGCTTAATCAGGACACCGGGTAAGATCATAGCACCCTGTGACACGCAGAGTTTTATATCCGCATGAACAGATTGTTAGGAACCTGTCATAGTGTTGCATCTCTCCAGTGATACACTGAAGAGTCACTTTAACTTGAGAGGGAATTGAACTTGGTTACAATGGATAGAATTGCTACAGCTGAAACCAAGCATTGACAAATAGCTTGTATTACTTGAAGCCATTTTCGAGAGAGTCAAGAGTGGTTTTTATTGTCATATGTTCCACACAGAACAATACAGCAACACTACATAATATGTAAACATACGGTGGTACTGTAGACAATATAATAAGCAAAAAGTGCAATAAATCTATATATATGCACATACATGAAACATACAAATAAACAATAATGGTTCAAAAAGGCAAAACCAATCCCCCCAATATCCATGTAGTCAGAGCTTATTTGGAGGTTGCAGTGCTTTATAGCCTGATGCCTGTAGGGAAGAAGGGAACAGATTATAAAATATAGTCACAGAAAGCTGGAGTAAGTCAGCGGGACTGGCAGCATCTCAGGAGAGAAAGAAAAGGTGACGGCTCTTCAGACTCTGAAGAAGTGTCTCGACCCGAAAAGTCACCCAGAGATGATGCCTAGCCTGCTGACTTACTCCAGTTTTTTGTGACCATCTTTGGTTTAAACCAGTATCTGCAGTTTCTTCCTACAGATTATGACATATAATTTACCAAAAGCATTCTTACCACAAAAACTAACGGATTACATTTTGATCAGGCTCTGTTGATTAGGATCTGTTAAAACTATTGGTCAAGCTGTTATTGTTTTGTCATCTGAGAACTGATTCAGTTGACGGCACTGTTTCTCTCTGTCTCCATGATACTGTCAGGGCTTCAGTCACAACTTTAATTTCGGTCCCTATTCTCAGTGGACTGCAAAATTTATTTTCTTCCCTTTCCTTGCTGTCCACTATCTGCCACGGATTCTGTGTGGCACCTCTTCTCTGGCATGTAATCCAAGTTAGTCCACCTCTCACTTGCTGTTGTATTCTCTGCTAATCAATCATTTTATATCACGGGAAGCTGACATGATTCTGTCTTTCTGCACCTTTGTCTCGCTGATGTGATCTCTTTGGTTCCCTTGACAAAATCTATGCAGTAGGCTCGCCCTCTTCCCATTTGAACAAACTATATAAATCAATCTCTCCGTGGGTCAGTCTTTTTCTTTTCTGTCCAATATCCTGTGTGAATCACTCTTGCTGTCTCTCTCCTTCCAGCACTTGTTGTAAATCAGTCTCTTTTTCTGTTCTATAACCAGCACAAATAATTCATCTTTTATCACCTGACACTGTGCATGAGGCAATGTTTCCTAATTTAACACCTTTTTTTAAATCTCAGTTTATCTTTTAGCTCAATGTCATTGATGGCAAGTCAGTGTTTGCTTTGCTCTCTGAATGAATTAATTTTATATTTTTCTTTCTCACTCAATGAACTCTTTCTATTCACAAACGTTGGTGTTATCACACAGTGACATCCTTTTCGCAGTTGGTGCTGCTGCCTCATTGCTGGAGAGACCATTGTCAAATTTACCACCTCTCTTATTATCTATGTATCCTTACATTTAAACCCTTGTCCCTCCTGCTCATTGGAACATGTGGGTCCTGAACTCTGATCAGCTCGTCTTTAAATGACTCCCATTTGTCAGATGTGAATTTAGCCCGAAACAGCTAATCCAAGCATTTTCCCCCCAGCTCCTGCTTAATAATATTAACATTTTCCCTTCTCCAATTTAGTATTTTTTCTCCAGGTCCAGACTTATTAATAACTATCATAAATCCAAAGGAGTTGTGATCACTATTCCCAAAATGCTCTTCCACTGAAACACCAGCAACAGGCAAGGCTTGTTACCCAATGCATGGTTGAATGTGGTCCCTCTAATTAGACTGCCCACATATTATTTCCAGATGACATCTTGGTTACGTCTAACAAATTCTGCCCCATCTAAGCATCTTGCACTTGAAGTCTCATTCAGTGTTTGGGAAGTTATGGTATGGTATGGTATTTTATTTGTCACCTGTACCGAGGTACAGTGAACTTCATTTTTGTATACTGTTCAGTAGAAGTATCACTAGTCATAAGCACTTGGATACATATTAGACAAGCACCTCAGATACAGTACAAGTGTATAGCAGTAGTACACTGAGATAGTATACAGAATCGTCAGTTAGGCGCCATTTTCAAGTCCCAGTTGTTGTAAGTGCAGGGTTCTTGATCTGACCATGAAGGACCATGAAGTTAATGCCATCCACAATGACAACAGTGTTCAGTGTGGGGGAAGGAACTGCAGATGCTGGTTTGCATCAAAGATAGACACAAAATGCTGGAGTAACTCAGTGGGACAAACAGCAACTCGCGAGAGGAGGAATGGGTGACGTTTCGGGTCGAGACCCTTCTTCAGACTGAGTTAGGGGAGAGGGAGTCACAGAGATAAGGAATTGTAAAAGTTCAAAAGAGATGCAGATCAAGGAAAATGTAGAATAGACCATTGTTAGATGGTAGAAGGTGACAACAAAGCAAACAGAGACAATGTAATCAGGGGGACAGTCAGACTGGTTGGAGAATTGGGAAGGTGGAGTGCAGGCTCGGCAACCGTTTTTCTGAACACCTCCGCTCAGTTTGCCTAAACCTACCTGATCTCCCAGATGCTAAACACTTTAACCCTACTTCCCATATCCACACTCACCTTTCTGTCCTGGGCCTCCTCCATTGTTAGAGTGAGGTCCAGCACAAATTGGCGGAACAGCTATGGTGAAATGCTATGAAATTGAGTTTGGTGGCCTGCACTCTGCCTGAAATTCTATGAAATTGAGTTTGGTGGCTTGCACTGCCTGAAATGCTATGAAATTGAATTTGGTGGCCTGCATTCTGCTTGAAAAGGAATAGCCATGAGTGAACTGCCAGCCCACCAGCCGTGAGTGACTGATCTGCCGGCCCACCAGCCCTGAGTGACTGATCTGCTGGCCCACCAGCCCTGAGTGACTGATCTGCTGGCCCACCAGCCCTGAGTGACTTAGCTGCTTGCCCACCATGTCTGAGTGACTGAGCTGCCAGCCCAAGAATACATTCGGCCCACAATGTCCATCTGGAAACCAGTCCCTTCGGCCCACAACACCCATACTAGCGCTCAAAAAGAGCCCCCACCACCCACTGGTTACCAATGTTGGAATTGGTGGAGAGGTAGAATATTGCGTTGGGGGACCAGCCCTCCCGTGTGAACATGGGACCCAACCGGACTCACTTAGTCTAGTTTCCTCATTAAATGAGCCCTCTGTGATGCATTTTGAATTCTTATTTTTTTTCTAAGGTGTTGATTGCAGTGGCGAAGATGAGAGATACAGAATTGGTAAATTAAGTAATGAGTGAAATCCAGGAGTTTAACGTCGGGAGTCTAATCTGCAAGATGATACCGACCGTAAAGCAGCTCAGGACATTTGAGGCTGAATTTCCATAAGGAGATTTCCCTATCCTTCAGATAGTAACAAAAAGCTGGAGTAACTCAGCGGGTCAGACAGCATCTCTGGAGAAAAGAAAGAAGTGACGTTTAAGGTTGAGATCGTTCCTTCAGCGGAAGATCTGTGGTAAAGTTCTGCTATCTGTAGCTCATAAAACCCTCTGGTTTCCACCGATCTTCTGTCAAAGCTGTGTCGCGAGGACTTCTGCAACAATATTTTCCATTTCATTTGCTTCTTTAGTTTGCAGCAATGGGTGTGTGATGTTGGCTAGCGTTTAGTTTCTTTCCTACTGTTGAATACCACATTAAAGAATTACGTCTGATGCAGTTCTTTACAGAGTTTTAAGCTTGATTAATGAATGTCAATATGCATTACTCTCGAAGACTAACGAAAAAGATGTTAAGCATGAAATAAAAAGGCATTAAATATAACGTGTTTGTTCACTCCGTCATTGTTAACCAGTGATAGTCACATGAGAAAATTATTAAATGGTTGAATATTAATGGAGATAATATTGTTTGGAGATAATACATCGCAAGTGAAGGCTATGTCACAGATGTATGCTGTTATAGCATACAAAAGGACACAAAGTTCTGGAGTAACTCAGCGGGACAGGCAGCATCCCTGGAGAATATGGATGGGTGACCTTACTGGTCGAGACCCTTCTTCTCGACCTGAAACGTCACATATCCATGTTCTCCAGAGATGCTGCCGGACCTGGTGAATTACTTCAGAACTTTGTGTCCTTTTGTGTATTAATCAGCATCTGCATTCCTTATTCCTCCAAGTTCCCGACGGGTTGATTCAATTAAAATTGCTTTGGGGGATTTAATTGGCATCAAATTAAATTATTTGCAGAAGGTGTACAATAGTTGCTATATTATGTATGCTTTAAGGCAAACAAAATCTGCCCTGGTGTTCTCATTTGTACAAATTCCCTTTGAAAATAAATAGAAATAATCTTATTATTTTTGTGTTTGAATTCACCTAGCGGAACGCTTCATATTCTTGCTGTATTTGCCACTTAATAAAATGGTTTTATGTTTTCCATAAACTGGGTTTTGGACCTACTGTAAACTTATCTTCAGCAAACCTGGGGATATATTTACTTTGAGATCAATTGATGTCATTGTTAATTAAAGAGGGATCAGGAATGGATCGTTGCCTTATGGGGCTGTCCCACTGTGGCGACCTACTTGGCCAGTTTAGAAGAGTTTGCCCTCGACTCATACTCGCAGCATGGTCGACACGAGGTCCTATGAGGTCTTTGTAACTCTCCTTCATGCTCGAGGGTAGTCCCCACGTACTCGAGGCCTCAGCTAGGTCGCGGTGTATTTTTCAACATGCTGAAAAATGCTCACGAGTAAAAAAAAGGTCGCCATGGAAAAAATCTATATATTTTTTACTCGTAGGTATCGTCGATGTAGGTCATAGTAGGTCAGCATGTTATTCGTAGGTAATCAAGGGTAGTCAAAGGAAATCAAAGGTAGTCGAAGATAGTCTTAAACATAGTCGAAGGGAGGTTGAAGGAGATCGAAGGAGGTCGTCTTCACTCTCCACTATTCGGTGTCCAATTTTCCCAAAGTTCGTCGAAACTAGTCTTCTACATAGTCTTCAACATTACACTTTTTCAAACTCTCTTAAACTCTTCTAAACTCGCCAATTTATCGCCGCAGCGGGACAGCACCCTAAAAATGTAATTTGAAAATTTGTAATTTCAGAAATCGGTAGAAAAGGATATTTCAAAACATAAAATGTATCAAATTTAATATTAATACAGTATCTTTAAATTAAATGATTACGAGCTGGTTTCCATTTAAATGAGGAGACTGGTTCCCACGTTTCTGCCTGGCGTCTCGGATAGAGAGATTAGAATAAATGGGTTTTGAGAGGGTGACTTCATTTATTTCTGTAAAGAGAAAAGATTAAGGGTAATGATGAAGAGTCAGGCATAGCGCAGGTCTATTTAAAAAAATGATAGGCTTGTTGGATCATTTCAATTACGTTGAGTTTAATTACAGGGGGTTTAGTTCAGTGTGATTGTATTATAATGGAACAGTAGCTAAAGCAGTTGCAAAAAGTGAAACCCTGTGAATTTTAGCGGATAAGAACACTAATAGGTGATTTATTTGAGCCATACAAATCGAGAAATGTTCACGTTTAAGCCGTAGTCTGTGCTGATTTAGCTGATGTTAGCAGGTTCCCTATGAGTATTGTATTTCCCGAGGTTAGAGAAGGGTAACATCAGACAAGTGCTCACTTATGTGACCCCAAGGGCAGGTTTAGGGTCATCCTGCGATGACCCTATTTTGCCACCATCTATTCGAAGCTGGGGTTATATGGAAGTGATGGATATTCAAAGCGGCACAGTAGCATAGCTGACAAAGCCGCTGCCTCACAGTGCCAAAGACCCGGGCTTGATCCCAACCTTGTGTGCTGTGTGTGTGGTGTTTGCACGTTTCCCTGTGATGGTGTGGGCTCCCTCCGGGTGCTCCGGTTTGGTCTCGCATCGCAAAGATGTGCGGGTTTGGAGTTTAATTGGCCTCTGTAAATCGGCCCGCGTGTGTAGGGAGTGGATGAGAAAGTGGGATAACGTAGACCTAGTGTGAACGGGTGATCACTGGTCGGCATAGACTCGGTGGGCCGAAGGGCCTGTTTCCATGCTGCAGTTCACGCTGAAACAGAGATGTCAAAGTTTTCTGAAGAAAACACTGGAATCAGCGACACGAGAGACTGCAGATGTTGGAATTTTGAGCAAAAAACAAAGTGCTAGAGGATCTCAGTGGATCAGGCAATGTCTGTGCGAGGATTGAACAGATGACGTTTTTGGGTTGAAAACCTTCTTCAGTCACGTGCTCGCTTCGGCAGCACATATACCAAAATTGGAACGATACAGAGAAGATTAGCATGGTCCCTGCGCAAGGATGGCACGCAAATTCATGAAGCGTTCCATATTTTAAAAAAAAGTTTTTAAAAATACAAAAAAAAGAAAACCTTCTTCTGTCTGACCTGAAATATCATCTGTCCATTCCCTCCATAGATGCTACCTGACCCGCTGAGTTCCTCCAGCGCTTTGTCTTTTACTCTGGAGACAAGTTGATTATTTCACTATTGATTATTCTATCAAGTAGAAAATTTCTCTCGTTGCCTTAGGTGCAAATTTGAATGCTGTGTCTCAGAAACTGCAGATATTTAACGTGACTGCATGGTGCACCTGTAGTATAATGAGATTAATGACATGCAAATATTGCAGCGACCTTTATTAGAAAAAAAGTTCAACGTTTCACAAACCACAGGAGCACGAAATGACTGGAAGGTGAGCAGTCTGCATTTTAAGTGTAACATCTGAGAAAAAGACCTTAAAAGTGGTGCAGCTGGCAAGATTCTAATGTGAAACGGTGCATGAAGATAAATTGGCTGCAATTAAGCACATTGAAAATGGCAGAGCACAGCCCAGGTGTGCTTGAGAGTCAAGTTCCCAAATTTATTCAATGGGGGATGTTGGCGGAAACAAGTGAAGGGCCAAATGTTTATCAACGGATACGGAGCAAGAGTTGCCTGCCTTCGGTCTTAGCCGTATTATAGTCACACAGCTGATACAGCACTGAAACAGGCCCTTCGGCCCTACTTTCCCATGCCCACCATGATGCACCATCTACACTATTCCCACATTTGGCACATAACCCTCTAAACCTTTCCTATCCATGTACCTGTCCAAATGCCTTTTAAATGTTGTTATAGTACCTGCCTCAACTACGTCCTTTGGCAGCTCGTTCCATATGCCCACCGCCCTCTGAATGAGAAAGTTGCCCCTCAAGTTCCTATTGAATCTTTCCCCTCTCACCTTAAACCCGTGCCCTCTAGTTCTTGATTCCCCTACTCTGGGTGACAGACTCTGTGCATCACCGTATATAATCCCCTCATGCTTTTATACACTATTGGTCTGCAAAAGCAAAACAAATTTACAAAGGCGGCTCCAAAATTTGTGAGCAATTTTGTAAAGGTAGGTTTTGTCGCATTCTCTGTGCTTTGTATGCTGCTTGCTGAATGGCCTCTTTATTTTTGTGTTCTCTTCATCATATATATGTTTGATGACATGAAAGAAAATGGAGGGACATGTTTTGATCATGACATTGTGACTGTGATAGAATATAGATAGAATATAGACCGAGTGAGTGAATGGTTGTAAACCTAGCAAATTGAGTTTAATGCAGGATAGTGAGAGGTCACAGACTTTAGTAAGAGGAAAGAAAAGGCAAATTATTAACTAAGTGGTAAGATCACAAAGAGGGTGGCACAGCGGTAGAGTTGCTGCCTTACAGTGCCAGAGACCCTGGTTCAATCCTGACTACGGGTGCTGTCTGTACAGAGTTTGTACGTTTTCCCTGTGACCGCGCGGAATTTCTCAAAGATCTTTGGTTTCAACCCACACTCCAAAGACGTACAGGTTTGTAGGCTATTTGGCTTAGTATGAATGTAAAATTGTCCCCAATGTACGTAGGATAATGTCAATTTGCAGGTATCACTGGTCTGTGCAGGCTTGGTAGGCTGAAAGACCTGTTTCCGCGCTGTATCTAAACCAAACAAATTGAATGAAGTGCAGAGAGATTCAGGAGTTCTTGAGCATGTTTCACCATTTTTTGGTAGGCATGTGTAGCAACTGGCAAATCGGTCTTTATGGCCAAGTGGTTGGAGTCAGAATTATTAACTAATTTCTCGAAACACCCTGCTTCACTCTCCCCTTCCTCCCCCTGCCCTCCCCATTTCCTCCCCCCTCTCACTCCTCTCCTCGAACCTTGGTTGACCTTGCACCTATTTCTCCCCTCCCACTCCCCTTCCTACATTCCATCCTCTAGCTTCATAATTCGCAACTCTTTGATCCTTTTATCTCACACCATTGTCTTTTCATCTGTGGCCTTTGTCCAAACATCTGCCTATCAAACCCCCCTCCTCATCTGTATCCGCCTATTACTTGGCAGGCTTTGCAACACTTTGCCTTTTGTGCCCTCATTATAGCTTGGTTCAAGAATGGGTGTTGGTTTATGCTCAGTAACTGAGTTGTGGGCAGCATAGTGGCGCAGTGGTAGAGCTGCTGACGGAGGCCTGGGATTGATCCTGACTATGGGTGCTGTCTCTATGGAGTACCTATGTTCTCTCTGTGACCTCCTGGGTTTTCTCTGGGTGCTCCGGTTTCCTCCCATATTCCAAAGACGTGCAGGTTTGTAGCCAATTTGTCTCTGGCAATTGCCCCATGTGTGTTGGATGCAAAACTGGGATAACATAGAACAATTGTACAGGTGAACGTTAGTCAGCGCGGGCTTGGTGGGCCGAAGGGACTGTTTCCAATCTGTATCTCTAAACTAAAGAAAAGTAAACTAAACTATATAACTGCACACCTGTCAGTTTTGTCTTGCTGCCCGGAAAGTTCACGCGGCAGTAATCAGGAGCAGAACGAGCAGTGCATTGGTCAAGTGGGGATTGATTAGAGGACGCCAACTTGCTTAGGAAAGTTAAGTTACAGCTCAATTGCAGCACTCCCTCTGTTGTAGTGGCTGCAATTAACTTTCTTTAAACATGGCAGCAAACCTGAGGCCTTTGGAATATACAACTCGGATATCTTTATCAATTGCTCCCTGGGGGAGAGAGACAAGCTGTTTCAATATAGTCTATTATTTTGAAGCTTCTGCCCTTTCATGCTCTTCTTGCACGGAGCTGTGAATGATTATTTCACCGTGCTGGCGCTGAATTTTGCTACAACAAAATTTAAATTCTATTTTACAGTGTGAAGAATTGCCAAGTGACTAATGGTAATAATTAATGGTAATCGGTAAGTGGCTGATACGAGCAGACCGACATATCCAGTCTCCATCTTGCCACTGTGGGTGTTTCAACAACTCTGGAGTGAGGATGGTAATTTAGTTTATTTTAGAGGCACAGCGCAGAAACAGGCTCTTTGGCCCACCGTGTACGTGCCGGCCAGCAATCCCCTCACATTAACACAAGCCTACAGATACTAGGGACAATTTTGCATTTATACCAAGCCAATTAACCTACCGAGGAAACCGAAGATCTCGGAGAAACCCCACGCGGTCACGGGGCGAACGTACAGACTCCGTACAGACAAGCACCCGTAGTCGGGATTGAACCCGGGTGTCTGGCAGTGAAAGAGCTGCAAGGCAGCAACTCTACCGCTGCGCCACCGTGCTACCCAACACGGCACAGCACAGTAATTATGGCTGTTGGTGGGAGGATGAAGGATTGTCTATGATCACTGAGTGTGGGCCAAGGCCATAGCGATGTAGAGTGTAGGGGTGTCGGACTCAGAGAGAAGGAGAGCCCGCTGGCACTAAGTGACCACTGGATGACTAGTGTGTCTCCCAGCCCATGAGACGTTCCATGAAAAGGTCACACGACTCAATCAAGCGTGGTTAGTGCAACCCTGCCATGAATTGTTAAACACATAATAGTTAAATTATTGCACTAACGCCCAGTTCCTAATATTCACAGAACTCTGCAGGTCAGGCAGCATCTGTGGAGGGAATACACCATTGAGATTAAATGCTGGAGTAACTCAGCGGGACAGGCAGCATCTCTGGAGAGAAGGAATGGATGACGTTTCAGGTCGAGACCCTATCTGAAGAAAAGTCTCGACTCGAATCATCACCCATTCCTTCTCTCCAGACATGTTGCCTGTCCCACTGAGTTACTCCAGCATTTTGTCTCTATCTTCAGTGTACACCGGCATCTGCAGTTCCTTCCTACACAGATCCATAACATTTCAAGTTGGGTTCCTCCAGCGCTTTGTGTTTTGCTCAAGATTTCAGCATCTGTAGTTTCTTGTGCCTCATTTTTTTCTCAGACCTGGAATCCTGAACTCATACCCAGTTCCCAAACTCATACACAAGCAATTGCAGATGCTGGAATCTTGAACATTAATTAGACTGCCATTCAGTTAGAATGAGGTCCAAGAGAGCAGAAGAGGTGTATGGTGAGTTTAAACGGGGTGTCTGAGAGGTGAGAGAGATGGATTCCTCTGGGGTATCTTCGTGAGGGGAGGAGATGGATGTGGAAGAAACAACAAATCAGTGTTAGTAGTAACGAATTCCAGGAACACCTTATACTTGCTATTGAAACGTGGACCAAATGGACAATTTATTTGCACAAACTGAATGCTGGAAATTTGAAGTAAAACATAAAAATGCAGCGGATATTGAGCGCAAGCAAGATGCTTGAGGTGAAGCAGTGTGGCACAGCAGTGAAGTGGTAGAGTTACTGCTTTACACACCAGAGACTCAGGTTGTCTGTACGGAGTTTGTGCGTTCTCCCCGTGACCGTGTGGGTTTTCTCCGAGACCTTCGGTTTCCTCCCACACTCAAGACATGCAGATTTGTAGGCTAATTGGCTTGATATAAATATAAACTGTCCCTAGTGTGTGTAGGATGGTGTTAGTGCACAGGGATCGCTGGTCGGTGTGGACTCGGTGGGCCAAAGGGGCTGTTTCTGCTCTGGATCTCTAAACCAAACAAAAAATTAAACATTGTCTGTGGAGAGAGAAACATTTATCAGAGCTCTGGATCCAATTATTTTTTTCTCTCGTCCCATATGGTGTCTGATCGGCTGAGCATTCCTGGCAATTTCTGCTTTGTGTTGTTGTTGTTCAAGTAACCAATTTGTTGTGTAGAAACAAATCTAATCGTTATCTTTGCACTCCAAGTTGACTTGGACGAGACTGGAAGGTAATGTTTGACAGTCCCAGCAGATTGAATGAAGGTCTCTTCAGCAAGTAGTGCATCACCAGCAATAAAGGCAGCCTCCCGACATTGTGGGTGAGTGGTGATAAGTTCCTGGTAATAAGTGTAGTTGAGGAAACCGTTATGGAGAATATGGAGATCATTGAGGCCCCATAGGGCACTGGTCAGACCGCATTTGGGGTATTGTGAGCAGTTTTGGGCCCCATACCTGAGGAATGATGTGTTGGCGTTAGAGTGGGCCCAGAGGATGTTTACGAGAATGACCCCAGGATTGAGCGGGCTAACATATGATGAGCGTTTGAAGGCACTGGGCCTATACTCGCTGGAGTTAGAAGGATGAGGGGGGATCCTCACAGTAACTTACTGAATAGTGAAAGGCCTGGAGAGAGTGAATGTGGGGAGGATGTTTCCACTAGTGGGGCAGCTTAGGACCAGAGGCCATAGCCTCAGAATTAAAGGGCGTAACTTTAGGAAGGACGTAAATAACGTGGCAGTGAAGGTACCAAAGGTCAATGATCTGGCAACTTGAATGTAGCTCAACTAGCCTCCTTACCAAATTTCATATATTTCTTTACAGTGTAGAAGGAGGCTATTTGGCTCATTGAGTCTGTGCTGGCTTTCAGAACATTCCTATTGCCCCCAGCTATTGTCTTGGGATTTAATCTCTCTGGCGTTGCCATTAACTCCGCCTCCTCCCCCCACTGCCATCCCTCCAAATACTACCGCCAGAACCAGCCACCCGCATTGAGTAAGTAACGGTGGCCAATTAGTCAAACAACCAGCGTTGGGATGAGGGAGGAAACTGGAGCACTAAATTGGTCCATGTGACAATAAACTGACCTTGAAACCTTCTACAAGCTATTATAGTCAATCGGCAGGACACTGATTGTATACACAATAAACCGCCCTGTTCCTCAGTATCTTCATTAAAGGGTATACCACCCAACTACTTTAAAGTGGTATGAGTGCAGCAGGCAACGTTTGCAAACATCTTCCAAGTGTGTTGTGTCATCAGTTGGCAAGACTTCAACTGAGGGAATTAAATTGGACATCTTCAGAAATATTAAGGGGGTAGCAAAATGATTTTCTCTGCTGATGCAGCCACCAGCTGCCTTTGAAATGAAGGCCAGTGGAGCGATTGTGTGGGTGGGAGAGCAGGTGTACTGTATATCGGTGCACAGGGAGTGCTGAGTTGCCACAAGGCCCTATGCTGGTCCCATCCTCAGCTATTCTTTATTTATCATCATTTGCTTGCATCATTTCACGCTTTAGGCTCATTAAATCCTCAGGCTTGATGTAAAGCTATTAACTCGGTGGAGCTCAGCTGTTTTTTTGTGCTGGGGTTGCTCTTTCCGTCTTGTGCGGGCATTTGGAACAAGGACAAATGAACTTCCATTATCTCTGTATCTTTTCTTGGAACACTCTAGTATGACATTGGATTTTGTTTCTAGAATCCATTTCTAGAATTATTTCCACGGATTTCCCCAGCTTTTTAGTGTTTATTACTGGGATTTTTTTCTTAGTCCTTTGCATATGCTTGGAGTCAACGAGTGCAGAAACAGGCTCTTAGGGTCAACCCATCTATTTCAGGTTAGTTCATCGTCATGTGTACCGAAGCACAGTGAAAACATAGAAACATAGAAAATATAGAAAAGTAGGTGCAGGAGTAGGCCATTCATGGCCCCAACTTCGACCTGCCTCCACCCACCTGATCCCTTTTAGCCAAGGGCCACATTCAAATATAGCCAATGATCATGGCTGACCTCAGGGAAGTCCAACTCAGTATTCTGTAAAACTTGCCTTCTCTCCTGCCACAGAGGGTAGTTGAGGCCCCCTGAGGGAGTTAGATGTGGCCCTTTAGCCAAGGGGAAGGGGGTACATCTAACTCCCAGCCATGATCATTAAATATAGGCCAATGGGCCGAATGGCCTACTCCTGCACCTAGCTACTACCTTCTGTGGCAGAGAATCCCAGAGATTCACCACTCTCTGTGTGAAAAATGTTTTCCTCATCTCGGTCCTAAAAGATTTTCCCCTTATCCTTAAACTGTGACCTCTTCTTCTGGACTTCCCCAACATCGGGAACAATCTTCCTGCATCTAACCTGTCCAACCCCTTAAGAATTTTGTAAGTTTCTATAAGACCTCCCCTCAATCTTCTAAATTCTAGCGAGTACAAGCCGAGTCTATCCAGTCTTTCTTCATATGAAAATCCTGACATCCCAGAACAAAAACTTTTATTGCGTGCTATCCAGTCAGCAGAAAGACAATACATGATTACAATTGAGCCATCCACAGTGTACAGTATTATTTAAGAGTGTGGAGTGATTGTAATAAGTGTTTGTGATCTGCTGCTGTGGCTAGCACATAAATAGTCGCCTGGGTTGGGCGCAGACCTAGGCTGAACCTCAATTGCCTTTCTATATTAATTCCATTTACCACCTCTCCCACCTCTGCATACCGACTGCTTTCCCTCTGCTCTTTCTGTTCAAATTCTGTTCAAATCCTGTTAAAGGTCTCAACGCAAAATGTTAAGTGTCCATTTCCCTCCACAAATGCTGCCTGACCGGCTGAGTTCTTCCTGCAGCTCTAATTTTTGTTTCCTCCATTTACTAGAACTTGGTCCATGGCCCGTTGACAAGGGCAGGCTGAGCCACAGGCTGATTCCACATCAGAAAGATAGCTGCGCTGTATCCACCTAATAAGGCACTGGAACCTTGACCTTGGGCTCAAGTGTTTGGAGTGACGGGGAACTATATAAACCCAGGGTGTGAAATTTAATCCTTATGCAATATCCATGACCGAGTTTGAAAGTTTTTTTGATGAAAGATTATCAATCTGATACATTAAGTCAGTTTCTCTCTCATAATTTCCCGACTCTCACCAGAATACCTTTTTTCTTTGGAGAGGCAAGAGAGTGCAAATGTTGGAATTTGAACCAATAAACGAAACTGCAGGAGAAAGTCCCGATAAAAGCTCCTCGCCTGAAAAGTCAACCATCTCTCCACAGGTGCAGCTGCCCAGCTGAGTTCCTCCAGTCGCTCGTTTCTTACTCTCTTTATTATTGATTTGCTGCATCTACCGTCATTTGCACTTGAAAAGCCACAATGCGCTGTATGTCTTCTGAAATTATATCAGGATTTGACATAAATGCAATTAATCAGGAGGACAGTGAAACTAGTCGGAGAACTGTGGTGGGGGAGGGACAAAGAGAGAGAGTTAGAGCAAGGGTTACTTGAAGCTCTAGAAATCAATATTCATAGCGCTGGGTTGTAAGGGGATAGAGGAACTGATATGCAGACCAATTATGAAAAGATGTACAAGGAACATTGTTGTCATCAGTTAGACTGGTCGGAGAACTGGGAAGGGGGGGGGGAATGGAATGGAGAGAGAGGGAAAGCAAGGGTTACTTGGTTAGAGAAGTCAATATTCATACCACAGGGGTGTAAGATGCCTACGCGAAATACGAGGTCCTCCAATTTGCACTGGGCCTCACTATGACATTGCAAGTGGCCCAGGATAGAAAAGTCAGTATGGGAATGGGAGGGGGAGTTAAAGTGTTTTGCAACTGGGAGATCGCGTATGCCCAGGCTGACTGAGCGAAGGATATGTCCCTAACTATAACTTAGATAAATAAGAATACTTACCCTAACAATGCTTCTCATGATTGCATACACTATGAGGTTACCCCTCGACCTCCAACGCCCCAGGGGACGTAATCCAAGTCTTTCCAACTGTTCCTCATATATAATACTCTTCAATCCAGGCAAGATCCTGGTTAGACCCATCTGTTGTCTCTCCAAAGCACACACTGCAAAGTGCTTGGTTGGGGACAGCACCACACAGTGTTTAGAATCTGTGAAAACAGTTGCTGTGTGCTGGAATATTATTGTATTAAAGTTTAAATGTTATTTCCTTGGGCAGACAGTTCCTATTATTTTTACACACTTTACTGCAGGGTGAGTTTGTGATACAAGTTTTGCTTTTATTATGTTTTAAAATTCGCTATTGACAGTTTCAGGCTATGTTAATGTATCAGGAAAATATGAGGCATATGTAATGGTGGATAGGGAACAAGCTTTGCTTAGAGTGATGGCTGTCTCTTGAGTATCAAAGATGTTGATCCAAATCTAGTAGAAATTTTAATTTGGTTTGTAAACTCATGGAGGAACAGTAGGCAGAATCTTGCCATGCAATATCGATATTCAAGCTGGCTGGCCAACAGCCCACATCCTTGGACAACAGGAATATACGTTTTTACAGAAGGAAATGTCCATGGTGGAATTTTCTGGAAAAATAAAATACACATATGCTGGAGAACTCAGTGGGTCAGACAGCTTCACTGAGTAACTGGGTAAGTGATGTTTTGGATAAGAACACTTCTTTGGAATTCTCCTGACCTGAAACGTGGCCTAAATGCTGCCTGACCCGCTGATTACTCAAGTAATTTGTGTATTTTTGGTTTGTAAACCAGCATCTGCTGTTCCTTCAGTCTTGATTTTCCCGTGTTGCATTTGGGAAGTTGTTGCTGAAATTGAAACCTGTACATTTTTGGTGTGTGGGAGGAAACCGAAGACCCCGGAGAAAACCCACGCAGGTCACGGGGAGAACGTACAAGCTCCGTACAGACAGCACCCATAGTCAGGCTCAAACTCGGGTCTCTGGCGCTGTAAGGCAGCAACTCTACCGCTGCGTCACTGTGCCACCCTCACAGCTATTTCTGTGATCCTGCACACTGCTGTTATTCACTTCCGACTTACGAACGATTTGAGTTATGGACAGTTCACAGCAGCTCTGCGCACCGTGCTTCCCAGGCAGAAATGGTATAATTTCATGCATACATATTTCCCTGGACTAGGAACATAGAACAAATCACAATACAACACAAGAACAGGCCCTTTGGCCCACCATGTCTGTACCATATATGATGCCAAATTGAACTAATCATTTCTGCCTAAATGTGATCCGTATTGAATATTGAATTCTCCAATTTTAGCTAACCTCTAACAACACCTCCCTTTCCCTCTCCCTCTCCTTTCTGCCCCACACTCCCCCTTTCTTCCCTCCCACCCTTTCCTCTGTGCCCCACCTGGACTCATACCTATTTGTCTCCTCCGCCAACATTCCTTCTTCTGGCTTTTGCAACAATTTGCAACTCTTCAATCCTGCTTTATTATCTCTGCCCTTTGTTCCAACCATCTGTCTATCAAACCCCTCCTTACCTGTGTCCACCTATTGACTGCCATGCTTTTTCCAGCCTCTCCTCTATTCCAGCTCCCAACAGTCTGAAGAATTGTCCCGACCCAAAACGTCAGCTATCCATGTTCTCCAGAGATTCTGCCTGATCCGCTGAGTTACTCCAGAACTTTGTGTCTTTTCGTAATCCCTCTTGCACGCCACGATCATAGGTGGGGAAAAAACCAGGATGGCACAGTGGCGCAGCGGTAGAGTTGCTGCCTTACCTCGCTTGCAGCGCCAGAGACCTAGGTTTGATCCCGACTGCGGGTGCTCTCTGTACGGAGTTTGCACGTTCTCCCCAGGACCGCATCGGTTTTCTCCGAGATCTACGGTTTCCTCCCACACTTCAAAGATGTACAGGTTTGTAGGTTCATTGGCTTGGTGTATGTGTAAATTGTCCCCAGTGTGTCTAAGGTAGTGTTAGTGTGCGGGGATTGTCGGTGTGAACTCGGTGGGTCGAAGGGCCTCTTTCTCTATCTCTAAAAAAAACAGTTAACTGAGTTGAGGTGTGTTTTGTGTAAAAAATTGAGGAAGATCTATTGTGGTATCATTTCCCCTCTGACTCACTTGCACCTAATGTTCATCAATTTTGTTTTTTTACATCAGTTGTTTGCTTCACCGATGTTACTGGGCCAAATGCCAGTGCTTTCTATGCATTGAAAGTATTGTTTGGAAAGTATACTTGTTCCACAGAGGAAAACCAATGAATTATTAAGCTGGAGAAATGTTGATGCCAGATGGTTGGTGGGAGGGGAAATTAATTCTAACAAATTGTACTCAGAAATCAAATCTGAATCGTCTTTGGCTGGTTGTCCAGCAGTTTCTTTAAAGTATGAAATCCACAATCCACAGCCATGCAGCTCCAAAGCTATCTCCAGCATTATTCTAGATCAAACACAGAGTCAAAATCTTTGTTAGACACAAAATGTTGGAGTAACTCAGCGGGACAGGCAGCATCTCTGGGGAGAAGGAATAGGTGACGTTTTGGGTCGAGACCCTTCTTCAGAATGCAAGTGAGGTTTGGTTGGGCCGCTGTCGGGATTGAACCCAGGTCTCTGGCGCTGCAAGCGAGGTAAGGCAGCAACTCTACCGCTGCGCCATTGTGCCATCCTGGTTCTACCTCCTATGATCGTGGCGTGCAAGAGGGATTACGAAAATACACAAAGTGCTGGAGTAAATCAGTGGGTTCATTCATTAATTGAATGAATGGTGAATGCTTTGAAGCTGAGCTTATGAATCCCTGCAAACAGATAAAGCTATTTACCCAAAATAGTTTAGAGCATTTCTTTAGGAATGACCATCCTGCTATCTGAGAGAAGGTCATAACGTCATAAGTGATAGTACTAGAATTAGTCCATTCGGCCCATCAAGTCTACCCCACCATTCAATCATGGCTGATCTATCTCTCCCTCATAACCCCATTCTCCTGCCTTCTCCCCATAACCTCTGACACCCGTACTAATCAAGAATCTATCGATCGCTTCCTTAAAAATATCCACTGACTTTGCCATAACCTTCTGTGGTTATGTGGTTATTGCCACATTCTTCTGTGCAAAGAATTCCATAGATTCACCACCCTGGGAAGAGTCTGGGGGAGATTGGAAAAGGACGAGACAGCTTCCAAGCCCAGGATCGCAGAATTCATAGATAGACACAATGTGCTGGAGTAACTCAGTGGGACAGGCAGCATCTATGAAGATAAAAGGATGGGTGATGTTTTGGATTGGGGCCCCTCTTCTTGGCAAAAATAAAACCAATCCTTTTTTCTCCAGAGGCGCTGACTGACCTGCTAAATTACTCCTGCACTTTGCGTCTATCGTTAGTATAAACCAACACCTACAGTTCTTTGTTTCATATTGTGTTCAACACCAGGGCCTTATTTTCAATTTTGTCCTCTGCCTGTTGCCCGGCGAAGCTTTTTAAACTGCTGAGCAGCAATCCCCATCCTACAAATACTGTATGGGCACTTGTACACATTGGGTAAACCGGTAAAGATGAAGATTGTCACCTCTGTTAATGCTCTTTTCACCTGATACCTGCCCACTCTAGCAGCTATTTCTTTCAGGCTCTGCTACCTCAATCAGTGGGGGTTAACTCAGCCACCTTTAACAATGAATTAAAAGCATCTAAAACAAAGCATATATGTACTCTTATCACTCTCTGTTTCTTCCAAGTGTGTTTAATGAGGCAGAGTACCGATTAACTAAATGAGAGCAATGGTTGGTCGTTACTTGTTGTCTTGAGATGTGATGAGTTTTGGACTCAATATTGTAGACCACCAGGACCTGCCCCTCCTGTCTACATCTCTTCAAGACCACCCCTGGGACTGTCCTGCCCGGGATGGTGGATGTGATCCAGAACAATGGAGGAAAAGCACAATTCTGTTAGCTGACTGAAATGGTCTGGAAGGTTAATAATGCTAGTTCTGAGTCTTCCCTTGAAACTTCCACCATCATCCATTTTGGGTGGTGCAGTGGTAGAGTTGCTGCCTTGTAGCACCAGATAACCGGGTTTGACCCTGACTACGGGTGCTGTTTATATGGAGTTTGTACATTCTGTGAACTGCGTGGGTTTTCACTGGGTGCTCCGGTTTCCTCCCACACTCCAAAGATTACAGGTTTGTAGGTTAATTCACTTTGGTAAAATTGTAAATTATCCCCAATGTATGCATGGTAGTGTTACCGTGTGGGGGGGGTCAGTGGTGGGCGCAAACTCATTGGGCCGAAGAGCCTGTTTCCACCCTGTATCAATATACTAAACTAAACATCAAATTGGACCAAAGGTACACAAAAAAGCTGGAGAAACTCAGCGGGTGCAGCAGCATCTATGGAGCGAAGGAAAAAGGCAACGTTTCAGGCTGAAACCCTTCTTCAGACAGTTTCGGCCCGAAACGTTGCCTATTTCCTTCGCTCCATAGATGCTGCAGCACCCGCTGAGTTTCTCCAGCTATTTTGTGTACCTTCGATTTTCCAGCATCTGCAGTTCCTTCTTAAACATCAAATTGGACCATTTTCTCATTCAATTCTGTCACCTTATTTTTTGATTACATTTACTTTATGATTCCCAAGAAAGCATCAAAAAAGCCCAAACTATCGTTACCACAAGAGTAGCTTAAAATCAGTTTATAGACACAAAATGCTGGAGTAACTCAGCGGGACAGGCATCATCTCTGGAGAGAAGGATTGGATGACGTTTCAGGTCGAGACCTTTCCTCAGCCCAGTCTGAAGAAGGGTCTCGACCTGAAACATCACCCATTTCTTCTCTCCAGAGATGCTGCCTGTCCCGCTGAGTTACTCCAACATTTTGTGCCTATCTTCAGTTTATGCCAGCATCTGTAATTCCTTCCTACACATTAAAATCAGTTTAGTTATTTTCTAACTTTCATGTTTTTTATGCTTCATTCATCCATTAATTTGTGAAGCGAGTTCATAAGAGCTTATTCATGTAGACAGGAAGTTTTTCTGCACTTATGGTCATTAATTGGTGATGGATAGTGTAGAAAAAAAAATTTCATCAACATGATAAACAATTAATTTATTGCCTGCTGTGAATCTGGCATCGCTTAATTCAAGCCTGATTTGTGATCTGCCCCACAATATGGTTTTGCTTTTTCTAATTAATCATTATTAAATCTCCTGCAGCACTGCCTCTGAAATGTTTGAAGATATTTTGTTTCATGAAAACAGAAGCATTAAACCTGCAATGAGACTGCAATTGGTCATTCTGTTGAAGTGTTAACTGACCCTACACCTAAGGTGTACCAGAGGGTGGGTCACGGTAACTTTCTCCTGTGGATTAGCCAAATCTTAAAATCTTCAGGTTTTGCCCGAAGATTAATTTTTCTTTGTTTGCGATTTCTTTTGTTGGATGTCCTTCCCTGTCTCGAGCACACACCAGAGTTCATTTGTGTCTTCAAGAGTCTGTAGCCTCCTTTTGCTCTGGTATTTTATTTATTCTTTACATGTTTAAATTATAATGCTGTATTTTTAATTGTCTACTCTATATTGTGTTGTTATCCTTGCGAGCAAAGCACTGACAAATTCCTTGTATGTATACATACATGGCCAATAAAATGTATTCAATTCAATTCATTTCATTTCAATTCAATTGTAGACACACAAAATAAATGTTTGTTAGAAAAACATGTTAACCTAGGAAGTATTCAAGTGCAGCCATGCTTGGATTACCTCAAAACTAATTGCGATCTATTTATATTTTCCTTTCATTAGTCGATTTGTACATTTGGGAACTTTGGGGGAAAAACTTTGGATTCTTTTGTATCAGTTCTGCCCATGTTGAAAATACCAAGAAACCTGTGTCATCTTTCATTTGTCATCTGTGCCATATTAGGGAGTAGGTTTCCATAGTAACAGGCCATTATTTCCATTAAAAATGTGCAGTATTTTAATTTCATTTTAGAATTACCTTGGGGAGCTTTAATTTCCTATAGCACTGCAGTTTGTTTCAGTAAAATTATCTTTCTGTGATGTTAAAGCATATTATGAAACATTTGGGAAAAGATGAGGCAACCCTGCATCCCAGAGGAGGGATGGATCACATTTCCCACAAAACTCTACGTATTTAGTTGAGGTTATGTAAATCATGCCAGCAGTGATCAATTGTGTATTACCTATTTTAAGCAACCTAATGCCACATCGTCTCTGAATGCACCAAGAAACATGTGTGGAAATAAAATAATAATTTGTGCACAAATTCCGGGAGAGCGCATCTTTATTCTGCATCTCAGATTTTTCTGATAGTGCTTTGTGAAATTGCTCAGGGCAAATTTGCGTCAACAGAACTACTGTATCTTGGAGCTATCCCCCATTATGTTTCTCCAAATCTGCACTGTAATGATTACTGTTGGTGAAAGTGTACCAGTCTTACATTTACAACAAGTAATCACTTCATGCACGTAGCTATATAGTGGGGTCCGGGTGATCTGTTATTAGTGGTCAGTTTCCTTCATAGTTGTGCCTTATGTTACAATTAAGTAATATTAACAGATTAGTTTAGTTTAGAGATACAGCGCGGGAACATGCCCTTCGAGTCCATGCCGCCCAGCGATCACCCGTACACTAGTTCTATTCTACACACTAAGGATAATTTGCCTACAAACCTGCATGTCATTGGGATGAGAGAGGAACTAGAGCATCCGGAGAAAACCCAGGCAGACACAGGGAGAAAGTACAAACTCTATTCAGATAGCAGCTGTAGACAGGATCGAACCCGGGCCTCCGGCACTGTAAAGTAGCAACTCTACCATTGTGCCACTATGCCCCCCATAGATGTTTGGATCTGGGTGTTTATTACGGAACAGCAGGTGGCCATAATAATCCTGGTTACTTTTCCAATTATAATGTAAGGATCGGATGATCTATATGATTGTTAGACCGCTTTAATGTTTTTTTAAAGAATTTTTGGAGGATTTACTCTCTCCATTAAAGCCACACTGTCTCTCCGCTGGTTATTAATTGTGGCTATAGAAATCATGCCTGCAGAGACCAATTGTGTATTACCTATAGTAAAATGTTTAGGCTTCCTTCTCGGTAACAACCAGTGCCAGATAAGGTCCATAACTTGGAGCACATTTGCTCATTCGAATGTTGAAGCTCCCTCAGGAATTAATAAACACCGCCTTATAGTTTGGGCTAGTAAGGTGTTTGATTGATATGGGTGTCAGGGGTTATAGGGTGAAGGCAGGAGAATGGGGTTGAGAGATAGACCAGCCATGATTGAATGGTGGAGTACACTTGATGGGCCAAATGGCCTAATTCTCCCCCTATAACGTTATGAACCTGTGTGTAGGGAGGAACTGAGATGCTGGTTTACACCGCCTAATATATGCCTGATTCCCAGGAAGTTCTTGAAACAGTCGATATATACTGTCAGCTAATCTTTAAAGTTAAAGGACATATAGATCAAAATCAAGCTGCATTACTTGGTACAATTCCTCTCCAGTGCAGTGAAGAGCTGGCAGCATTTCAAACACCAAACTCCCATGATGCGACTCAGTGAGAGATTTTTATTTTCTTGGCAAGATGCGGAATACTTCCCAGTCCCAAACTTTTACTGAGGAGACTCAGCTGGGTTCCTGCAAGACGTGAAGCATGAATTATTATGAACACATCTTAATCAACTGTGCAAACTAGTCATAAATTGATCATGTCTTTTGTACACCTCGCCCAATATTCAAGCCAACATTAATTTCTACCCCCAAGTAGTTCATTTACTGGAAGGTTCAGAGAAGCTGTTAATGCATCCTTAGGAATGGGCTAGCAGCAGATAACATCTGGCTCATTCACGATGCCAGATGTACCATGTGCACTTTTCAATTCATCCATAACTCATCTTGTCATTATTTAGTGTCAACCGTTGATTTGATTGAGCAAGGCGTCAATGAACATCATTCAGGCACAATAAATTAATTTACAGTGATGTGAGTAAATATGCATGAAGTGCACTTGTGATTATGTATTAAGCAAAACCGAGTGTTCCCTCATTTGTAATGCAATAATAAAGGGTGCTCTTGCAAAGGGTGGTAAACCACTGAATTCTCTACCCCAGAGAATGATGGAGGGCAAGATCACTGGAAATATTTGAAGGGGAATTTGATGATTATTTTGAAACGTCAAGGACTTGAGGGCTATGGGAAACTGACACAGACCAGCAGGTGAGGCCAGCATAAATCATACGCCTGAAGAAGGGGCTCGACCCGAAACGCCACCCATTCCTTCTCTCCAGAGATGCTGCCTGGTCCGCTGAGTTACTCTAACATTTGTGTCTATCAGCCATGATCATGTTGAATGGCAGGGCAGGTTTGATGGGCTGAATGGTCTAATCCTGTTACTATTTTCTTGTGTTATTTTCAATCATCTGCATCACCTTATTTAATGGTTTGCAGACATCCATTATGTTTGGTTTTGCAGGAGGTTTTATGCATGATCATGTTTCATGATTCGCCCTGTTCAAACCTGCAATCTCCTCCCAGTTCTCTGTCCCTGAATCGCTCTGTCCAAGCTGCTGCCTTAAATGTTTGACCCCTAGATTCACTGGCTGCCGAGAAAACCTCAGATAGCTCTTTTAGTACAGATGTCTGAAGAGAGGCTTAACACAGGCTTCAAGATCTAGAGAGATTTGGATGGGATGGGAAGGAGAAATATATTTTAACATGGAGAATGACTACTAACTGGAGGACATAGATATAGTGCAGGGGTCAAAGAAACAGGAGAAGATGCAGATAGATTTTGATACACATTGCGTTATTATTTTCCTGAATTTATTGCAGGGATCTGGAAAAGAGAAGGGGACTGATTTATTTTGTATGATGATGTTCTAATGATAATTTCTTTTGGTTACAGTGAGAAGCAGAGAGCAAATGGAAGAGTAAGGACCAAGACTTTCCTGAGAAATGATAGCCATCGCGTGTGGAGCAGCAACCGTTTCCCCAGGTAACAGTAAGGAAGAGAGTGACTCCTGCATTAATGTGTGCAATGAACATGGAAGTTTCATACATCATACATCTTGAGAACTGGTTTCTCAGGCGGCACGGTGGTGCAGCAGGAGAGCTACTGCCTTACAGCACCAGTGACCCAGGTTCGATCCTGACTATTGGTGCTGTTTGTACGTACTCCCCGTGACCTGCATCGGTTTCCTCCGAGATCTTCGATTTCCTCCCACACTCCAAATCGTTCAGGTTTGTAGATTAATTGGCTTGGTGTAAATGTAAAAAAAATGTCCCTAGTATGTGTGTGTAGGGTAGTATTAGTTTGTGTGGATCGCTGGTCGGTGCGGACACATTGGGCCGAAGGGCCTGTTTCCGTGCTACATCTCTAAACTAAACTAAACTACTTGACAATATCATCTCAACTGAGTACAGCAATAGAACTCTGGTTCCCTGCCATTTTCCAGCTCTTGTGCCTTGTGACATTAATAATTGAAAATTTCAATGACTTTTTAATGGGCAAACAAAACATTAAACATATCCAGCATCATATCTCTTTCCTATATTGGACCACGTTCATCTTAGCACAAGGTGAATACCTGGGGTGGCACGGTGGCGCAGCGCCAGAGACCTGGGTTGGATCTTAACACTGAGTACTCAGGAGGTACAGTGCACTCTGCGTAGGATCAATCCACGCAAGGCTGCAGGCCCGGATGGAGTCCAGGGAAGGGTACTAAAGGACTGTGCTGTACAGCTGGCGGAGGTATTCACGAGAATCTTTAATCTGTCTCTATCTCTGGCAACGGTCCCCAAGTGCCTGAAAACAGCCACCATTTTGCCGGTGCCGAAAAAGTCTACAGTCACCAACCTGAACGACTACCGCCCGGTTGCCCTAACTCCAATCCCAATGAAGTGCTTCGAAAGGCTGGTCCTCTCCCACATCAAATCCAGCATCCCTGCCTCACTGGACTCTCATCAATTTGCATACAGGGCAAATAGATCAACAGAGGATGCCATCTCTCTGGCTCTTCACACTGTCCTGACTCACCTGGACAGACAGGGCGTGTACGTGAGGATGCTCTTCATAGACTATAGTTCTGCATTCAATACGGTCATCCCCACCAAGCTCACCACCAAACTCCACCAGCTAGGCCTCAGCTCGCTGATATGCAATTGGATCCTGAACTTTCTGACGGAGCGACCGCAGGCAGTGAGACTGGGCCCGCACCTGTCCTCCACTATCACCCTGAGCACCGGCACACCACAGGGCTGTGTACTAAGCCCCATGCTCTACTCCCTCTTCACTCACGACTGTGTTCCTGCATTCGACACCAACATCATCGTGAAGTTTGCAGCCGACACATCAGTGATTGGGCTCATCACCAATGGTGATGAAACAAAATACAGAGCGGAGTTGCAGAACCTGGCGGACTGGTGCACACGTAACAACTTGTTACTAAACACCTCCGAGACCAAGGAGCTGATTATTGACTTCAGGAGGTCCCATAATGGAGAATACGCCCCAATCTCCATTTACGGGGAAAGTGTGGAGAGAGTGTCCAGCTTTAAGTTTCTGGGCACTCACATTTCAGAGGACCTCACATGGTCCACCAACACCGCTGCGCTGGTCAAGAAGGCACAGCAACGACTGTTCTTCCTGAGGACATTAAAAAAGACTGGTCTGCCCCAACAGCTGCTGACAACGTTTTACCGCTGCACCACAGAGAGCATATTAATGTATGGCATCTCTGTGTGGTATCTCAGCTGCACGGAGGCGGAGAGGAGAACTCTTCAGCGCGTCGTCTACAGAGCGCAGAGGATTATTGGGATAGAGCTACCAGCCTTGGAGGGCATCTACCACACACGGTGCCTCAGGAAGGCCGCCAGCATCCATAAAGACCCCTCACACCCTTGTAACGGACTGTTCGAACTACTTCCCTCCGGCAGACGTTACAAGGCCTTCTACGCCCGAACCTCCAGACTCAGAAACAGGTTTATTCCAAGAGCTATAGCGGCTCTGAACCGGCCCTGCTGAGTGCCCCCTACCCCCCCTGGACTGTCTCCCTCGGATGGTCACGGCACACAGCTTATTTATTTCTTTTACTTTTCTTTTACATCGGTTGGAAGCTGCACACTAAATCTCGTTGCACTGACGTGCAATGACAATAAAAGATATTATTATTATTATTATTATCTTGACCACGAGTGTTGTCTGCACGGAGTTTGTACATTCTCCCCGTGACCCCGTTGGTATTCCCCTGTGCTCTGGTTTCCTCCCACACTCCTACGTCGTACAGGTTTGCAGGTTAATTTGGCTTCGGTAAAAATTGCAAATTGTCCCTAGTGTGTAGGATAATGTTCGTGTACAGGGTGTTTGATGGTCAGCATTGTCTCGATGGGCTGAAGGCCCTGTTTCTGCGCCGTCTCTCTAAACTAAACCTGACCAAATCACAAAGTGAGTATGTTTAAACCATATTGTCACCACCATAATTTTGCTAATGGCCTTGATTCATGTTATCCCCGGGGAGGGCAGTTTTAAACTCTCAATGCAATAAATTCTCTCTCGAGAATCATGACTGTCAGGAATGCTGCAGGAAGCGACTAAATATTCTAATGGCATCTAATTTTCCAATGCAATTTGTTCACATTCAGCAGGTTTGCTCTATAATTTGGATAATTGAGCTCTTACAATACACTGCTAATGGAAACTGAAAGGCAAGAGTTGAAAACTTTTCATGCTAATGTTTTTCCCGAGTTGTCAAGGTGAGCGATGAACAGATTGCAAAGTAGTTTATTTACAGATGTTAGACCATTATTGACAGCCACTTAGAGAAGTTAAATGGAAAGATTCAGAATAGAACCCATTTCCAGTAATATTCATCTTTATTCTTCTTGACACAATTCTAGTTTGTGTCAACTGTCAAGCTATCAATTTACACTAATCTTACATTAATCATTTTTCTTTTAATTCTCCCACGTTCTCATCAACATCCCCTAGATTCTACCACTCCCCTACACAATTAAGGACAATTTACAGCGGTCATTTAAACCACTAAGCGACACGTCTGTGGAATATGGATGGAATGTGGACCTCCCGGAGGAACTTACCAGTTACAGGGAGAGCGTGCAAACTCCACACAGATAGCACCCTGGAGAAGAATTAAGTGTGGTCTCGTATGCTGTGAAGCAGTGGATCTCCCAAAAGTACCATTCTGCTGCCCTCGAAGCATCCCATCTCCACTGGGCAGATTTTGACCTTGAGATTCACTGTTGATTTCAAGAATTTCATACAATGATCCAACTGCCCCATCATTGCCTTCTGCATGTGTTTCACAACCTTTACCTGGTTTGTCACCTATACACATCCTATCTCAGGCATTTCTTTATTCCAATGATACCTACCCCTTTAAATAATGAATTTAAAAAAACGTCTTCAAATTGGCTGTGTCCTGAAGAACACATCTTGCATGGTTGACCTGTCTTTGGCTGTGAGTGAACCAAGATAAGGGATAAACTTGATGCGTTCAAGTTATTAACTTACCTCCAGCAGGCATATCTGTCCATGACTGCATTTGTGGAATTGATCATTATAGAACTCTTGTTGTGTCAGCAATAAATACTGTTCTTATTATCGATGTGCACATCATTCAAGAAAAAGGATTTTTTTTTAAATGTTCATCTTAAAAGCCCTTTAAATCAAAATGTATTTTAATAATTTGTCTTTGTCTTATAAGCAGCGGAAGTAATTTCTCCACGTTTAATATGTGAAACCTCATGATATGAATACCTTCACATGATAATTGACTGAATCTTTGAACATATATACAAACCTTCACCTACTATAATGCTTTACTGGTGTCATTTTATTGAATCTTTGCTGCATCAGCATGACTTTGACTTTCTCCAGAGTAGTTCACCAAACTTTTCCTGCATTATGCTGACTACAGTCTAATCAATCGATTATATAGATTTATCATCCACCTTGCTTGACTCCTCCATTCTTCCTAAATTGTCCGACAGACAAGTTCTATCCATTCAGCTATCTCTCCTTGAATCCAATGAGATCTAACCTTCCAGAGCAGCCTACCATCTAGAACTGTTGAAGCCTTTGTGAAATCCATGTTTTCAACATCTATACCTCTGCCTTAATCGACGTTTTTGGCCATATCCTTGAAAAACTCAATCAGATTCATGAGACATGACCTCCCATGAATTAAACCATGTTGACTATGCTTAATCAGCCCTTGTCCATCTAAATGCATATGTGTCCTATCCCTCAGAATAATCTCCAGCAATTTTTCGACCACAGATGTTGAGCTCTCTGGCCTGTAGTTCCCAGCCTTTTCCCTGTTTCCCTCCTTGAATAGAGGCACAACATTTGCCACCCTTCAGTCATCTCTTTCTCTTGTTAAATCTCCATTGCTATCCTAGACCACTCTGGAAATGAAACAGACTGTTTCAAGGAGGGAGATACAAGAGACTCCAGCTGCTGGAATCTGGACCAAAAAAAAAACAAGCTACCGAGGGAACTGTAGCGTCTTGATGCAAGGTCTCGAGTTGAAATGCCAACCACCCCTTTACAGATGCTGCCTGACCACTGAGTTCCTCCAGAAGATGGTGTTTTTGCTCCAGACTTTTATCTTGGTGTAATATTTTGCATCAGATATCCAGGCATCAATTTCCTTGTTTAATCTTTACACTGCTGAATGTTTTTCCTCCTGTCTTAGCTCTGACTCTAGAAACGGGCCAAAAGCAGGCAAATTAGATGTGCACAGACAGACACACGTCTTGGTTGGCATGCATGAGTTGGGCTGGAGGGCCTGTTTCCAATTGTATAACTTTATGACTCTAGCAAATGATAACCCTTTAATTTATTACGTTCAGACTTGACTATTCCATACTAGCCCCTGCTGATCTTAGCTGTTCTCGATCTTCATTAACTTGAGATCTTCAAGCTCTCTTTGCACTACCTGTATCCACATCAGATGCTAAGATCCTAGACTCCGAAACTTCCACCCTGAACCTCTCTGATCCTTACCTTTCCCCATCGCCTCTTTTAAGATGTCTCCAAGGCTTAAGTCTTCGACAAAGTCTTTGGTCACGCTTTTAATTTGTTACGGCTCATTGGAGTTAAACCTGAAATTTGTGCATTGCAGTTCTGTAGATGGAGACCTTCGTACAAAATCAGCTGAGATACAGCTAGACATGTAATTAGCTGTAAGTCTGAGATAACATTGGAACATCCGCCTGTACAATCTTTCTCTGGATGTTTAGCAAATCCCTCGAACACTTTGGGAAGCCGCCAAGATTTGAAGCTGAGGAAAAAAATGAAAATGTTAGCTTTGTTCAGCAGATCAGGCAGCATATGTGGAAATTTCTGGATGATCTATATACCACTGTTGTTATCTCAGCAGATTCTGCACTAATAATTGCTTTAGTGACTATGATCCTCAGACAGAATGACAATACAACTTGTTTTGATTTGGAAAGTATTTTGACTGGAGATGCATTATTGCAACAGCAAACAATGCTTTTCAATTGAATTAAAAGCATATCATGGAGTTTGTGCCATATGTAAAACAAATATGTACAAGCATGAGACACCATAGTCTTGAGATGCATTGAAGCGATTCACAAAGTGACAGTAGATGTTTGCAATCTGATGTTGACATTAGCTTAGTTTAGCAAACTATTCATTGTGAAGACTTTAAAAATGATTTTGTTTTCTTCTTCAAAGCTCTGCACATTTTTGAGAAACTCTCTCACCAATTTTCAAGGATATGAAAAGCTGTCAGAAAAAAAAATTGTACAGGTGGAAGGCAGTAAATCTTTGCAATTCTCAGCATAGAAAGTGATCAATGGTTAATCCTTGGGTCTGTTGAAGGTTTTGTTTGATGATGGAAGATTCATTGTCCTATACAGGGACACATGACAATAAAATCACTTGAACTTGAACTTGAAGATTAAGTGGTTGAAGAGAAAGGGGAAGAACATTTTATACTTTAGAACCTGAATTATATAATGGCAAGGTAGATAAAAGTGTTGAAGAAACTCAGCGGATGCAGCAGCATTTATTGAGCTAAGGAAATAGGCAACGTTTCGGGCCGAAATCCTTCTTCATTATCTAGTGGCAAAGTAGGCCTGCAGGTTGACACGAAATGCTGGAGTAACTCAGCGGGACAGGCAGCATCTTTGGAGAAAAGGAATGGATGAAGTTTATGGTCGAGACCCTTCTTCAGTTCCCTCCTACACAGGCCTGCAGGTCTCTAGCTCCAGTTTGTTCTTCTACTTTCTAATATTTGTATGTTCTTAATTGACTTTGAAATTATAAAGCACGTATGATGTTCTCAGGGGGCAAAATCATAATGAATAACTTGACCTCGGCTGCCAGATTAATCTACAGTGGCTCCTGTATCTGCTTTTTACAAAGCACTCTCTGATGTACCATGAGATTCACATTAAAAGGACTACAAGATAAATTGTAAAAATTAAATCATATTGCTATCGATTTTATGATACCTCACCGAATCAAATATGACACACATCTGTTCCCTGCAATCAATATTTATTTTGTTACAAAATACTAATTTTCTTTATGCCTTCCCATACGGCATAGTTTAACCGACTTGTGACTTTAAGTACCGCTCCACTTAGGAACAGGAAATCAATAGTTCATTATCTGCAGTGAAAATTATTCAGCTCCATTTTGAAAAAAATGTTTTTGTCAACAAAGTTTAATCAATAATTCAAATTTCGAACTCATTATAATAATCTTTTGTTCGGTGTAGCTGTAGTGTTGCCATTTTAACTTGACATTAATGTGAAGTTCATTGAGCTCCAATTGTCATGATAGATTAAGGACCCTTCGCCGGAGCCTTGCCATTCGAGTCTTGTGATGCATCAAAGGAAATGTCATCAAGGTTATTAATCTGAAAACATAACTTCACAGTTACTGTCTGGCTCATGATGTGATTCCAGAAATTTCTGTTTTTTATTTCAGCCTTCTACCATCTGCAGTATTTTATGCATCAGTTGATTGTAAAGCATTTTAACATCTCCTAAGATTAATGTGCGGTGCATACATTTAGTTCAGAATTGTCTTCCTTGTTACTTCAATGGAACTGTCTTGTCCTATTTGTTTCTTTGGACATATTCAGTTGGTTTGCCAACAGTTTTTTACGATAGAGCATGGAAACAGGCCTTTCAGCCCATCCAGTCCGTGCTGACCATCGATTACCTGTTAACAATCGTTCTGAGTTAACCCACTTTCGCATCCATTCTTTGCACAAGAGGGACAACTTACAGAGGCCAATTAACCTACAAACCTGTACGTCTTTGAGATGTGGGAGGAAACCGGGGCACCTGGAGGAAACCCATGCGACCTCAGGGAGAACGTGCAGACTCCACATAGACAGCCACCGAGACCCAGTGCTTTGAGGCAACAGTTCTACCAGTTGTGCCACTGTGTCGCCAGCTTAAAGGATAATTCAACATATGTGTCTTCCCAGTGTACAGTCTTGTCAACAATTAATTCACATCGGAATATTCCACATGACACACTCAACCCACAAGTTTTAACACCATGTACTTTAGAAACTAGCCTTCGGTTTTTAAATGGCATCAGAGATATTCTGGTTATTGTGTCTTGGCCCTTTGGCTGACTTCACTTCCAGTCCCGGCTGTTAGCTGTGGAATATTGTGATCTTAGAATCTACTTAGAAGAGCAGGGAGAAGCCATGAACCATTCCTACGTCCCCCTTCAGGATTATCACCATGGGAACGTGGCCACCGATCAGCCAGAGATGCCTAATCTTTCTTCCTAAGGATTGAATTCCTCCGCATCTGGATCCTGCAATTGCGATCGGATTTAAGAAATGCAATGTTTTGTTCCCTTTTCATTGTACCTCAGCACACATGACAATAAACTAAACTAATCTTTTGAGTTCAAGTCTGGCATGGGCCAGGTGGAGACTCAAGGCAACTTCACAACCAGGCAGCTGCATTCAAATTGCCTGAAATCGCTATGATATCATAAAGTACCTGTCCCACTTGCCGATTTTTTTTCAGCGACTTCCGGCATCGTTGACTGACATATCAGGTCACCGAAAAATTTGCACTGTGTTTCGGCGTGGTGTGGCGAACATGATTTTAAAACATGATTTTAATACATTAAATTTCAAATAGTTCCTACCCTGGGAGGGGAAACACCCTTCTTCCACACCCTCCCCACTCGGTTGCTCCACTCCCTCACCGGGGGACAATGCAAATGTTCCGTACCAATGAGAGGGGGACACCCTCCCCCCCACCCCCCCCCCCCCCCCCCCCCCCCCCCCCCCCCCCCCCCCCCCCCCCCCCCCCCCCCTCCCCCCCCCCCCCCCCCCCCCCCCCCCCCATCGCTATGTTCCCTCGGGCTTGGTCTCTCGCAATTTCTCACTCCCAACTCTCACCCAATGTTGGTAGCCCTGTGGGTAGTCAGGACACAATTGTTTCCACAATGGAAAACGCTATTGCAGCAGATTTTATGAATTTAAAGGAGACCTGACAGTAAGTATGATCTTAAATATAATTGAACTTTACATTAAAGTTAAAAATGCAATACAGTACTTGATGGAACAAAAGTGAGTACGAATTTGAATTATAGTAGGCAGGATATAAATTTAATAGATTGATATCATTTTTATCCATCCATTGTGATCCATCAGAATATGTGGGAAAATCCTAGAACTTTGGCTGTTTAGTCCCCTGCAGACTTTCCTGAAGGGTAGCATTGTGGCATGGCAGATAGAGGCCCTGGCCTTTAGCTACAGGGACCCGGGTTTAATCCTGATGACTGTCACAGTTTTTGTGGCGTGTGCATGTTATCCACATGACCACGTGGGTTACTCTTGGGTGCTACAATGTCCTCCTTGAGACACAGTGAAGAAACAGGCCCATCGAGTCCGCGCAGACCAGCGACCACATCCTACACTAAAACTACCTTACACACTAAGCACAATTTACAATTTTTAACGAGGCTTAGTTAACCTACAATCTGTTAACCTGTACATCTTGGGAGTGTGGGAGGAAATTAGAGCTCCCATGAAAAGCCACGTGGTCACAGGGAGAACGTACAAACTCTGTACAGACAGAACCCGTAGCCAGGATCGAACCCGGGTGTCCGGCACTTTTAGACGGCAACTTTACCACTGTGCCATTATGCCGCCCACTAATTCCTTTCTATGTCCAAGAAAGGAATGATAGGTTAATTGGCTGCTGTAACTGCCCCTGAGTGTGTTAATGGCAAAAAATATCTAAGGGAAGGCGATAGACTTGTACCAGAGAATGAGTTGAAGGATTGCAGGGAAATAAGGAATGGGGGAATGTACTGTACTATAAATAAGGAATGTGGGAACTCTGTACTGTAAAGGAACAGCATCTACTATTTCGCTTGGGTAGCTTGCACCCCAGCAGAATGAACATTGACTTATCTAACTTCAAGTAGCTCTTGCTTTCCCTTTCTCTCCATCCCTCCCCTTTCAAGTTCTCCTACCAGTCTGACTGTCTCCGACCGCATTTTATCTCTGTACCGCCCACTCACCTGACATCAGTCTGAAGAAGGGTCTTGACCCGAAGCGTCACCCATTCCTTCTCTCCAGAGATGCTGCCTGTCCCGCTGAGTTACTCAAGCATTTTGAGTCTACCTTCGATGTAAACCAGCATCTGCAGTACTTTCCTTCACAGACTAAAAATACAGCCTAACCAAAGTCCTATAAAGCTGCATCATGATTCCCGGACTCTTATACTCATTGTCCCGCCCAATAAAAGGAAACATACCATGCCAAAGAGCTGATAAAGACATCCGAGAGATAAAATGGGGATATAAGGTTAGGGATATTGGTGAATTTGTCTTTACTTGAACCGGGGAGGAAAGAGTGCAAGCTTTGTGATGTATCAAAGGACAAACATTGTATTTAAAAGTGGTGAAATCAGCAGGCCAACACCTTTCTGCTCAGAAAACCTGCTCATCGAGTTGCCTCAAGAGTGAGTACGTTTGTTTGGTAGAAATACATCAGATGGGGGTGGTACAGCAATAGAGTTGCTGCTTTACAGCGCCAGAGACCTGGGTTCGATCCTGACTACAGTTGCAGTCTGTACAGAGTTTGTACGATCTCCCCGTGACCATGTGGGTTTTCTCCGGGTGCACCGGTTTCCTCCCACATCTCCTAAGACATAGAGGTTTGTAGGTTAATTGGCTTCGGTAAAAATTTTAAATTGTCCCCAGTGTGTGTGTAAGATAGTGTTAGTGTACACAGATCAGTGGTCGGCATGGACTCGGTGGGCTGAAGGGCCTGTTTCCATAGACACAAAAAGCTGGAGTAACGCAGCAGAACAGGCATCCCCTGTTTCCGCGTTGTATCTCTAAAGTACACTGAACACAATTAAAATTCTGAAGAAGGGTCTTGACCCGAAACGTCACCCATTCCTTCCCTCCAGAGATGCTGCCTGTTCTGCTGAGTTACTCCAGCTATGGAAACTAAAAATCAGATCTGTGCTGAGCTTGCTACTTCTTGCATCTGCTTAACCCATAGGATAATGTTGTTTACTTTCTAATGAGTCTTGTGTTGTCAAGAAACAGAATAAGCTGAGAGGTCAATTCATGATAACTCCCGACTATATTGTAAAATGTTCCATCTCACAGAAAATCTTTAACACATTAACTGACCTTAAGCAACGTGACACATTTGAGGGAAATTTCATGAGGCAATCTGGTTTGCACTGTTGGTAGATGTTGTTATTTTCTTCTCCTACTGTGTTTTGAATCCAACATAGTCCGTTACAACTCAAGCTGACTGTCTCTAACAACAGTAATCATTATTTTGGGCATTTTTCACCAGCATGAGTCCACACCACTTTTCCTGGCGTGAATCCCTCCCCAACAGGTCAGCAATATATGCCTTATATATATATGCATTATATATATATAATGTCTTGTCTTCTGAGGAGGAAAGGTGAATGATTTCAATACATTTTGAAAGTACCCTCATCTGTAATTTTCAGCTTAATCGTTTGGTTGCAAATGTCAGGTGTTAGCTCGGGAGGCTAGACAGCCGATGGTTATTTCTGGCAGAGTGGCTGAGACAGTGATGCTCAGTTTCTATCAAACAGCTCTGTGTAAAAACTGATTGAAAGGCTGACAGTTGAGTTTCTCATGAATCATGCATAACCCCCAAGACGCATACAGTAACTTTGTTTGTCTGTAAACCCACTAATAAGGAGGAGACACGATTTGAAGGTTGAGAATATGTGTGCATGGGATAACATTTGTCTAGCTTCGCAGATGGATACAAATTGATTCACAATGAAGTATTTGCAATCAGTGAGATAGGAACACAGACACAAATCATACCTCCTGATATAGGCATTCAAGTGCTTTGGGAATTTGATCGAAGGAGCACAAAGCAATCCTTCTGTTGTAGGGCAGGGAACTCTATGGAGTATCATTGATAAAGATTGTTTTTCCTGATAGATGATAGGATGCAAAATGTACGGATACCATCAATCTTTAATACTGGATATTCAATGATGCAGCAAACATACACACACGCACACATACACACACGCAACTCGGCCCGAAACGTTGCCTATTTCCTTCGCTCCATAGATGCTGCTGCACCCGCTGAGTTTCTCCAGCATTTTTGTGTACTTTCGATTTTCCAGCATCTGCAGTTCCTTCTTAAACCCTTACTCAAGCAAACTGACACACGCATGCGCATGCATGTACACGCACTTACACACGCACCACATGCGCACAAGCAATATTTCCAGATCCTCCATATCTTAACGATTAGAGGAATTTGGCATGTACATTAGTGCCCAGTATTGTGCCATGGACATTGGAATTGTGTAGTGTATCTACAGGTCAGGAAGTTTATCTGGTCTACCAGGTTTGTAACATTGGGACTGACATGTGCTTGGAGATTCAGTAGAAATGTAAATGAAGCGTTTTGACTTGCAAATAATCCTCTCCTCACGCATAAAACCTGTGCCTTGATGCATCTGACTTCATCGCATCACCTATGGCAGCTTGGTGCGAATGTGTATGGACCTCACATGCGGCAGCTGGCCTTTACAATGCTTCACAGTGCCTGTGTGTTCCCCAAAGCTGTGGAGCCTAGTACTGGGAACCTGAAGTTTCTCAGGTTACATCCTCCCAGCTGGTGACCCTACACCCATAGCTGAGTTCTTAGCCTTCAGAAATGAGTGCCCACTGAGAGAGGCAAGCCACAACTCATCATTGTCACTGGCCTGCCCTCGCTCAGAGACACTTGGCTTGTTGGGGAAGGATGAAGTTCAGCCCAATTAAAACACACACAGGAAAATCACCAACCCACTGGTGTTATCAATTCATTCCACTGGAGTTTCAATAAGGAACAAGGGATTTGCTGTGGCTTTTTAAAAAAGCTGGACACGGACCTGATTAAGCTTTAATAACCTCCACACAGCGAGAGGCCTGATGCCAGTTACTGTGCAGGACAGCACTGTCAAAATGTAGGCAGGCAGCCTAAGCCTAAAAATCTCCTTTGTTGTCAATAGAAATCAATGCTCCCGGAAGAGATGGTGATCAAAATATTACAGTAGTGCTGTAATCTATCATTATTTCAAATGTAACTTCAATCCGCCTTGATTCAGTCTCTACAATGAATTGCCAAGAAATTAAATCCTGGTCAACAGTATCACAGCAGCAGTGATTAACAACACCAAAGAAAGCAATTTGTTACATCATATCTTTGCTGGCTGTCGGCCAGAGAAATCAAAACCTAATTCCATCGCCTTTATTTCCCTCAGCGCTGCATATCCCGCTATTGTAATTGGTTATTAAATTTTCCGTGGCAAAGCTCTCCATACCCCAGCAAGTTTCCTTTGCAGTCAATGGAAATGAATGCGTGGAGGGAAACACAGCTGGCAGCCCATCCTTTCCTTTCGCAACTACTTACTGCTTGCAGCAAAGACTAATTTCTCCCTCGGAACTGCTCGCAGCCATCCGTGCTGAGCCTAACCAAGGGTCTGCAAAAGATCTACATAACGTTACTGTTTATCAGTTCAGTTCCCCTGGTATTGAGCTCTGTAACGTTCAACTTTTTAATGACCCCGTTGGTCCGATTTGAAATTATAATCCATGTATCTATGGCTGCTGATCCTAAACCTTACATAAATTGTTATTTCTAGGGAGTACATAATCTCATTATATTTTTGACCAAAATGTATAACCTTGCATTTATTGCGATTTGTTTGCCTGTATCATTCCCATCATGAAAGGTTATTATTATCTCCCCTCTCCCATTTATCTTTATTAGTTATTGACTGAAATTATTACCTGAAATCTTTTGTGTCACTTGCAATTTCTGTATCACTTTTAAATTATTAGAGGGCAATATAAGGCCAGGAGACTGTGGGATTGATACCATCATATGTATATTTAAGAAGGGGAAGAAGGATAAGACCAGGAATTTCCACGGTGTCTACAAGTGTACACGTAAAAGGGCGGTGTGGACATGGGTCAAGTGCTGGAAAAAGTGCTGGGGTTACTAAAGATTGATACTCAAGATGTGCTGCAAAAGAAGGACCCGGTGGGCCGCTGCAAAGAAGGACCTTGTGGACCGGCGGCGGGCTGCCTGTGGCCGTGCATGGTAGCAGGCCTAACTTGCCGCCACCAGGAAGGATTCGGCAGGACTGCTGCCTGCAGGGGGAAAGCTCGGAATCTGGTGACGACGGACGTGAGGAGTGGGCGGGTAGGAGATGGTTGCCTCCAGCTCCTTTGAGGTCAGCTGCAGGAGGCGCCTCTGGGACACTGAGGCAGTCAGGCAGTCGGTTCGTGGACCGAGTCGGTCGAGGGTGATGGTGGAGGTCCTACAGCAGCCTGGGGCATACCTGGATCGGGACCGCTCCAGTACATCAAGCACGTGGACCGAATTTTGGATTTTTGTAAATGTCGCTAAAATTGCAGTCCTCACTCCACCCTTGGTCATCTGTTGACTGCCCAGATTTGTTCTGGCCTTTTCCTATCTCCAGTTCCCCCCCCCCCTACTTTCAGTCTGAAGAAGGGTTCCATCACCCATCCTTGATCCTTTTTCTCCGGAGATGCTGCCTGACCCGCTGAAGCACTTTGTCTATCTTCGGTATAAGCCAGCATCTGCAGTTCCTTTCTACACAAACTAATTATTATGCAGCCGCCTGCAAAATGTACAAGTTAGGTATGCCCCAGGCACTAATTGCAACTAATTTGTCAGAAATAACTGCTACAGAGACACATTTTGTAGCACAACTATCTTACGTTGGTTGCAGCAACTTTTACCATTCATTTTGTTGCATATTCAAAGGCCAGTAAGAAGAAGCAATCGTTGCATTTTGTGATTCTTCAAGATTCAACATCTCACAACAGAAAATGTTTACTTATGCCTTGCATATGGTCCAATCTGTAACAAGGAACAGCAGATAATTCAGAATATCAGAGGCATCCATCAGATGCATTTTGTGATTCTTTTACGGCTCAATCCTGTCTACTAAAGCTTACTAATGAAAATTAAATTAGTTATCAAAAATAAAAAATCACAATTGAAACATGACTGGCCAACCTGGCTGTCTTCATTTGGATTTGCAAGGGGAAATACAATTGCTGTAATAGGCCATTTATACTACCCACTTGACTGAGAAGCAAACGACATGTAAAACACATTGTGTTATCTGGAGTCTATGTTCCATGTGGCTGCCTCTTTATTAGCTACAGGAAGAACTTCATTTTTTATAATACTGCATTGATTGCGACACATACTTGTGCTCACTAGACCAAAGCTTCGGCAAAATGTTAATATTTACAGCTCTATACTTCCGCACCATACCATCCTAAAGAACTTGAGTTTGAATCTCATTCTGTGGAAGAATGAAGCCTGCCTTCATCATGAGGCATTTTAGCCACTGCCGTTGATAATGGTCACTCTGAACCAGCGGAATCTCAAAGGAGTAGATGTAGGTAAGAATATAAGAACATTGGGAATAAGGCCAGGAGTTGATCCCTCCACATGACTACTCCATGTTTTCTCATGCTATGACCCCTTCATGTGACCCCTCGTGACCTTTCACCTTTCACATGACCCTTTCATACAGTCCTTTCATATGACCCCTCGATGTGACCTCTTCCCATTCTCCATAGGTAGTGCAATCCAGAAACAGAAGGCTTGGGTTTAAGGTGAGAGTAGAAAGATTTAAAAGAGACCTGAGCGGTATTTTCTTCACAAGGAAAGGGGAGGATATATGGAATGAGCCGTCAAAGGAAGTTGTGGAGGTGGGTACAATGGTGGTGTATAATAGATATTTAAATAAGTACTTGGATGGAAATGGTTTGGAGGGATACGGGGCAGGCAAATGGAACTAGTACAGTTAAAGTTTAGTTTAGTTTAGTTTAGAGATACAGCACGGAAACAGGCCCTTTGGCCCACCAAGTCAGCATCGACCAGCAATCCAGGCACATTAACACTGTACTACACACACTAGGGACAATTTTCACTTGTACCAAGTCAATTAACCTACAAACCTGTACGCTTTTGGAGTGTGGGAGGAGACCAAAGATCTTGGAGAAAACCTACGCGGTCATGGGGAGAACGTACATACTCCAGACAGGCAGCACCCGCAGTTGTGATCGAACTCAGGTCTCTGGCGCTGCAAGTGCTGTAAGGCAGCAACTCTACTGCTGCGCCACCGTGCCACCCTATATAAAGCCTGGTCAGCATGGATGTGTCGGACTGAAGGTTGACATAAAAAGCTGGGGTACATCAGTGGGTCAGACAGCATCTCTAGAGAAAGGGAATAGGTGATTTTTTTTTTGGGTCGAGACCCTTCTTCAGACTGAGAGTCTGTGGACGGGCTGAATGGCCTGTTCCCACGCTGTATGACTACGATATAGGTATGATATCTCTGTGTGGATGTGAAAATATACTATTTTCATCGTTTTTTTGCTTTTATTTCAGATTTTTTTGTGTTGATTTTCATTAACTGCAGAGTTGGCTGCTTGTAATTCACCCATGCATTAAAGCATAAATAAATGGTGTGGAAAGGAGGCCTTGGGTTTTCGGAATGCAGAGGGATCATCAGGTGGCAGAGTTCCAACCAACGTCTCTTTTCAGTGCAAGATGAATGAGACAATGGTGAAACCGATAATTTATGTGGCAGGATCTGATGTGACAAAGTGGAAAGACTATGAGTTGTGTGGATATAAACAACCTTCCAAATTAAAAGTCCCATTTTTGACATCTTGCGGTCAATTTTAATTCATTTTGGTTATATCATAATTTATCACTTTTAACCTCCATTTCTCTGCAACATTCCCTTGAATGCCTTACTTTGAAAGCAGCTACAGAACAAAGGGTCTCGACCCGAAACGTTACCTATTTCCTTCGCTCCATAGATACTGCCTCACTCGCTGAGTTTCTCCAGCATTTTTGTTTATCCCAGAACAAATGGAATGTCTCTTTAATAATTGTGATATCAAGAGCTATCGATTATCCTTTTTTTCTTTTCAGGAGGTGTCTGTCCTGTATCAACCCAAAGCGTTTTGTCAGGGATAACATCAGGATCTTGGACAAAGACCATTGTCCGAAAGCCTAGTGCCTTCAGTTCTTTCGTCACTTTTTTAGTCCATCACTCGACACTCGACTATGTGACAAAATGTCAGTGAATTACTTTGGTCAGTTTAACGATTCCAGTGGAAAATGCCTGATGCAATATTCAAGTCAAGTCAAGTCACATTTATTTATATAGCACATTTAAAAAACAACTCTCGTTGGCCAAAGTGCTTTACATTTGTTATAAGAATAGTATAAACTAACAAACTACTGTGGCGGCTACATATATACATATAGCCCTCGCTCAGAGGATGTAAAGAAAGGATATTATCATGGAAATTATGAGTGGGGTCTATAAACGTTGTGCACCTCAATTAATACTCAAGGGATGAGACTTACTCTAAATGTTCACCTTAGAATTAAAAACAAAACACGGTATGGATATGCCAAATGTTGCAGCCAGAGCGTTAGGAAGTACCCCTGTAAGATTCGAGCCTTCTCTAACAGGACAGCTGTTCCTCAAATAATTAGTGAGTGTGCTGCATGAATTAGTCCTTTGGAAATGAATGTCGTTCATTCAAGAAACATTGGGCCTGGATTGAACCGTCAGCTCAAAGGTTTGATTGTGTTGGAACTGCAGAGACATCAGTCTCGGACCGGGAAGGAGAATAATGAAGACGTGAAATTCCTCGAGTGCTCGAGACTGAGAAGGAAGCAAGTAAAGTGAACGTTAGTGAAGAAGAAAGATTTGAGGTGGAAGAGTTACAGGTACGACACCCAAACTGTACTGTTCCTCTTGTTGCTTCAATATCACTTGTGTTGGTTTAAGCTGTGATGGTTCAGACTGTGACTGACATGTATCTCTGCAAAGATTCTGGACCCTAGGTTTGTTCACTATCCGCTGAGGTGATTACCTTGATATTTTCACTGCTTCAGCGATAAACAATCAAAGTATAACAAGTATAACCTTATGGCTTGAAGAAAATTACAACCTCACTGTGTATAGAAATCCAGTAATTGTTCTTTCATTCTTGAATTTATACTTTTATAATTCAACTCTTATCACTCCCAGTGCAATTTTGGTTATTGAAAATTAGCTGCAAACATCAAAGTGATTTTACTTTTCAAATTTCAAGCCTTTTGAACATTCCTTGCAAAAACAACGTGAGGGATGAAATTATAGTTTGTGTTCCATTATATTTGATCATTGTGACATAAACGTGTAGTTTAATGCCAGAATCTATTTTCCTTGCCCTTCAGTATTTCACAACTTCAGTTTTTTATTTGGTGGTCTATACAAAGAAAGATAAATGTGTTGTAATCTTCTATAAATCAGCAATCCGGCACTTCACAAGATAACAGCTAGAGCACCATTGAGCTTTCAAATAAGAATTGAGTATTTACTGTTTGATTAAGACATTAAAGCAGTTTAATCACACAACTAGTGATGTGGATGGTAACGGGTAGTTTACAGAGTTTGCACTATTTTAATGCATATAATTAATCACAAGGGGAATTATTTGGTTTCTTTTGCTTTTCCCATCTCCATGAATCATTTGAACTTAAATAGGGGGAGATCAGTTATTAACAAAATCAATAATTTGACAAACTCTATCCTTCTGCTCTCGCTAACATGCGGCACTGTGAGCAGTCCAGATTGACGTCCTCTTTTTAACCCCTTTTTCTAACTAAGTTTATAAGTTCTCGGAGTAGAAATAGGTCATTTGGCCACTATTCAATCATGGCTGATCTAACTCTCCCTCTCAACCCTATTCTCCTGCATTCGCCCCAGAGCCCCCTAACACCCGTACTAATCAAGAATCTGTCAATCTCTGCTTTAAAAATATCTGTTGGCTTGGCCTGCACAGCCATCTGTGGCAATGAATTCCACAGATTCACTACCCTCTGACTAAAGAAATTCCTCCTCATCTCCTTTCTAAACTTGCCCACACCGACCAACATGTAGCACCTATTATTCTGAGGTTATGGCCTCTGGGCCTAGACTCTCCCACTAGTGAAAACATCCTCTACACATTGACTTTATCCAGGCCTATCACACCTCTATTTGTTGTACAGGACCTCATCCCTTTTCCAACCCATGCCTTTGGTACATGGGTGCAATGAGCTCTGGTTGCTCACTCTCCCCTTTGAGATTGTTCTGCATTGACCCAGAATGTGAGGCATGGGTCTGGAGAGCGATCAGGGTGTGCATCCATGCAGGGGATCCGAGGTGCCTGGGCTGGGGTGGGGGGTAGACTTTGGATGGGCTGCACTGTTGGAGCTGGGGTTGGGGTCCAGAATACCAGGGTCAAAAATGTAGGTGGGTTTGCGGTCTATCTTCGGCTGAAGGCTAAGGGAATAAATTAGGGGAAAATCAAAAGGGCAAAATTGTAGGAATGCAAATGTCTCAAAAAGTTGTATGGCAGGGAGCGTTTACAAATGCTGGGAACATCAACACTGTTAGATAACAAAGTGAGTGATTTTAATATCTTAAAGAGGGTGAGCTGGAAAAACGTCATCCAGTCTGTATTGTGTTCACTTACAAGTTTTATCAGATGCATTTATTAACTGACCAACTCCTCGGAGATGAATCAGTGAGTGAAATAATTGCCTTCCCTCATTTTAACAGGCCGTTTACTCTGTACCAATCCTGCCTTAGACTGCTATGACCCAAGCAGTGTAATAATGGAAAAGGTGGTAAAAAGGACAGGGATATACCAATCAGACTGATGTGTTTCCGTCCCTGAGATTTGGCTAACCGTATCCCCATCTCCATCATCTCTCCCAACTCCCACCTTCCTGATTTATTTGACCTCTACCTCCATGATCACTCTATCTCCATCTCTACATTCTTGCATACTACATTCTTACATACATTCTTTTCAGTTCCTGATCACCCAGAACATACACTGGAGTATCCTGCCTCTGTTTGCTTCTTAGTTTTATTCTGAATAGAGGCTTTATTTTTCTTCATGGATTCGATGTATGGATTTTGATCAAAACACCAGCATTCATATTTCCCTTTAGACTTTAGAGATACAGCACGAAAGCAGGCCCTTCAACCCAGTGAGGTCATGCTGACCACAGACCACCCCGTACATTAACACTATCCTACACACTAGGGACAATTTACAATTTTTTACCAAAGCCAATTAATCTACAAACTTGTGCGTCTTCAGAGTGTGGGAGGAAACCGGAGCACCCAGAGAAAACCCAGGTGGTCACAGGGAGAACGAACAAACTCCATAGAGACAGCACCCGTAGTCAGGTCCGAACTGGATCTCTGGCGCTCCAGTGCCAGATATCCACAGTGGCACATCTACTGCTGCGCCATTGTGCTGTCCCCAAAGCTACCTTTGGGAAGTTGATCTGGAGTTGCCTCTTGAATCATTAAAAATGAAGACAGGTACATGGATAGGACAGGTTTGGAGGGATATGGACTGAGAGCAGGCAGGTGGGACTAGTTGGGCCGAAGGGCCTCTTTTCACACTGGGACTATGAAGTCTTGCTGCTTAATCTGAAAGTGACCCTCATATATTGCTTCCAATCTCTTTGAGTCCAATACTCACATGCTCCTAGATATTTGTTCGTCATATCCAGAGGCTACATCCAGATCAATAAATTATGAGTTCTGGTTCTGGAGAAGAGGTCTTTTTATTCCATTTGTTTTACAACTGTCCACCAAACCGAGATGTAGCTGTCTGTGATATAAGGCTTTAAATATTTCTATAAAATTAAAAGAATGTAGGAATATAAACAACAGGAGCAGGAGTAGGCCACTCAACGCAAATCTAGCCAACAAGATCAGGGCATCTCTTTTACTCACTTCCATCAGTAAACCCATATCCTGTGATTTATTGTGCGGGAAGGAACTGCAGATGCTGGTTTACACCGAAGATAGGCACAAATTGCTGGAGTAACTCAGCGGGTCAAGCGGCATATCTGGAGAAAAGGAATAGATGATGTTTCGAGATGAGACCCTTCTTCAGACTGAGATTCAGGGAGAGGGAAACTAGAGGTATAACAAAGTACAGAACAAATCAGAGCCGGCACCAATGGCCAAAGAGCCCACAATGGTCCATTGTTGGCTGTGGAGGAGGTGATAATGAGAGGACATAAATGGATATGAGGGAGTATTAATTAATATTTATAAATCTCTCTATCTCTGCCTTGAGCATGTTCAGGGTCTATGCCTCTACAGTCATCTTGGAGTGGACAATTCCAAAAACATGTCACCTTCCCAGGGGCCAACCACTTATTCTGAGACCGATTCTGGACTTCTCCCGATCCCAGAAATGTCATTCCTGCATCTCCCCTTTCAAAACCCATTAGAATTTTATTAGGTTCACGTAAATCACCTCTCACTCTTCTAAACCCTTTGGAGTATAGATTTAATCATAATCTCTCAATCCAGGACTTAATCTGATCAACTTTAATTGCGTTCCTTCAATCACAATGATATCATTTCTTCTGACGTGGAGACCAGACCTGTACACAATGCACCAACTTGATTTCACCAAGGCTCAATATGGTTTCAGTGAGATGTCTTTACTCTTACGCTGAAATCCTCTTCAAAATACCTAAGTAATAAATAACATAGCCTTTTGATGCAATGGATTAGTGGCCTGTGGGGCTGAGCTAATAATCCATAGGGAAAAAAAACATTCAATTCACACAGCACTGGTTGAAAACTTCAATTCAGTATTTTTAAAGAGAATTTTAAAAAGTTGATAACAGCAGAAACTGCTGATGAAGCTGCTGCTTTGCGATAAAATCCTCTTTTGTTCTTTGATGTTCTCTGGGCAATGAAATCTGACATCCTTGTTTCATCTGGCATCAGCAACAGGGTTAACCACTTACTAATCTTTAAAGTAACTGAACAAGTGGCCGCACGGTGGCGCAGCGCTACAGTTGCTGTGCTTACAGCGGCAGAGACGTGGGTTTGATTATGGTTGACTATGGGTGCTGTCTGTACGGAATTCATACGTTCTCCCCGTGACTGGCTTGGGTTTCCCCTGCGATCTCCAGTTTTGTCCAAAACTCCAAAGACGTACAGGTTCGTAGGTTAATTGGCTTGGTATAATTGTAAATTGTCCCTTGTGCATGTAGGATAGTGTAAGTGTGCCGAGATCAGTGGTCAACGCGGACTCAGTGGGCCAAGGAGCCCGTTCCCGCGCTGTATCTCTAAACTAAAATCTAAACATCATTCCGGTGTACAAGAATGGCGAGACACGCCACACTTCCCAACAATGCCTATATCAGAGATACAGAAAATAACCACACTTTTTTAATGCATTGTTGAGAAAACCATCTTCGACATAATCGGTAGCTTTCAAGAAAAAGAGAAAGGTTTGTTTGTACATAGTTACTAGATTAAAAAGAAAATCTTTAACAGTAAAGAAATGTCATGTTATTTAACTAGAAACATGCTTGAGAACTAATTTCGAAAGACATCCGCGAAAGACTTCTTCCTAATGGGTACAGTTGTTGTGATTCTGAGTTAGCGGAGAGGATTTTCAGAACCTTTTCATTGGTTTCGACAAAAATACACTCCCATGAGTCGTAAAAGGAGTACAGAGAAGATTCACCAGAAGTCCTGATTCCTGGGATGTCAGAACTTTCATATGAAGAAAGACTGGATAGACTCGGCTTGTACTCGCTAGAATTTAGAAGATTGAGGGGGGATTTTATAGAAACTTACAAAATTCTTAAGGGGTTGGACAGGCTAGATGCAGGAAGATTGTTCCCGATGTTGGAGAAGTCCAGAACAAGGGGTCACAGTTTAAGGATAAAGGAGAAATCTTTTAGGACTGAGATGAGAAAAACATTTTTCACACAGAGAGTGATGAATCTCTGAAATTCTCTGCCACAGAATGTAACTGATGCCAGTTCATTGGCTATATTTAAGAGGGAGTTAGATGTGGCCCTTGTGGCTAAAGGGATCAGGGGGTATGGAGAAAAGGCAGTACAGGATACTGAGTTGGATGATCAGCCATGATCATATTGAATGGCGGTGCAGGCTCGAAGGGCCGAATGGCCTACTCCTGCACCTATTTTCTATGTTTCTATGTTTCTAAAATGCCTGCAAAATGTAATCCAGTAACCAAACTGATTAAGAATCAAATCAAATCAAAAGACAAGTTTTATAATGTTGCAGAGGATTAGTAAGCCTGAGGGCTACAAATGTTGACCAATGCTTTCATTTTACTGATAATTAGTGTCAAATCATCTAGCCTATAATTCCCTGGATTTTTTCATCCTTCTTTCTCAACTCATCTTTCCCTGGTTTCACTTTAATTGATGGTAACATTAAAATGTAATGCAGAATACATACAAATTATGGGACAAGGTCAACATGTTTAATGAAAGAAAATCAAATGCTGATATTTCCACCGAGGCTGATAAATTGAAAGGAAGCTTGTTTAATTAAATGGGAATGTTAGACATGGCACTGGAATAGATGGAGAATTGGTTAAAAGACCAATAAGAGCAGGAACATACAAGTCATTTTTAGGTTGTCAGTTATTACTTGTAATCCAGTAATCATCACCAGGACCTCATCTAATAATATTTAACATTTGTAATTTAAATAAAAGACAGTATTAAATTTTGCTGTATGAAGTTAGTTGGCAAAGTGAGGAGAATTCAAGGTATCCGTAGAAGGATGTAGACAAGTTATGTAAATCATTAACTAGGTGGCAAATGGCAATGTTACTCTTGGGAAGATTTCATATGCCTTTAATGTTTTTTAGACATTAGACTTCACAGAGGCAGTGCAGTGTGATGGACTCAAATTGGAAGCCACCATCCATCATTATACAGATATTATGGAGATGTAAGGCAAGTCTTCCTAACACATTGTTGGGTGCAGTGAGACTTTAGATTTTAGACTTTAGACAGACCCTTCGGCCCACTGAGTCCATGCTGACCAGCAATCACCCTGTACACTAGCACTAGGGACAATTTACAATTTTTACCAAAGCCAATTAACCTACGAACCTGCATATCTTTGGAATGTTGGAGGAACCTGGAGAAAACCCACGTAGTTATTAGGGAGAATGTACAAACTCCGTACAGACAGCACCAGTGGACAAGATCGAACCTGGGTCTCTGGCGCTGTAAGGCAGCAACTCTACTGCTGCTCCACTGTGCCACCCCTATTGTGACAATTTTAGTTTTATAGATACAGCATGGAAACAGGACCTCTGGCCCACACTGACGATTGATCACACTAGTTCTAAGTTATCCCACTTTTGCATCTGACACACGATGGGAAATTTATTCATATTCATTCAATTTATTCATATTCATTTCACTTGCACTTTATGTGCACTGTGACAAATAAACCGTATTGTATTGTATTGTATTGTATTGTATCTGCAAACCTGGAATGTTTGGAATGCGGGAGGATAGCAGAATACCTGAAGAAAAGCCACACGGTCACAGGGAGAACATAGAAACTCCGCAGACAGCACCTGTAGTCAGGATCTAACCCGGGTCTCTGGTGCTGTGAGGCAGCGCCTCTACCGCTGCGCCACTGTGCCGCCAATATCTGATTTAAAATGCTTGTTCAAGGTCTCTGCCATTCCCTTTTCTCTGCTATTGATTTCCCAGTCTCATCCCTCAAGGGACAAATATTTAATTTAGATACTTTTTTCCTTTTTACATTCTTGTAATATGGCCCTTCTCATAATCTACTTTCTCCCTACGTATTATATTTTCCATTATTCTTTGCATACTTTTTAAAACATTTCCTAGTCCTCAAGCCTATCATAAATTTTAATGATTTTGTATGTCTTTGCTCTCAACTAGATATTGTCCTTAACTTTCTTAATTAGTGAAAAAAGTTTCATATTTCTTGCAGAGTCTTTATTTCGCCTTGGAAAGGATCTTTGTTGAGATTTATGAAATTTCTTTTTGAGTGCTTGCAATTGGGTATCTTTTAATCTATTTCCCCCAACCCACTTCAGTCAACTCTCCAAATCTTAGTGATTACTTTTATTTAAGTTGCTTGAGACCCATATTCCTCAGCCACAATTCTTTCCTCGACAATTCTTAATTATAGGATGGTTAACCAATTCTACCCAATTGCATGACTGGATGAAAACATTTTTTTTCACCCTGATTGTTTCCACTATTTGTTGTTCTGAGAAACTGTTTAATTCTCAGCCTTTGTCACCTTATACCATGCCTCTGAGGCTATCAAGTTACACTCGTGATAGACACAAAATGCTGGAGTAACTCAGCGGGACAGGAAGCATCTCTGGAGAGAAGGAATGTGTGACGTTTCGGGTCGAGACCCTTCTTCAGACTGACGTCAGGGGATTGGGCGGTACATATATAAGGAAGTGTATAGATAAGGAAGTGTAAGGTGTGAAAACTGGACGAAGGGAATTTAGATCAAGGAAAATGTAGAATAGATCTTTGTTTGTTCGGAGAAGCTAACGACAAAGCAAACAGAGATGAATTGTAGTCAGAGACAGTAAGACTGGTCGGAGAACAGGTAAGGGGAAGAGGATGAAGAGAGAGGAAAAGCAAGCGCTACTTGAAGTTAAGCCCATGTATCCATATTTGTGAAAACAACATGTTACCATGAATGCAGCGCGGAAACAGGCAATTCGGACCACGGAATCCACGTCATCCAGCAATCCCCATTTACCAGCAAAATCCTACACCCTAGGGCCAATTTACAATTTTTACTAAAGCCAATTAACCTACAAATCTATACATCTTTGGAGTGTGGGAGGAAACCAGAGCACCCGGAGAAAACCCACACAGTCGCAGGCAGAATGTACAATCTCCGTACAGGCAGCACCCATAGTCAGGATCAAACCCGGTTCTCAGGAACTGTAAGACAGCACAATTTTACCGCCATGCCACTTTGCCATTCTATTTGTCATTGCTAAATTTGTTTTAGCAGTAATAATGTTTCCCAACAGGCTATTTATAATTTTGAATTAAAAAAAATTTAAATAGGACAGGTTTAAGGAGCCAACTTTTATTTACACTGTTTAGTGTAAAGCACCGAATTAGAGCTTCAAGTGAACATGTTTGAGGATTAGAGAGAATAGTGTAGCCTCAGTCAATAACCTGCCTGCGATACCACACTGTGATTATTTTCTCCTGGTTTTCAAACTGTTGACTTGGGTCACCACAATCGCTGTGCCCTCTTCTTTATTAAACCTGGATGTATTTTTTACAATATAAACACAGAACCTCATTCCCTCCACATGTCCTCAGATTCATACAAAGGCAGGACTCTTGAGAGGCACTGCTCCGTGTTACGTGCCTGTCCTGCATTGCTTAGCTGACTTTGAAAATCCATAAGGCAAACTCAGTAAATGTTGCCTTTTGACTGGCAGGGCCACCGTGCCAGCAACGTGTTGCAAGTTGCACAGCCATAGAAATGTATTTCCAGCCATGGTGTTCAGCAGTGCCGTAGGCGAGGATCAGATTGACCCGGCTTCTTAACATGCTTCCTAGAGGGACACATAATTGCAAATGCATTTCAACATAGCGGCCTGCGCAGTGTCGCAATTTGATAATAAAAAAAAGTCATATTACTTGGAAAACACGAAACAAAATGATGTGGAGGAGTAAAGGGATCTGGAAATGCAAATTTATAAATCATTACAGATTGCAGAAGAACAAAAACAAGAATTGGGATTTATTTCTAGAGGAATAAAATGTGCAAAGCAGAAAAATCATGCCAAACTTATATCATAGAAAGATAGAAACAAAAAAATTGTTGCACGAGTAGGCCATTCGGCCCTTCGAGCCAGCACCGCCATTCTATATGATCATGGCTGATCATTTTAAATCAGTACCCGTTCCTGCTTTTTCTTTGTTAGGTCTGAAGAAGGATCTCGATCCACAATTCCACTGATTCCTTTTTTCCAGAGATGCTGTCTGACCTGCTGAGTTACACCAGCTTTTTGAGTCTCTATTGGTTAGGATCTAATTGGATTGTAGGATGCAGTCCATTTGCCTTGTTAAAAAGGATGGAGTAGCTCTGGTAAGGGTGCAAGAAAGTATACCATAGACATTACCAGAACTGTAGGGTGAGAACAATTTGGTAAGGATGACCAATCTTGAAAAAGAATGGGCAAAAAATGACCTATAAAGGATAACGTTGCAATGAGGAGATTCAGTCACAAATCTACAGGATATCTGGAAAGAGAAGGATCTTTAAGAGTTATGACCATCTTTAAGAAAGGAGATAAGTTTGATTGGGATAACAATGGAGCAGTATTTCTTCTGTCCACTGTGGAGATAGTCTCGACAAGCTCCAATAAGCTTTCCACAGCGATGGAACCAACCTTCAGAACTAATGAGAATGCGTTTAATTGCCGGCAACTACACACCAGAGCCAAGGTCACCCAAATCTCAATGGTTGAGCTGCAGTATGCAGACCCCTTTTCACTCAGAGTATGAGTTCAAAGCCATTACATAGAACATATAATGGCACAGCATAGGAATGGGCCCTTCGGCCCACAATGTTTGTGCCAAACATGATAAACTAAACTGATCTCATCTGCCTGTACATGGTCCACATCCCTCTATTCCCTGCACTTCCAAAAACCTCTTAAACTTAAAGCCACTATCATTTCTGCCTCCACCTCTGTGTCAGAAAACTTGCTCCGCACATCTCCATTAGACTTTCCACCTGACACGTCATAACTACGCCCTCTAGAGTTGGAGATTTCCACCCTGAGGAAAAAGGTTCTGACTGTCAACCCTATCTATGTTTTTCATAATTTTATGAATGACTCTTCCATTGAAACACTGAGAAGCTGGGTTCATACTCAAGATCCAGAAGACACAGATCCTCTACCAACCTCCACCTACTTTATGCCCTTGAACAATGGATATATTCCTGTTAAGATAATATGAGCCCATTGAGAATCACTCCATTACAACATCAATTGAAATAAAAACTGCAAGAAATCGGAACAAACATAGAAAGCCCTGGAAATACTCAGCAGGTCTGGTCACATCTGACCCTCTTTCTACAGATGCTGCTGGACCTGCTGAGTATTTGCAGTATTTTCTGGTTTTAATTTACTGGGATGAAAATGCTCCCAATATCCTTGGTACCATATGATTTTAATTTAGAACTTTTCACTCTTTTTTATTCAAGTTTGTCCACAAAACATAGTCAGAGGACCATGCCTTGGGAGGAAGACTTGGGTTCCTCTCTCTCGGAAGATACATGGAGTTCCATTCTTAAACTGGTTAATTCCACCTCTCTATGTGCTCGTCACTGTCTGATTCAATTCAAAGTGGTACATAGGGCTCATATCTCAAAAGCCAAATTATCTACTTTTTACCCTGAGGTTAGTCCATTCTGTGTTAAATGTAAATTTTCTGAAGCCTCTCTTATCCATATGTATTGGTCATGCCCCAGCCTTAACAAGTTCTGGCTAGAGGTCTTCCATACATTGTCCCAGGTGTTAAATTTCAAATTGGAACCAAAGCCTCTAATCGCTCTTTTTGGGGTCACTGGTGAGGAGGTTAGATTAACTGCAGATAAACGACGCACTATATCTTTTGCTTCTCTTCTGGCTCGGCGAACAATCCTGCTCAGGTAGACGGAACCCACCCCGCCCACTCATACTCAATGGCTGACAGATAGTATGTCCTGCCTAAAGCTTGAGAAAATCAGGTACTCACTTCAACACTCAAATGGAAGGTTTCAGAAAGCGTGGGGACCTTTTTTAAATGCATTCCAGACTTTATAAATGCTTGATCATCAAGCACAGTTTAACAGCTTAACAGTCTACCCATTCATTTATCGTGGATTATTGTTGTGACAGGCTGATATTTGCATATGCTCACTGGCAGTGACTGGGGAGGGTTATTTTTGGTATCTCATTTTTCTTTTATTGTTGTTGTCTTGTTATATGTTAGCATAAGTTGTTTTTTATTCATTCTTTTCGTACACTCTGTCTGTAACAAATAGACAACTTTGCACTTTGTTATGTCCTGAAAACTAAATAAAAAAGATTTTGATTTAAAAAAGAGGTACATGGCAAAGGTTAGATAGCATAACTCATTAATGTTCAGCTGAAATCCTTCACCACAACTGAGTGTTGAACTCTATTGATTTTACTGGTACCAACTTGGCAGACAGACCAATACAAACATTCGGGAGATCTCATGATAATCTACCCATCAATAAGTTTCTATTTACTGATTAAAACGTATACCTTAGAGCCCACGTTCCTGGCTCAATATGATGTTTTGTTCGGCCAAATCATTCTGGACACAGTCAGTGACATTTAAAAACTATTCAAATGAATTAAATCACAACATTTAAGAGTAAATTAAGATACAGTAAATTGCCAACGTGTAATTTAAAACATTAAAACATAGGTAATGGGCGGAAGAGTGATGCAGCTGGTAGAGCCGCTGCCTCACAACGCCAGAGACTCGAGTTCGATCCTGACCTTGGCTGCAGTCTGTGCGGAGTTTGCATGTTCAACCTGTGGTTGTATGGGTTTCCTCCCGGTGCTCCAGTTTCTTCCCACAACCAATGATGCGCGCCTTTGAAGGTTAATTATGAAATTTTTGTCACTTTTGTGTCACACGGCGCAGAGGTAGAGTTGCTGCCTTACAGCGCTTACAGCGCCAGAGACCCGGGTTCGATCCCGACTACGGGTTTTGTCTGTATGGGGGTTTTGTACCCTCCGGGTCTCCTTCTGTCCTCGGTGGCCCCCCCCAAGCTCAATGGCAACCAGATGCTCATTGTAAAGCTGGCCGATGAAATGAGAGAGAAATAACCAAGATCATATTTTCATTTTTTAATGATTTTAGTCCTTCTGTGAAATATAAAGCACTGTACAATTTCCTGCATAAAGATTGCTTTCGGAAATTAAACTGACATTTTGAAGTCTGCTCATCTTTGCATTTTTCAATTAGAATTTCATTTCTTCAAAGTCCATTTAATTGAAACTACTGTATGATATAATTTCTCAGACAAGACAAGCTCGACTCCTTTCTTCAACTGAGGGAAGATGACTGAAGCTGGGAGAAATAGAAGCTTTGATGTTGCTTCAGTACATCTTTTCCTCTGGACTTACTTTGTGTTAAATGTTGCCTTTGAAAACAGTGAGTAGATTCACCTACAGCTGCAGTCAGTTAATCCTCCCCTCAAACGGTTCCCTATCACTTACTTATGCAGTTAAAGGTATCTCTCTTTCCCAAGGAGAGCACCCACTCTTGTGCCAATGTGCATCTTTTCTATTGCCTTCAATAAGTTCTTGTGACACTGACAATTGCTGGACGTTATTTGTTGCTATTCGAGTCAAATCAAATCAAGTTTATTGTCAGAAGATAGACTCAATTGGTCGGGCAGCGTCTCTGGAGAAAAAGGACGGGTGACATTTCGGGTCAGAATCCTTCTTCAGACTCAAATGTCGCATGCACATGAACGGTGAAGTACAGTTACAATGAACGTGGTTTTGCTTGCAGCAGCATCACAAGGACAGACTCAGACAACAGGCAAAGCATAGATTATGCAATAGTTATACAAACCAGTGAAAAGAAAAAAGACTGAGCACAAAACAAGACGTTAGTGCAAAAACACTTTTTTTTTCAAAAGTCTAAGGTATTGCATGGTCCGTAGTGTTCTGTTACCAAGGGAGGATTTGTCAGACCAAGAACCTGATGGTTTCGATGGTTCTTTATTGTCACGTATGCACTGCACGGTGAGATTCTCTTTACATAGCCCACACATACACGAGAAGGAAGTTGGTGTTCCTGAACCTGGTACAGTGGGACTTCTGGCTACTCTATCTCCTGCCCAAAGTTAGCAGCAAGAAGATGACATAGTGCGGACATTTCATGACAGATGCTGCCTTTTTCAGGCAGCTTTTGATGGTGGGGATGGCTGTGGCCATGATCGACCAGGGTTGAGTGCACTGCTCTCTGCAGCCTCTGGAATTAATATACCAGGGTGCAATGGATACTTTCCGCAGTGCATCTGTAGAAATTAGGAAGTGAATTGAGACTAGCCCAAAGTTGATTCATATTACAACCTTGGAGTCGGCTGACAATCTACTTTACTATAGACACAAAGTGCTGGAGTCACTCAGTGGGTCGGGCAGCATCTCTGGAGAAAAATGATAGGTGATTTTCAATTCAGGACCTTCTTCAGACTCTTTCAGTCTGACTAAAGAATTTACTTTATTAGCTTTGGATAGGTGTGGACTTGGAGACAGAAGAAATTGGTGGAGTTCTGTGACCATATGTGTTGCACAAGGATCAGTGCTGGGACCTCTGTTGTTTGTTATATATAAATAAATGATAGGAGGTACTTGTCGGTGGGCTAATTGGTAAGTTTGAAAATTACACCAAAATTGGTTGAGAGTGGGGAAGATTGGCAAAGGATAGAGGAAGATTTAGAGCAGTTGGAAATGTAGACAGAACTGGCAGATGGTGTTTAATCCATCAGATCGCCAGATATATTTAAAGTGGAGATAGATAAATATTAGATAGATTGAAGAATTGATGGTTGTGGAGGATTGACAGAGAAGAGCTAAGGTCAACATAGATCAGCCGTGATCATATTGAATGGCAGCGAAGATTTGAGAGGCTTAGTGGCTACCCCTGCTCCTATTTTATTGTGTTCTTGTGTTCAAGAAGCCCAGGTAAAGCAGGTTTATGTGCATCAAATGGTAAACACTCTGGTGGTGGGATTAATTCATGTGCAGATGACAATGGAGCAGAATTAGGCCATTCGGCCCATCAAGTCTACTCCACCATTCAATCATGGATGATCTATCTTTCCCTCTCAACCCCATTCTCCTGCCTTCACCACATAACCCCTGACACCCATAATAATCAAGGACCTGTCAATCTCTGCCTTGAAAATATCCATTGACTTGTCTTTCACAGCTGCCTGTGGAAATGAATTGCACAGATTCACCACCTTCTGATGAAAGAAATTCATTCTCATCTTCTTTCTAGTGGTAAATCCTTTTAGTCTGAGGCTGTGGGGTCTGGTCCTAGACTCTCCCACTAGTGACAGAGATCATAACTGAAGGTAGACACAAATGCTGGAGAAACTCAGCGGGTGAATCAGCATCTATGGAGCGAAGGAATGGGTGACGTTTCCGGATGACCCAGATCTAAGGATAACAGTAAGAATGAGATGAGGGATACTTTCTTCTCCAAGAGAGTGACGAACATTTGGTATTCTCTACCACAGGAATCAGTTGACGCCAAGTCATTAAATACTTAAGAAGGAATTGGATATTTTTCTAAGGACTGGTGGAGATCAAAGGATTTATGGAAAAAGCTGGAGCAAGGTATTAAATTTGGATGTTCAAGAAGGAACTGCAGATGCTGGAAGATCGAAGGTACACAAAATTGCTGGAGAAACTCAGCGGGTGCAGCAGCATCTATGGAGCGAAGGAAATAGGCGACGTTTCGGGCCAAAACCCTTCTTCAGACTGATTAAATTTGGATGTTTAGTCATATTGACTGGTAGTGCAGGATACCAAGGCAGAATGGCATAATATGCGACTAATCCACACATTTGGGTAACAAGATAATATACCCCTGATATACAGTCAATATACCATGGAACACTCAAGCATCTTGGTTTGAAGTTACTGCTGTACCAATAGCTTTTTTTAATAAAAAAATATTTTTGGCAGATGTCAACCAACATATGAATGCACTTTGAAAACAGCAGATTAATATTGATTGAGCACTGGACTCACTGAAAACAGTTATTGGTTTGGAAAAAACGAATACACTTATCGGCACAACATGTTTCAAGTGTGAGCAGAATAAGATCTTCCACTTCAAATTCCACTCCAGTTGAAACAGGAGGCTTAACTTTTCTCGATCACCTCTTCATACCTCTCTATAAAACAAAACTTCAGTGAAAGTGATCACCAAAGTAGATTGCAAAACTGTTTCTACACACTGTTTCAATCTCCCCAGGTATCAATTTGATGATTTGAAACCATAACGTACAGGCCACAAAGAAATGATCCAGATTGGAGCCAATTCCTTGGAGAGCAGGAGGATGAGGGGTGATCTTATAGAGGTGTATAAAATCATGAGAGGAATAAATCGGGTAGATGCACAGTCTCTTGCCCAGTGCAGGGGAATTGAGGACTAGAGGACATAGGTTCAAGGTGAAAGGGGAAAAGATTTAATAGGAATCTGAGGGGTAACATTTTCACACAAAGGGTGGTGGGTGTATGGAATTAGATATCAGATGAGGTAGTTGAGGCTGGGACTATCCCAACGTTTAAGAAACAGACAGGTACATGGACAGGACAAGTTTGGAGGGATATGGACCAAGTGCAGGCAGGTGGGACTAGTGTAGCTGGGACATGTTAGCCGGTGTGGGCAAGTTGGGTCAAAGAGCCTTTCCACACTGTATCACTCTATGACTATAAGTGGCAAAAAAAGATGGATATTGAGTTGATGGAATGGTAGGGATATTTGTGCAGCCAATATCCTTTTGCCTGAAATGCCTAACGGAAGGAATTACACTTCTTCAGAAGTCCACAGTTCAAAGCCACGAGTGTGACTGCCATTATATTTCTACCCTGGAAAGAATATATTAATTACAATAGTTCAAAGCTGTCAATCTTGACAATGCACAGTCTCTTAGGGCAAATACTGTGGAATTTATTTATCGAAAAAATTACTTCAAAGGCATCAAGTTTCAAAAGTTTTGAAGATGCAGTCAATGCATTGGTGGAGTGCTGGTGCTTATTTTCATTTGCTTTATGATGAAAGAGCGAACTGAACAGAGTCTCTTGTTCCGCACTTTTTGGTGTGAGCTCTCATTTAAGTTCGATTCTTCTGAAGTAAATCATTCCACTTATTCTCTGCCTGGCAATTAGACAGAGCACAATGCAGGTTTGAAGCTGCAACTAAAGAGGATAAGGAAAACAAGTGAAGTGCAGGAGAGATTTTGGATGCCTTGCAGCCACTCATGAAGTCATAATGCTGCTTTATAGGACTTTGGTTTGGGTGCATTTGGAGTATTGAGTGCAGTTCTGGTCACCCCATTTCAGGAAGGATCTTCATAAGTTCTTGGAGAAGAATAAGGTCATTCGGCCCATGATTGATACTCTGCCATTCAATCATGGCTGATCTATCGTTCCCTCTCAACCCCATTCTCCTGGCTTCTCCCCATAACCCCTGACAGCCTCTGTCAATTTCTGTCTTAAAAATAAGGAGATCTGGAGGTTTTGTAAATGTGGCAGAGGAGGTTTTACCAGAATGATGCCTGGAATAGAGGATATTGGCTACAGGGTGAGGCTGGACCGACATGGAACACCGGAGATTGCTGGGAGGGCTGATGGAAGTGTGTAAAATTATAAGAGGCATAGATAGGGTAGACAGCCAGAACCTTTTTCCCAGGATGGAAGTAATGTTGTGAAGTAATTTTATGCAAGACATAGTAATTGTGTTATCTCCTTTAACTTTGTGACAAAGCGAGTGTTCACCTAGCAGAGGTGAATTGCCACTTTCATGTGATAATTCTTCTCTAAAGGTGCTGAGGTTTAGGCTCAGGGTTGGGGTATGCTGGAGGCACTTGCTAGCTTGTGCCTTTTGAAAGTAAAGCTGGAAAATCTTACATCCCTCAGCGCAATGAGTACAAATGTATATAAATGCAAATTGGAGGAACAGCACCTCATATTTCGCTTGGTTAGCTTGCACCCCAGTGTTATGAATATTGACTTCTCTAACTTCAAGTAACCCTAGCTTTCCCTCTTTCTCCATCCCTTCCTCTTTCCAGTTCTCTGATCAATCTGACTGCTCTCCTGATTACATTTTATCTCTGCTTTGTTATCATCGTCTCCTACCTAACAATGGTCTATTCTACACTTTCCTTGTTCTTCATCTCTTTTGATCTCTTACACTTCCTTATCTCTGTGATGGGGCTGTCCCACTGTATGAGCTAATTCAAGAGTTCACCTGAGTTTCTCCTGACTCGAACTCGGAGAATTATGGTAATAGCCGCCCGTAGGAACGTGGGGCTCTTGTGGACATTTTTCAACATGTTTAAAAATCTTTACGAGCTTACCGCGTTTCCCGAGTACCTGCCGTTAGCGTTACGAGCCTTCAAGAGACGTCCCGAGCTCCGACGTACCCGCAACGTCCATTCTACGTGCTTACCATGAGTTTGATTTTTTTTTTTTAAACTCTGGAGAGCTCTTGAATTAGCTTGTACAGTGGGACAGCCCCTTAACTCACTCTCCCCTGATGCTCAGTCTGAAGAAGGGTCTCAACCCGAAACATCACCCATTCCTTCTATCCAGAGATGCTGCCTGTCCCGCTGAGTTACTCCAGCCATTTGTGTCTATCTTCGGTAGAGACATTCATCTCCAGTAATTGATGCATCTTGCATAGTGTTTGTCCACCGACAGAACAAACTTGAAACTTGTTTTTTCTGTCATATGTCACTGGAGTAGTTGGCATATTGTGACTCATTTCACTGTTACATAGACAGTATGAAAGAAGCATTATAGTTACAGGTTACAGGATTCATTGTGAACAATATTTAGGCAGACAGACCACAGAATTGTAACTATCACTTGCAAGGTGTTTAATTACAGTGTTTCAATAATTATAGTGTAAATCAAGGTGCAATGTTTCACTTGACATATTGTGCTGCCTGTGTGTTGAGCCACACATTCCCAGGTCTGTGCACTGACCTTGGACCTATGAAAGCCCACAACTAGGAGGCAATGATGACCTTGTCTTAGTTTTGTTCAGTTTAGACTAGAGATACAGAGTGGAAACAGGCCGTTCGGCCCACCGAGTCCGCGCCGACCAGTGTTCCCCGTACACTACCACTATCCTACACACACCAGGGATGATTTACAATAATACCGAAGCCAGTTAGTCTACAAACCTGTAAGTCTTTGGAGTGTGGGAAGAAACCAGAACTGCCTGGAGAAAATCCACGCAGGTCAGGGGAGAACGTACAAACTGCGTACAGACAAGCGCCCGTAGTCGAGATCGAACCAAGGTCTCTGGCGCTGTAAGGTAGCAACTCTACCGCTGTGCCACCATGCCACCTTGTCAGAAAGCATTTTGCAGGAAATCTTGTGGTGGCACGATGGTGCAGTTAGTTGAGAAACGGCCTCACATCTTCAGCGACCCAGATACAATCCTGACCTTGGGTACCTCAAGTCGTTGAAGATGTGAGGCAGTGGATCTATGAACTGTGTGTGTGTGTGTGAGTGTGGAGTTTTCATTTTCTTCTTGTGAACATGTGTATTTCCCTGGATCCATCTCTTGCCGCCAACATCCTGATCACTTGAGGGGTTTGTTAGATTAATCAGGCATTATAAATTCCCCGAGTGTGTACAGATGAACGGTAGAATCTGGGGGCGAAGGTGGGGAAAATAAAGAAATTAGATTCATGTAGGATTGGTGCCAAGTGGTGATTGATGTTTGCCATGGATCAGTGGGCTAAAGGTTACGGGACAATTTACAGAACCAATTAACTTACAAATCCGCACGTCTTTGGGAATGTGGGGGAAACCAGAGCACCCAGCGAAAACCCACTTGGTCACAGGGAAAATGTACAATCTCTATACAGAAAGCACTCTTAGTCAGGCTCGAACCAGGGTCTCTGGCGCTGTAAGGCAGCAACTCTACCACTGCCCCACCGTGCAACCCTCAGTTTTCAACTGACACGAGCAATGGGCAAAATTGCCTCCCACTTGTGAATCAATTAAACTTCTGCAATTCAATTCCGTTCAGTTCACTTCAGTTACATTATGTTCCTATCTGTTACATCAGCTGCCCAGTGTAACACTCACTCTTTGAAGACACCAGATGAAAGTAAATCTATCGAAATATGCGTGCTGATAAATACGCAAATTTCAAATGTTAAGTAACTGATAAATTTACAAAGCCGTCAATCTAAAACACATCTGAACATGTTAGCCGCATGTTTATGCTTAAATTGTAGGCTTTCACTCCTCGGTCACTGATAATCTGGCTGTTAACTGGCTAATCGCTACATGAATGAACGTTTTTTTATAACTCATTTTTCAACAAAAGGAGGAAACACAAGCACTATGACTTGGACAAAATTACTTCATAAAATTACTTCCATCCTTGGAAAAAAGGTTCTGACTGTCTGCCCTATCTACGCCTCTCATAATTTTAAATACTTCTCTCTGGGCTCTCCCCAACCTCTATGTTCCTTATTTAACAATGAAACACAAAAAGAAGAAAATTGGAAAGAAAATATCCATTCTTGAAGTTCTGTATATATGGGTGTCCATGTCCTTGACCAATTCCTCATGGGTTACATAGAACAGGGAACAGTACAGCGCGGGAATGGCCCTTCGGCCCACAATGTTTGTGCTGGAAATGATGCCAGGTTAAACTGATCTCATCTGCCTGTACATGATCCATATTGACTTCCATGTGACTAACTACACGTTTCTTACATGCCACTTTCGTATCTGTCTTCACCACCCCCCCCCCGGCAATGCGTTCCAAGCTCCCACCACTCTCTGTGTAAAAAAAACATACCCCGCACATGTCCGTTAAACTTTCCCCCTATCACCTTATAGTAATGCCCTCCAGTGTTGGATATTTCCACGCTGAGAAAGAGGTTCTGACAGTCTAGCCTATCTCTGGAGAGAAGGAATGGGTGACGCTTCGGGTCAAGACCCTTCTTCAGACTCAGGAGAGAGGGAGGCATAGAGATATGGAAGGGTAAGGTGTGATAATGAGAGATCAAAGGAGCCAAATGTCAAGGAAAATGTAGAATGGATCATTGTTAGCTATGGAGAAGGTGATAACGAGGCATGTAATCGGTAAGATGTAATCTGGACAGTGAAACTAGTCAGAGATCATGGCCGCATGGATTTTCCCCGGCTGCTCTGGTTTCCTCCCACACTCCAAAGATGTACAGGTTTGTAGGTTAATTGGCTTCTGTGAATTGTACATTGTCCCTAGTGTGTAGGATAGTGCTAGTGCACAGGGTCTGTGTGGACTCAGTGGCCCGAGGGCCTATTTCCACCCTGTGTCTCTAAAGTTTAAAGTCTAAATGTCTGACTGCATCCAACTAAGTGTTAGGAAAACTTGCATTACATCTCCATAATATCTATATAATGATGGATGGTAGATTCTAATTTGAGTCAATAATATAAATTAAGGAAAGAAGAGCATTGAAGCCAACTTGGAATTTTATCAACTTCAGTTCCGTAGCCTTCCTTTTACAATTGATTCAAAAGTCACAGTGATTTAGGGCATCTTCTAATGAACCTTGCCATGGTCAACTCTCAGTGCTAATTGTGTTTGCATGAACTAATATTGGGCAGGCTTTTTTTGAGAGATGCAATTACACCAAGGGAGAAACATTACTTAGATAAATAGCTCCATTCGGTTCCTCTGCCCAAGGAACATGGCAGTCTTCAAAGCATTAATAAATTTCACTCAGCGTATTGATTCTTGCTAATTGAAGAGGATCAATCAAGGTAAACATTTCTGTCCATTTGTGCAGATACTTCTACCCGGTCAAAACTTTTCATGGCCTCCTCCAGAAACTTGAACCCAAGAAAGTAGGTTGATGCATCAGTAGGATACTGAGGGAGAGCTGATGTTTCAAATTGGCATCTAATGGATCAAACTCGGCTGAATATATTCACTCAAGTGGTTGTGTTGGGTTTCATGGCATTTCTTTGATAAAGCAGAGTAGTTATCATGGGTGTCCGGATTAACATGAAAACATGGAAAAATAGGTGCAGTTGGCCATTCAGCCCTTCGAGCCAGCATCCCCCAATCAATATGATCATGGCTGATCATCTAAAACCAATGCTTTTTCCCCATATCCCTTGATTCCTTCGCTAGAATTTAGAAGATTGAGGGGGGATCTTATAGAAACTTACAAAATTCTTAAGGTGTTGGACAGGCTAGATGCAGGAAGATTGTTCCCGATATTGGGGAAGTCCAGAACAAGGGGTCACAGTTTAAGGATAAGGGGGAAATCCTTTAGGACTGAGATGAGAAAAACATTTTTCACACAGAGAGTGGTGAATCTGTGGAATTCTCTGCCACAGAAGGTAGTTGAGGCCAGTTCATTGGCTATATTTAAGAGGGAGTTAGATGTGGCCCTTGTGGCTAAAGGGATCAGGGGATATGGAGAGAAGGCAGGTACAGGATACTGAGTTGGATGATCAGCCATTATCATATTGAATGGCTGTGCAGGCTCGAAGGGCCGAATGGCCTACTTCTGCACCTGATTCCTTTAGCTAAATCAAGCTCTCTCTTGAGAACATCCAGTGAATTGGACTCCACTGCCTTCTGTGGCAGAGAATTCCACAGATTAGCAACATCCATCCCATCATTAACATAGATGAACAGATGACCTGGCCATTGGGACAATGCTCTTTGGTGTTTAGTTTAATTTAGTTTAGTTTACAGATACAGCATGGAAACAGGCCCTTCGGTTTAATAGGAACCCGAGGGGCAACTTTTACAGGTGATTCCAAACAACTCGCGGATAGAGCAATAATTAGTTGGTTGTATTGATGAAGTACTTGAGCAGGCCGGGCCCTGGTGACTTAATTAACCTTTCGGAAAAAAACTTGGCTTGCAATAATCTCAAAAAACATTCCCTCCTACACCAATATCACATTTCAATTCCTCTCAACATCCATCCCTGTAGCATTCTTCAGTTTAGTCTGTAAGATGAACAATAAATCATGTACCACAGCACCTTTGGAATACATCAAAAGTTCACTCGGGAAAATTATGAAATCTTAGCCATTGATTCTTCAGTTGTTCTAGAGAGGAAACCTTGGCTGTATTGGCCTGAGACAAACCAGGCCCCTGATGTGAATGGAATACAAATGAACCACTTCATCATTCAGTCACTTTCAGTTTAGTTTGGCTTAGAGATACAACTCGGAAACAGGCCCTTCGGCCCACGGGGTCCAGGTCGACCAGCGATCCCCGCACTTTAACACTATCATACACACACTGGGGACAATTTTTACGTTTACCAAGCCAATTAACCTACATACCTGTCCGTCTTTGGCATGCGGGAGGAAACCGAAGATCTGGGAGAAAACCCATGCAGGTCACGGGGAGAACATACAAACTCTGTACAGACAGCACCCGTAGTTGGGATCGAACCCGGGTCTCTGGCACTGCAAGCGCTGTAAGGTTGCAACTCTACCGTCTACTGAATGAAATTCATTTCCAACACCACTGTGAGTCTGACTGAAGATTTCTACTGTAAGAGCATCATTGAAAATCTGCCTTGTTTACTGGTCACTAGTGGATGACTTACCTCAAACCATGGTAACCAGGAGGCAGGTGCCAATGTGATGATAAAAATCGAATGAAATTTGCTATTGGTTTTAGAGAATGAACCTCGTACATTGAATTACACAGCTTATTAGTTACATAACAATATATTATTTATCATGAGGGATACTTAAGCTGTAATTAGTTGCAATAAAACACTACAGATTTCACCAAACATACTGGACTATTTTATCCCTTTGCTACCGATGCAGGCGTATTTCAGGGACTGGCATGTTCTGGTCCTCTGGTTTTAGAATTTATCAAGAAATGGTCTCAGTGGCTCAATTTGTAAATTAACTGGGTAATGCATAATTGAATCAAATAAGTAGACAGCTCTGCAGCCCAAACTTGTTCCATGGAGCTAATCGGGGCAACACAGTGGCGCAGCCGAGGAGCTGCAGGCTCACAGTGCCAGAGACCCAGGTTCGAACCTGACCATGGGTGATGTTTGTGCAGAGCATGCATGTTTTCCCTGTTCTCTCGTGGGATTTTTCCGGGTGCTCCGGTTTCCTCCCACACTCCAAAGACGTACAGGTTTAAGGGTTAATTATATTCCCATCAACTCTCCTCTGATTATACCACTTACACTTCCGGGCAATTTACAGTGGCAAATGAATCTACCAATCTGCATCTCTTTAGGGTGTAGGAAGGAACTGGAGCATGTGGGATGCGGGAGGATGCTGGAGCACCCAGAGAAAACCCACTTGGTCAAAGGGGAGAATTGCAAGAGAGAGAGAGAGAGAGAGAGAGAGAGAGAGAGAGAGAGAGAGAGAATAGGGTATACTTTATTGCCACATGTGACAAGTCACAGTAATATTCTTTGATTGCATACCTTCCCAAGGCATGTAAATAGTTGCCCATAAAGGGCACATACAAAGGTACAGATCCCCCCCCCCCCCCCCCCCCCACCACCCACCGAGCCCGAGTTACCCCTTTGTTCTCCCCTCCCTAGGTTAATTGGCTTTGGTAAAAACTGTAAATTGTCCTTGGTATGTAGGACAGTGCTAATGTACGGGGTGATCGCTGGTTGGCACCGACGTGGTGCGCCGAAGGGCCTGTTTCCACGCTTTATCTCTAAAGTCTGCAGATGCTGAAATGTTGAGCAAAACACAAAGTGCCGGAGAAACTCAGCGTGCCAGGCAGTATCTGAGGGGGGAATCGGCAGGCAACATTTTGGGTGGACATTTCATTCAAACTCTTGCCACCATGCCTCATGGTAAATTGGCGAGGATCTTTGGGAAAATGTTAGCAGTGAAGCTGGAGGGGAATTATTGATGCAAGTGGAAAGGCATACCCAAGGAATATATAGTACTTTCTCTCAATGAATCTCCATCAATTGTAACATTCCAAGTCTAATACATGCAGTAAATACCAAAAGCGGTGGAAAGCTTAGGAGGGAATTATTTACATGTTATATAAGTTATTTAACTGACACTGGAGCTGTGCTGCAAGGAATACTAACTAGAAAAAAAAACTTCATGAATATATTTATGATGTTTCTGCAGAAATCAAAAAGCAGCTTTCTCTCTTGTATTCAGTGTTACAAATCATGTATTTTTCTCAACATTTCTTCTTCTATTCATTGCTCGCGGCAAGTTTCCTCAGAGCACCGCTTCTCCTGACAAAACAAACTTGTTACACTTACAGCCAAAACTACCCCTCATGTATGTGCTCAGGATGAGCTGGATTGCGGTTGCTTTATGGATCATTAAGCCATCGCAAACAAAGCATTACCGCTCGTGGTTGCGTTCATCAATTGTTATGGTGATGGAGCCATTTATCACTGCGTACACCCACCTGGGTTGAATATGTTTGCTGTCTTTATATAAACGAGCATCTCTAATGCTAAATCTGCAATTATTGGTAATAAAAGATTTACAGCGCACAATCTCAGCAGGCAACCATCTCATCTTCCTCTGTCAAGATTCCTTCAGGCACAAAGCACCCGACTGTTGTGATATGATCATGATCAAGAGAGATCAAGAGGGTTTATTTGTCATTTGCATCGGATATGAACTGGAAAACTGGATTTCTTACTTGCTACAGCTCTGCAGACACATTAGTCGCAACAGCGATACAAATAAATAAACAGACATTATTAGTTATTCTACGTAAACTAAACCATGATAGTGCAAAACCCAAAAAAAACATAGAGTAACCACTGTGGGGCAAAGTCTGTTGTGGCTCGGTGCCATGGTAGGGTTTTGGTTAGGGTCCAGGGGTAGGTTTGTGGTGGGGGAGTGCACAGTGGTTCAAGACTTGATGTTTGAGAACTATTGAAATCTTTCCACAAGTTGTTGGCCTAGAATTGTATGAGAGCCTGCAGTGGTAGCTTGGTTGGAAGCTGTGCAGTGCATAAAGGGTTTGCAGAGTCATAGAGCCCAGAAACAGGCCCTTCAGCCCACCATATAACCATATAACAATTACAGCATGGAAACAGGCCATCTCGGCCCTACAAGTCCGTGCCGAACAAATTTTTTTTCCCCTTAGTCCCACCTGCCTGCACTCATACCATAACCCTCCATTCCCTTCTCATCCATATGCCTATCCAATTTATTTTTAAATGATACCAATGAACCTGGCTCCACCACTTCCACTGGAAGCTCATTCCACACCGCTACCACTCTCTGAGTAAAGAAGTTCCCCCTCATATTACCCCTAAACTTCTGTCCCTTAATTCTGAAGTCATGTCCTCTTGTTTGAATCTTCCCTATTCTCAAAGGGAAAAGCTTGTCCACATCAACTCTGTCTATCCCTCTCATCATTTGAAAGACCTCTATCAAGTCCCCCCTTAACCTTCTGCGCTCCAGAGAATAAAGACCTAACTTATTCAACCTATCTCTGTAACTTAGTTGTTGAAACCCAGGCAACATTCTAGTAAATCTCCTCTGTACTCTCTCTATTTTGTTGACATCCTTCCTATAATTGGGCGACCAAAATTGTACACCATACTCCAGATTTGGTCTCACCAATGCCTTGTACAATTTTAACATTACATCCCAGCTTCTATACTCAATGCTCTGATTTATAAAGGCTAGCATACCAAAAGCTTTCTTTACCACCCTATCTATATGAGATTCCACCTTCAAGGAACTATGCACGGTTATACCCAGATCTCTCTGTTCAACTGTATTCTTCAATTCCCTACCATTTACCATGTACGTCCTATTTTGATTTGTCCTGCCAAGGTGTAGCACCTCACATTTATCAGCATTAAACTCCATCTGCCATCTTTCAGCCCATTTTTTTCCAAATGGCCATGTCTATGACATCAATCTCCTATCTATGCTAATCCTATTGTCCATCGCCAGCAATTCCCGCAAGTTACAACTTTACCCAAAAGTCTTCATAGTGATTTGCACCAGGGGAAACGTTAATTTTCATATGCTTCATGGTCTTGTTTGAGAGAAATAGCATGGTAACAGGCTCTTCAGCCCGCCGAGCCCATGCTGACCATCAATCACCTGTTCATGCTAAATTCTATGTTATCCCACTTTCGCATCCATTCCCTGCACACTAGACTTAACATACAAACTCGCACAGCTTTGAGATTTGGAAGGAACCGGAGCATTTGGGGGAAACCCAGGTGGTAAAATAAAGCAAGGCAACACAATCAAATATCTGGGCCCACACTTTTAATGGTTGATCCTTGCACACTGGGTAACAAAGAAAAGACTTACATTTGTATAAAACCGTTCAGACTGTGCAAGATTCACATGGGTTTTATTTGGCCATTATTATGGTAGATACTGTAATGCACCATCAGTTACTTTAGTCATGAGATCACTATTCTGTTTAGTTTAGTTTAGTTTAGAGATACAGCGTACATTTTGTCCACCAAATCCGCACTGATCAGCGATCCCTGCACATTCATGTGCCTGTCCCACTTCGACGATATTTTGGGCGACTACAGGCGACAATATTTGCTGTCGTAGGTTGTCGTAGTGAGTTGAAAATAAATTTTTTTGATGATCATGCTGGACAGAGCAAATAGAATTGTTTTGTTTCTCCTCCAACAGAGTAACCTGTGTCACCTTAGAGAGCAGCCAAAACCTTAGTTTAACATAGAAAGCATTTCTGGCAGAACAGCACTCCCACATTTATGCCATTAAATAACACTTTAGATTTTGCAGATTTTCAGTGGCACAGCGGTAGAGTTGCTGCCTTACAGCGCCAGAGACCCGTGATCGATGCTGACTACGGTGCTGTCTGTACGGGGTTTGTACATTCTCTCCGTGACCGCGTGGGTTTTCTCCGAGATCTTCGGTTTCCTCCCACACTGCAAAGACGTACAGGTGTGTGGGTTAATTGGCTTGGTGTATGTGTAAAATTGTCCCTAGTGTGTGTAGGATAGTGTTAATGTGCGGGGATCGCTGGTGGGCCGAAGGGCCTGTTTCCACGCTGTATCTCTAAAGTAAACTAAATTATGTGTCGGCAATTTTTATCAGTAAATATTTATTCCAGCTAACAGTTCGATGAAAAATATTCCCGTTGTTAATAATCAGAGCTCATTAATAAATCCACCACCAAGTGAACATGAGCAGTTGGCACAAGGAGGGTCATATTTACATCTTTCAATCACGTTTGTCTTGCAAATATTACACAATTGCCTAATAAGCACCATGTTTTACAGCAGGCGAAGATGCATATGTTTACATTTGTGATAATGTCACGCTTTTTAAAGTTTACTGTCGTTGATAAATTGACTGCTTCAATTATCTGAATTTGGAGCAATCTTGAAATTTAGCCCAATAAAAATCATAATGAGTATCTAAAATGAAACAAGTTTTATCTGTCAAAATACATAAACAATAAAAATTAAAATCTGTCATGCCTAATTAAGAGATAAACTGTGACACATCACTTCATTAGGTTTGGGAAATGCCTTGGTATGTCCGAACATTTATTGTTACACTTCGGCCAAAATGGGTCACTCCACATTTTCCAGCATTAAATCCTATTTGCCATTGCTCTGCCCATCTCTTGGACTCGTCAATACATCAATATTCTGTAGCCAGAGATTATCTTCCTCATTATCAAGAACAACGCCACAGAACATAGAACAGTACACACAGGAATGGGCCCTTTGACCCACAATGTGTGTGCCCAACATGATCTGATCTCATCTGCCTGTATGTGATCTACATTCCTCCATTCCCTGCACTTCCATGTGCCTATCTAAAAGCCTCTTAAACGCCACTATCATATCTGCCTCCACCACCATTCCTGGCAGCGCGTTCTAGGCCCCACCACTATCTGTAAAAACTAATGTTTATGCCATCAATGAATTTATGAATTATACATTCCCATACATTTCTTTAACATGTGTAACAACTAGCAAGGGTTCCAGCACCAATTCCTACGGTGTGCCACTGAGTGACAAGCTTTTAATTGCGAAAACAACCTTCAACTTACGTCAGGATGGCAATTTCAGATTCAGTTTCTTAAATTGCCCTGGATTCTGGGGGCTCTTACATGAACTGGAATCCAATCTGGGGCCTTGTCAAAGACCTTACTGACATCCATGTTGACTGCACCAACCACACTCATCAGTGCATTCACTTCCTCCAAAAAACCTGATCAGCAGCTAATCCCTGCAATTTAAATCTGCACTGTCGAGAGTGGTGGAGTCAGTCTGAAGAAAGGTTCTGACCCAATCCAATCGTCGCCTATCCATTCCCTACATAGTTGCTGCCTGACCCGCTGAATTACTCCAGCACTTACAGGTTTTGTTGTGGAGATAGGGCATTTTTCTTCTTCGTCTTCTCCTTCTTCTTCTTGTTAACGTGGATCAGTTTAATGTAGATGTCGCCATGGCAGCCATACCTTTGATGTTGCAAGGCCTTGAGATTTTCCTGAGAATTTTTGTGATTACCTTTTGCCTTAACTACTCAAGGCCACTCTAAGTTTAATAAGCCCCACGAGAACGGTGAAGATATGCAGTGTGTTCCCAGATTTGGTTGAAGTGGTTGCCAAGGCTCTGTAAACTCTAACTAGCCTGAGATTAAAGCTTAGAATATTCACCCTGTGGAGTTATCATAGGAATACTTAACGTGTGTGCATCCTCATCGTTGCCATGACAGCATTAACCCACTCACTTCCATCAAATGTAATATGGGTATATTAAAGTTTTGTACAATAATGTCGTACATTAATTACCAAATTTACTAACTTCCTGGTTCACATCACTTGTGGTGCTAATAATCTGACGTTCATTGGTGCTGTGCTCGTGAATCATGTGATATTTTCTGATATTAGGTCTTGTTAAGCTCCTTGCGTTGTCACTGTTCCACCTCCTCCATTAACCCGATTACAGTGGAAGTGATCTCAGCCTTCACAACAGCAACGAAGTGGTTCCTTCTGAAATTATGCCGATCTGTCATGTTTAAAACATAGAACAGTACAGCAGAGGAACGGCCCCCAATATTTGCGCCAAACATGATGCCAAGTTAAACTGATCTCATCTGCCTGGACGTGATCCATGTCCCTCTATTCCCTGCGCTTCCATGTGCGTATCTAAAAGCCTCTTAAACACCACTATCGTATCTGCCTCCACCATCACTCCAGGCAGTGCTTTCCAGGCCTCCGCCACTCTGTGGAAAGAAAATTGCCCTGCACATCTCCATTCGACTTTTCCCCTCTCACTCTTGAGCTGAACATTTCTAGCATGGGAAAAAGATTCTGACTGTCTACCCTATCTATTCCTTTCATAATGTTATATACTTCTACCAAGTTTCCCCTCAACCTCCGACATTCCAGAGAAAACAATCAGAGTCTATCCAACCTCTTCCTGTAGCTGAAACTCTAAACCAGGCAACAGTTTGGTAATCCTCCTCTGCACGCTCTACAAAGCCTCCACATCATTCCTGTAATGGGGCGACCTGATTTGCACACAAATGTGGCTCAACCAAAGTCCTATAGAGCTGCATCATAACTTTTTGACTCTTTCATTCTGGACGACTACCATACCATACGCCTGTTACCAAGACACAACAAAAAAGACCCTTCTACAGAGGGTGCGGCATCATCTATGGAGTGAAGGAAATAGGCAATGTTTCGGGACGAAACGTTGCCTATTTCCTTCGCTCCATAGATGCTGCTGCACCCGCTGAGTTTCTCCAGCATATTTGTCTACCTTCGATTTTCCAGCATCTGCAGTTCCTTCTTAAACACTTCTACAGAAGGGTAGGGTCCAGAAATGTCACCTATCCCTTGTTCTCCAGGGATTCTTCCTGACCTACTAAGTTACTCCAGCACTTTGTGTCCTTTTGTGTTAACCAGCATCTGCAGTTCCTTGCTTCTACCTCTCCATTGACATCCTGCTCTCAACTTGCTCACTGTTAAGTTTTAGGAAATCTGAAACATGTGTGGATCCAATGTTAAGCACAAAGGTGCATGCAAATATTGTTCTTATTGATCGATTGCTGATTGCTCATAGGCAAACTGTCTATCCCAAGTCAATTTGGAAGTAATTTCACAATCCTCTGGGTTTTTCCCCCCCACCCTGTCTCAAACTAACACTCTTTATCTGGACATTGTGCCTTTCCCCACAGTGGTAACCATTGTGGGGGGATGATTTTTGTGTGTAAGTGATTATTTCAGTTTGTGTCCATGATGGCTGTCGGAAGGGAGATTGTACGCTGGCGCGGTTTAGCTGCCGCTGCTCTCTCTTCACATTGCGTTTTTGATTTTTTTGTCTTTGGATCGAATTCTGTCTTTAATTTGTGTATTGGTGATGTCTTTATTATTTATTTTACTCCGATTATATGTTTTTTACTCTTGTTAAATTCTGTAAGGTGGCCTTGAGACTTTTGAAAGGCGCCCACAAATAAAATTTATTATTATTATTATTATTATTATTATTATTATTATTATTATTATTATTATTATTTATCACACTAGAAATTCCCCTTCATGCCGCACCCTAGAATTTCTTAATTAGCGACCAGTCCTACCACCTTCAAAGGGTTTCTGCAAAATCATAATTTCTAGGCAAGGTTAGACAAAACTGCTAAAGGGGCAAAGACAGAGTATGAATATCATTGACACCACTAACTGTTCATCTCCCTGGTGAGATGTTAACGTAAAGCCCTGGGCGTTGCACGACATGGAATTAGATTTTCTCTCTTGATCAACCCAACAAACATGGATTGAGTTGCCATTTTACTCATTTGCTGCACACTTTAATAATCAATTCAATAGTAATTTACTGGTTTTGGACAGAACAAGTCAGATTATAGCTTTGTCTCTTCTCTTGAATCCCCAGGCAGGTACCTATTGCATTTATCTTCCTTAACTCATTTTTCCAACTAGGAAACAAAACCAATTCAGCTCTCATTGACGATGGACACAAAATGTTGGAGTAACTCAGCGGGACAGGCAGCATCTCTGCAGAGAAGGAATGGGTGAAGTTTCAGGTCGAGACCCTTCTTCAGACTCTTAGTGACAATGTCTGTCTAAGCATCCAAGCACAACATCTAAAGCAGACTTTAGACTTTAGAGATACAGCGTAGAAATAAGCCATTCTGGCCACCGAATCCGCGCTGACCAGCAACCACCCTGTACACTAACACTATCCTACACACTGGGGACAACCTGCACCCTGGCTACTCCCTCTTCTCCCCTCTTCCATCAGGCAGAAGGCACAGAAGTATGAAAACGCACACCTCTAGATATAGGGACAGTTTCTTCCAGCTGTTATCAGGCAATTGTGAACCATCCTGCCACAGAAATAGGCACTTGAGGAAATAGGCAACGTTTCGGGCCAAAACCCCTATCAGTCTGAAGAAGGGTTTCGGCACGAAATTTTGCCTATTTCCTTCGCTCCATAGATGCTGCTGCACCCGCTGAGTTTCTCCAGCATTTTTTTGTGTACCTCCAAGCCTACTGACAGTGTCTCCCACAAAGACTGATCTAAAACAAATACCAGTCATTTTTATTTTCTGGGAAAAGCAGAACAACATTACAAACAGCACCACACTCTAGAGATAAATGTTCTCTTGTTCCTTGTCATTCATGTTTTTGGTTGTACATACAGTATGAGACAGGGAAATCAGATTTCCTTCTGGCCTTTTTAGGTGGGCTGTGTTAAATCGCTATATAAATATTAGGTGCACGTTTCTTTTAAAAGGAGACAGTTTTACAACTTAAATCCTCCATTTCACATTCAGGCATTAACATTTTTGTTGTGAGCTGTGGGTCTCAAACAAGCTCTCAGTTCAGGAGCTAAATTAGCCAATGACTCCATACATCCCTTCATTAAATATGTCTATGATCAGAGTGTGGATTAGTTGGAGTGAAGATGAATAGGGAGGCAATTAACATTGCAGTCTCTGCATTGACTGTTCTTGCCCATACAAAAGTATTAAATACAAATGTAAAACGTATCAGTTTTGGAGATGCACTAACCTACAATTAACCTACAACGCCACCTGTCTGAAGAAGGGTCTCGACCCGAAATGTCACATATCCATTTTCTCCAGAGATGCTGCCTGACCCGCTGTTACTTCAGCATTTTGCATCTATCTTCAGCCAAATGTCTGCCAGATGAGGAGAGAGGGGATGAGTTACTTGCAATTGATCAGAGAAAAACAGTTCCCCATGTAGAAAGCTGTGAACATCCCCCATTCCTGCACTGTTCCACCTCCTTCCCCTCCAGCTCACTTTCCACACTCTCTACTGTCTGTCCTGCTGCACTGAACTCCTCGCCTACCTCCTGGCCACTCCTTTCTAACTGTATTGGACAGACTATTAGCCGGCTGGACAATGATGAGGCCCTGTAGTTAATCTCCAGTGGGAAATCTGCGGATGGTTCTTGTATATAATTCAGACAGGCAGTACCACCAAGACTGAAACCTGGCTTCAGGGTCGGAATTTTTACTCATTCATCTGCATCCTGGTAGCTTTGGAGTATTGGCCTGGGAGTTACTCTTCAATGAGCTGAGTGCTTTCTGCTTTCATTCAAGCTCAAGACTCTGGGTGACTTGTATACATTCCAACCTTCTCCACTTCTCACCAGATGGAAACTGGAACTACCAGATGACAGCAAGCTGCTCAAACTTGCAAGGCCTGTCATTGAGATATCCAGTTGCAGGGGACTCACCAGTAAGTTCCAGTTATCCTCGCTAGATATCCACACATGTGCTTTCAAGCGAAGGTAGACACAAAATGCTGGAGTAACTCAGCGGGTCAGGCAGCATCTCTTGAGAAAAGGAATTGGCAAAGTTTCAGATCAGAACCCTACAGGTTTGGAGCGATATGGACCAAACACGGACAGGTGGCACAAGTGCAGCTGGGACATGTTGGCCGGTGTGGGTAAGTTAGGTCGAAGGGCCTGTTTCCATTCCATATCGCTCTATGACACCATGAGGATATGGAATCACGCATCTTTCTGTTTATTCTGACTATTGGAAAAAGTCTATGTTTGGATGTTGAGTGTGAATTAGATTGGACTTGGCGTGAGCTCCCTATGGTTAAGCTGTCTATTAATTCAAACTGTCTCAGCTCCATTTGGATGAAGCATCGTGTAATTCAGAAGGCCAATTAAAGCGCAAATTACTTTGATGAATGTCAAATATTGACTGTAGTGGGAAATTAACTCAAAATGTACATTAGAGAACTACATCAGGCAAAGTTAGACACAAAATGCTGGAGTAACTCCGCGGGACAGGCATCATCTCTGGAGAGAAGAAATGGGTGGCGTTTCAGGTCTAGACCCTTCTGCGACCCGAAACATCACCCATTCTTTCTATCCAGAGATGCTGCCTGTCCTGCTGATTTACTCCAGCATTTTGTGTCTACCTTTGATTTATACCAACATCTGCAGGAAAGGTAATTCTTTCCTACACATCAAGTTTGGTCCTGCTGCAAAGAAAAAGAACAGTCAAAACCAGACTAGAAACATGGCAATTTTAACATTGGATGCGGAAGTATTCCATGAAATTGCATTTCTACCTGATTATGTCAAGCTATTTTTCTTGTTCATGAACATGGAGTTTCCTCCAGGTGCTCCAGTGTCCTTCCACATCCCAAAGACATGCAGGCTTGAAGGTTAAATGGCCTTTGTAAAATGTAAATTGTTCCTAGTATGTAGGGAGTGGGTGGGTGTGATGACCTTGAACAAGCGTGAGTGGGTGATCGATGGTCAGTGTGGACTCAATGTGCCGAAGGGCCTGTTTCCATGCTTCATCTCTAAACTAAACCAAAATAAACCAAACTAAACTCAACTAAACTAAGAGATTGGACGGAGACACAAGAAACTGTAGATGTTGAAATCTTGACGAAACACAAAGTGCTGGAAGAACTCAACTGGTCAGGCAGCATCTGTGGAGGGAATGAATGGACACCATTTTAGGTGGGGACACTTCTTCAGGCTGAAGAAGTAGAGGGGAGAAAGCTGGGGAACAGAGGATCTGATCTGATCTAAATCATCAAACAAGAATTTCATTGTTCCACTTAATTAAATGCTATTGATTCTTGACTTTCTCTTGCCTTGATGAAGACACAAGAGAATACAGATTCTGGAATCTGGAGGGGGAAAAAAACAAACTGCTGGAGGAACGCAGTGAGCCAGGGAGGATCTTTGAATGGAAATGGACAGTCCATGATTCAGGTCATCTGGACTGGATGAAGTTTGGCCAGCCTGTTTTAACGATTCAGTTTACATGAAAATTTCCAATGGCACCACCAGCATGTTCCATTGGCAATGATGACATTGGACCAACAGAAAGCCATTCACACCCTTGAGCCTGTTTTCCCATTCAATTAGATCATGGCTGATCGAGGTTTTAATCCCTTTTTTCATTCTGCCATCCCAAATACCCTTGCCTAATTAAATGTCTTCCTCAATCAATGCAAACAAGGACAGATTAACTTTTTATTCAGCTCACTGCTTCATATGAATCTTGCCTGGGGAAGAATGGTAGCTACCTTTGCAAAAGTCGCCGAATTTTATCAGTAACTGACTGAACAAGGTACTTGAGACATTTTTACACAATTAGAGATATAATGCACTATTCTACAAAAGCTAATGTAATTTATAATATAACATTCTCTTTACAAACACTAATTTAAAACAAAAGAAAATCAGACTAAATAAAAACGGGGTAATTATTTCACAGGCATTTATTCACCAGTCATGTGGACAGTAATGTAATTACAATTAGTTACTATTGTTTGATATAATTGGATTTTGAGAGTATTCAACTGAGAACAGTTCATTGACACAGAAATGTTATTTTGTTTGACAAACTATTGTTGATTTTTATATTTTCTGAACTGTGAATTGGAGTTTAGTTTCCTGAATTTAATTCCTCATTTGATGCAAATCAGTGTTTATTACACTGCCTCGTTCATCTCAAAACTGTAGAACAGCAGCGGCAGCACTGTGGCACAGCGGTAGAGTTGCTGCATTACAGCGTCTTCAGCACCAGAGACCCAGATTCGATCCTGGTTATGGGTGCTTGTTTGTACAGAGTTTGTATGTTCTCCCTGTGACCGCGTGGGTTTTCTCAGAGAACTTCACTTTCCTCCTACACACTCAAAAGACGACCAGGTTTGCAGGTTAATTGGCGTGTAATATATGTAAAAATTGTCCCTGGTGTGTGTAGGATAGTGTTAGTGCATGGGGATTGCTGGCCGATGCGGACTCGGTGGGGCCGAAGGGCCTGTTTCCGTGCTGTATCTCTAAACTAAACGAAACAACACTAAACTAAACTGCTTCACACGGTGATAATCTTCCTTTCCTTCTCCAATAGTTGAAAGCTCAAATTCTGCTGTGCGTCCTTACCCCTTCCCCTTTAGTTCTCAATTATAACATAAAATATTGTTTTCAATCTCATTATCACAGTCGAGGATTAGATTCCCCTTACTCTCTTGAGGGGGCGGTGGGGCAGTCGGCTGAGATTCTGCCTGAAACTAGAAGCATCATGTTCATAATCCTTGGCCTTTGAGTTTCATAATAAAAACTGGCTCCCATGCCTTCTGATCACCCACAGGCTCAGAATCACCCATGACCTGATCACAGACTCACAACCTGACGGAATAATGATTTCCTAACAGAACTACATTGCTATCCAATGAATCTTGTAGCAGACCGAGATGCTCTTGTTATTTCCTCAAATAAATTGTTTGATTGTCTAATTTTTTTAACCTGGTCATTCAGCCCAACGAGACTGCACCAACCAATGATCACCTGTACACTACACATGTAGGGCAATTGTACAGGGGCTAATTAACCTAGAAGCCTGCACGTCTATGGAATGTGGGAGGAAACTGGAGCACCCGAAGAAAACTCACGGGGAGAACGTGCAAACTCCATACAGGCAGCACAAGTAGCCAGGATCAAACTCGGGTCTCTGGTGCTGTAAGGCAGTAACTCCACCGCTGTGCCACCGGGGCACCATAAAAGGAAATAATAGATACCTGGCAGTTAAAAGCCAGCAGCATTTGTTCATTCTGAATTGTCCTAACAATGTCTTTGTTCCTTTGTTCCCCAGGGCTTGTGGAAGATGACATTGACCATTAGCTCCATTCTAAGACAGTGCCTGCACCCACAATTTTCCTAGCAAGGCATGGCGAGCACTGCTGAGGTGATCACCTTTTCACAGTGGACCAGATGAATGAAGGAGCCTTAACAAATGGATAGATGGATTAGTTGATCAACAAGTGTAAGTTCCTTGACATTACTGAGATCTAATGTTGCAGCTGATAAGGACAGATGCCTGCATGAGTGGTACTTCTCAATTATACCGCAAAAGGAACCTAAAAGCAGAGAGGAATTATGCACGTCCATAAACTGTTGAATTTACGGTCTGTAGTTGAAAATCTCTGCTTGCCAATGTCTAGGTTGCTGAATGAAAGCTTTCTGCAGATATCCGGTAGAGTTGCTGCCTTACAGCAAAATGCAGCGCCAGAGACCTGGATTCGATCCCGACTACGGGTTCTGTCTGTATGGAGCTTGTACATTGATATTCTGGCCGAGCGGCTTCCAATTCTACATCATGATTCAATTAAATAAACTTAAAACTTCAAGCTTTAGATTCAACAAAAACTCTCGTTGGGGTGCATGGCTTAATGAAAGGCAACCAATGACTTGTCGAATGAAAGAATGTTGTAGAGTCAGTCAATCAATGATGCTCAGCCTAGATGTGAGAGGAGCTCAAACGTTGCGTTGAAGAGAAAAATACCGGAGTACAGAATATATTTAGTCAGCATTGTAGAGTAACAGTTACAGAGAAAAATGTCTACTATGTGGTAGGTTGGAAAATCGGGAAGGGATCTTATGAAAGGAGCATTGAGAAGTCTGATAACGGGAAAAGGCTCTCCTAAGTATAGCAATATGCACTTTCAAGCTTTTGTACCTTCTGCTTGTCAGGAGCAGTGGGAAGAAGGAATGACCGGGTTGGTAAGGATCATTGATTATGCTGGCTGCTTTCCCAAAGCAGAATGCGTGCCAGCATAGTTACATTTCCTTCCAAAACTGATCTCACCAGCAACAGTGAGAAATGGTAGTTGAGGACCAGATTGAAAATCGAGGAAGAATCGCTTCTGGCTTTATCTTTGGCCATGTTTGTAACAGATAGATGCCCTAGGAATCCTCAAGTACTTTCATAGTCATAGCCAAAAGCTTTGATTTTTTGTTCGAAGTTGGCTTGGAGTTAAACTTGAAATTTCACTGCCAATCATAGAATGTTGTGATGTTCATTGTTCTCAACCAGTGAGCTGCCAAACCCCATTTCTAACGACACCAAGTATGGGTAGAATGTACCTAGAAATCTAGTAAACTTTTAAAATCTTTCCCCTGCATGGAGAGCCCGACCTTTTCCCTGTTGGGTCTCCGTTGTCGTTGGGACCTAGCACCGTGGAGCGGCCTCCAACCGGAACGACCTGGGGGCTCCAGTCACGGAGCTGCGGACTTACCCACCATCGCGGAGCTGGCCGAGTTCGGAGCGGGAGGAGCTGTGGTGGCGCGCGGCTGCGACCCGACCCTGGAGATTTGGAGCTCCAACCGCAGGTCTGGTGGACGGTGACACCGGGAGCCCACGGGTCCCTGCTGGGAGACCGCTTTTCGGGGCTTCCGCAACGGCGACTTCTCCCGCCCGAGTTGCGGGGTTGAAAATTACCTGGAGCGGGGCCTTACATCGCCCGGCGCGGCTTTAAATGGCCGCGGGACTTGTTAGCGCCCGCCGGGGGCTCCAACACCAAGACCCGGAGCGCGGCCTTGCATCACCCCGTGCGGCTTTAATGGCCGCGGGACACTTACCATCGCCCGCCGGGGGCTTTGACTCTGACATCGTGAGGAGAATGAGGAGTGCAGGGGAGAGATAAGACTTTGCCTTCCATCACAGCGAGGAGGAGATTCACTGTGATGGATGTTTGTGTAAATTGTGTTGTGTCTTGCATCTTTTTCTTGTGTGTATGACTGCAGAAACCAAATTTCGTTTGAACCTCAATGAGGTTCAAATTACACAAATAAATTGTGTTGTATCCACTAAATCAACAAATCCATGCTTCTCCAAGTAAAGGAGAACAATGTATTCCTTTTCCTTTCACAGTCACCCAACTGGAATGTCATCAGAGCAATCATACATCTGTTAAAATATTATAGCATAAAATCCTTTGTAAGCTTGGGTAACTCTGGTCTCTTCGTTGTACAAATTCAATTATGAAGTTTCGTCGAAGTGTGATGATCGGAGTGAATAGGGAGAAATATGAGATTACATGTGGAATAATGGATACAATGAAGGGAGACACTGGACTGCAATCTAATCAGCAAGTTCAAATTGTATCATATATCATAAAGATCATCCTGCAGCAGCATGTAAGATTGAATTATGGCTTTAACACAGTGACAGCTGTTGTTATTTTGCCCAATATATACTATACAGATCTTAAAAAAACAGTTATTACACCTCGAACACAGTTATGAGATTGAGATAATTTGACATGGCAACAAAGGCATGGGAGATAATTTTAACAAATCACTTGTTTCGGTTACATGTACTGTATTTGTATGGACTGACCAAACACTGGCCATAGGTTAGACATTGATATGGCCCACAGGTCAGGAACAACGACATATACATTGGCAATGGACAGCACACCAACACCTCTACTTCCTTAGAAGGCTTAGGAGGTTCGGCATGTCCCCAACAAATCTCACCAACTTCTACAGATGCTCCATAGAAAGCATTTTATCAGGATGTATCACAGCATAGTTTGGGAACAGGTCTGAAGAAGGGTCTCGACCTGAAACGTCACCCATTCAATAGACAATAGACAATAGGTGCAGGAGCAGGCCATTTGGCCCTTCGAGCCAGCACCGCCATTCAATGTGATCATAGCTGATTATCCCCAATCAGTACCCCGTTCCTGCCTACTCCCCATATCCCCTGACTCCGCTATTTTTAAGAGCCCTATCTAGCTCTCTCTTGAAAGCATCCAGAGAACCGCCCTCCGTCTCTCCAGAAATGCTGCTTGTCCCGCTGAGTTACTCCAGCTTTTTGTGTGTATGTATGGTTTGGGAACAGCCCCATCCAAGACAGTAGCTTCCCGATTTCCATCTGGTCGGGTCCAAATTCTGGAAATTGATATTGAGTTTCCTCCGCTTTAGTGAGCAATACGAAAACATCACTGTTCCTCTCACTTGCTAGTCCCAGGCTAACAGATCGCATTTCAATGAAGTTATTCACATCTATTTCTCAGGTTAATTTACCCGAAGAGGTGAAGAATAATTTGTGGCAAGAAATGCAATGATTTGATCGGGTTGTTTGGGAAGGGAGTGAACAAATAAACACAACTGATGGGAAAGTAAGCATCGGAAAGTGATAAGGAAGATTTAGTTTAGAGATATAGCATGGGTATAGGCCCTTTGGCTCACCGAGTTTATACCGACCATCTATCACCCATTCACACCAGTTTCATGTTTTCCATTTTCCCACCCATTCCCTACACACTGGGGACAATTTACAGAGACAAATGAACTTCCAAACTTTGGGATGTGGAAGAAACATGGAGGAAACCCACACGGTCACAGTGAGAACATGCAAACTCCACACGGGCAGCACCCGAGGTCAGGATCGAACCTGGGTCTCTGGTGCTGAGAGGCAGCAGCCCTACCAGCTGCGCCACTGCGCCTCCCATGTATCAAGGTAAAATAATCCAGGCAGAGTTCAAGTGCACACATCAGTGGAGGGGACTGGATGAGGAACAGAGGTGCAATCAGGGACAATGTGTCAGAAGGAACTGCAGATGTTGATTTCCACTGATGATAGACGCAAAATGCTGGAGTATCTCAGCGGGACAGGGAGCATCTCTGGATAGAAGGAATGGGTGACATTTCGGGTCGAGACCCTTCTTTTGTCTGCATGCAGGGTCAATATTTTCCAGGCACCCTGAGAAAGGTAAACACCAGTATGATATGTTCAGATGCATTGCAAAAATAAAAACCCAAGAATCCTGGCTTTGGAGAGTGGGAGTAGGTAAAAAAAGTGTAAATATATTTTATATTACTAAGTTTATTCTCAGTTGATCGTCAAAGTCAGTCATTCTTACAATCAAATTCTATTCAAGTCGGGTATTTTATTTTTTACCTGGAAAACTTGCAATTTCAGGTGAGCAAACAAACAGGGAATGTTAAGTGGGGTTAATGTTAAGCAAAGCAAGAATTTCATTGTCCTATCTGGGACCCATGACAATAAACTCTCTTGACTTGGGTCCTCCCTTTGTAATTGTGCTTGTGATTTCTTTCAATGGAGTCAATTAAGTTCAGCTGTCTGAATTGGAGCAGTTTGAATGGATAAAACAGAGAGGCAGAGAATTACCTTTTGAGGGGTGTTTTAGAGTGAAAACTTGATGTGTAAATGAGGTCAGTCAAATATGTTGTTCACTTTTAAATTCGCCAGAGTGAAAGTAAAGTCAAAGTCAATTTTATTTGTCACATGCACATTACATGCAGTGAAATGAAAGATTGGAGTGGATTGTGCTTGGAGCTCAATAAACCTCATGTTTTACTCCCTATAGTTACTGTAGATTACCAAGGTAATTCAAGGGCCATTCATGGCATGAGAATGTGAGGAATATAATGCCAGCAGGAATTAGCTTGTGGGCATGTAATATAATTGGTGAAGATAGACACAAAATGCTGAAGTAACTCAGTGGGACATGCAACTTCTCTGGAGAGAAAGTATGGGTGACATTTTGGGTTGAGACCCTTCTTCAGACTGAGAGTCAAGGGAGAGGGTCTAGAGAAATGGAAGGGTAAGGTGTGAAAATGACAAATCGAAGCAGATGCTAATATGGAAATGTAGAATCGTTCATTGTTAGCTGAGGGAAAGGTGATAACACAATATACAATTGGTTGCTGAGGGGGAGACCTTTTCACACCTTACCTTCCATATCTCTAGACTCCCTCTCCCCTGACTCTTAAGAAGGGTCTTGACCTGAAATGTCACCCATTCCTTCTCTCCAGAGATGCTGCCTGACCCTTTGTGTCTATCTTTGGTGTAAATGTGTATCTGCAGTTCCATCCTACACAATATAATTGATGAATTGGACTAAAGAAAATCCCAAGGCTTTTTATGTACATTTAAAGCCAGGGATGTAACCAGGGAGGAAAAGGTAGGAGTGCTCAAGGATAAAGGAGGGAAATTATGACTGGAGTCTAAAACGTAGGTGAGGTATTTGTGTTCACCAAGGGGAAGGGTGTGGAGGACAGTGAAATCAGTTTGGGGAGTGCTATGTTAGAGCAACATTGAGCAGCAAGGAGGTGGCTATTGAAGAATATTATGGGTGTCACGGTGTCGCAGAGGTAGAGTTGCTCCCTTTCAGCACCAGAGACGTGGGTTTGATCCAGACCATGGGTGCTGTCTGCACGGAGTTTCTGTGCTGTATCTCTAAACTAAACTCAAGGTGGATAACTCCCAAGGCCTAATGGGATTTTGGGAGAGCCAGGAGAGAAGATTGCAGGGTCTTTGATGAGGTTTGTATGTTTATTCTGGCCACAGGTGAGGTCCCAGAGGACTGGAGATTTGCTGATGCTGTTCTGTTGTTTAGAAACATAGAAATTAGGTGCAGGAGTAGGCCATTCGGCCCTTCGAGCCTGCACCGCCATTCAATATGATCGTGGCTGATCATCCAACTCAGTATCCCGTACCTGCCTTCTCTCCATACCCCCTGATCCCCTTAGCCACAAGGGCCACATCTAACTCCCTCTTAAATATAGCCAATGAACTGGCCTCAACTACCCTCTGTGGCAGAGAGTTCCAGAGATTCACCACTGTTCTGTTGTTTACTAAATAAATTGGAGATAATCCAAGAAATTATAGGCTTGTGAGCCTCTCATCAGTGGTAGAGAATCTTTTGGAGAGGGTTCTTTTTGATGAAGATTTATTGTTTGGGCTAATTAAACACAGTCAGCATGGCTTTGCCCATGCCAAGTTCTTGTGAATGAATGACTTTTTTTGAGGAATTGATGAAAGTAATTGATGAAACAATAATGTTGACAACATTAATTTTAGTAAGGCTTTTGATGAAATTGCTCATGGTAGGCTGAGCCAGAAGATTATGATGCATGAGGTCCATGGTGACTTGGTTGTTTGGATTCAGAACTGGCTTGCCCATGCACGCTGGAGAACTTGTGGTGAAAGGGTTTTATTTTTGTTTATTTATGACCTGTCCAAGCTGTATCCTGTACCATGTTTAGCATGGACACTGTGGGCTGAAGGGCCTGTTCCAGTGCTGTACCATCCTCTGTTTTCACTCTGGACTGGTGAATGCTCCACTTGTGATATGTGGGAAATCTGGGTGGTGCTGAGTTAGTTGGCTGAACCAGTTACTACATTTGATCTTGCCGATTCTGGGCTAATAAGAAGACAAATCACTTGGTTGTATAGATACTCTGTGGCCCTTCTGAGCAAGGCTGCCAATTTAATGCTTTGCGATGGGTCTGCTTCCACCAGCGGTCAGGTGAAACTACGTAAGCCCAATACATGGGGCCAAGATTTGCTCGTCCCTCTGGGACAAACTTACTGCCACCATCTTATTGTTTAACTCATTTGGCAAGTTTGCTATTTAATGCTCCCCTTTTCCCTCCCTTGCCCAATCTCTCCAACTTTTCTCGGGTACGTGATATTTGTATGAAGTATTCCTTTAGGATTGGTGGGATTGCTGGCCACTTGTGTTGTTAATTGCTGCCATGTTTCAGTTGAATGTTGACCGTCATAAATGAACAAGAGATGTTTCCCTTGTCTGGGTTATACAATATTCCACACAGTAGAAGCTACCAATAGTGAAATGTTCTTTCTAAGATATTACGCTGCCAATCTCGTCGTAGAATGGCATGAGTTTACAGCTACTGGTTTCTGATCAATTTGTAACAACTTAAATATTGCTGAATTACTGGCCAAGTCGTGGCACCAGGTTCGTATTCTTTGGAGACGCCAGCTGTTAAATATGTTTGGAAGGCACACATCCTCATTAATTCAAGGAACAATCAATTAGACAAGATCATTGCAATATGAGTAGTGAAAAGTGGTTGGGAAGAGACAAGTTGAATCAATGCATCTAATTATGGACTGACAGAGCATAGCTCTACTTACCAATTGTTTTGGTTTGGCATTGCTGGTTTAACAGGCATCAGGCATTCCTTTGAATGCAATGGACTGCAAAATTGTCACTCTAAATTCAGTACTCATTGCAGCTGCTCAATTTAATTAATTGTTTGTCAACTTCCAAATATCAGACAAATGTAATCTGTGTGGTGATATATATAGTAAAGACATACTAATCTACACATTGTCAGTTAAATTTTTTTTTTTGGGAAGCATAACAGATTTTTAAATATCTGACTGCTTTCAGCAGCAAAATCAAAGATAACCGTATTTAACTGACCTTTTTCCTTGGTTTATTAGCATTTCACACGAGGCGTAGCAACGAGTAACTTATTACTTATGACACCGAACAAGGTCTTTTGGACAGACACAAAAAAGCTGGAGTAACTTAGCGGGTCACACAGCATCTCTGGAGAAAAGGAATAGGTGATGTTTTGGGTTGAGACCCTTCTTCAGATGATTGGGTCTGTGCCATTTCCCATCTACCGCTGTGCCACTGCCACCTTCATTAATGCAAAATGGTTTAAATACCCGTCTTCAAAATTCAAGAGCATTCTCGTTGATGAATTCACCACCTTCAATCATCTGGGCATCCCATTAACCAGAAATTAGTGCTGCCACAAATAACTATCTATAACAAGTCAGACTGCGTATCCTGTAGCAAGTGCCTCTAGTTATAGAACAGTACACAGGAACAGGCCCTTCGGCCCACAATGTCTGTGCTGAACAAGATGCCAAAGTAGACTAATTGCACCTGCATGCACGTGATCTGGATTCTTCCATTCCCTTAACTGTCTATCTTGACTAACAGAATTGTATCTATCATTCAGAAGTCAGGAATGTGATGGAATGCTCTACCTTGACCTGAATGTGTGGAGATGCAGCAACTGTCAAGAAACTCGACACCGACAGGTCACTTGATTGGCAACGTATTCATTCTGGGTGCCACTCATGAGAAAGAGTGTGGTATCTATAAATACACCAGAGTTGCTCCAGGCTAATAGTTGTAGCTAACTCTCCAGGAAAATTACATAAAGAACAAGTAACAAAGAATAGCTAACAATGAGCCATTCTACATTTCCATCATTGGCTTTGATCTGTCGTTTTCACGCCTTGCCCTTCCATATATCTAGACTCCCTCTCCCCTGACTCTCAGAACGAAGAAGGATCTTGACCTGAAACATCATCCATTCCTTGCCTGTCCCGCTCAGTTACTCCAGCATTTTGTGTCTATCTTCAGTGTAAACCAGCATCTGTAGTTCCTTCCGACACAAATGTAACTGAACAATTTGTTGCCAATTATGTACAAAAGCAGGAAACCAAAGTCCAGTGTGTTTAAACATGAGGGGGTCTACCACTAAAGTGTCCATCCCATTTAACTCAAGACACCCAGCTACATGCATTGCATGATAATGAAAATTAAAGTGGTTTTCTCATCAGTTGGGTGACAGCCACTGTTCAGCTGATTAGGTATTTGAGAGGAATTTAACGTGGCAATCGTGCTGCAATGGTTCGCTGTAATAACCAAGTAATCAATCATTCAAGAGGACTGGAAGCTTGAACTAGGATGGAGTGTAATAGGAATTCATCCCCGGAGAACTATGCGGTGATTTTGGACAAGAGATGAGCATTGACCAAGACACCAATGGGGACTGGCTGATTTATATTGGAATTGGTGTAATGGGATTTTTATATCCTGCAATTCCTTGGTCTTCCAAACTAGATTTTGCTTAAGATCTTTTGTGATGTAGGAAGTCGAGTACAATTGTGTCTAAAAAGATAACATGAAGTACTTTTGATGCCACATCATTCAATGGAAACCAAATGGAAACCTAGTAGGACTCACCTTGCACTTTAACAACAACTGATTTAATCTGGTGGCATGTTTCTCTATCCTTTCTCACATAATTGCATTCAACATTACTCCGTTAAAGGTACCAAAAGTTAAAAGAGAAAAAAAAAATCAATGCTAGAGCTCCATTTGCAAAAAGCATTCTGAACAACTTTACTGATTTGCTATCATCCAACATAGACACAAAAGCTGGAGTAAGCCCAGAGATACAGGCAATATCTCTGGAGAGAAGGAATGAGTGATGTTTCAAGTCTAGACCCTTCTTCAGACTATCACCCAACGTTACAATTCCCTTTTTAATCCTGCACAAAAGAATCGCCCCTTGCCTCCGTGAATAGAATAGCCCCTTTCCAAATCTGCGGCCTGGTTCTTTTAACCATTGGAGTCTCTCTGTTCATGCCTTTTCTTCATAGGAAGCTGAGAGTCATAGTCAGAGACACAGCGCGGAAACAGGCCCTTCGGCCCAACTTGCCCACACCGGCCAATGTGTCCCAACTGCACTAGTCCTACCTGCCTGCATTTGGTCCATGTGGATCTTGTGTCGGTAAATGGGATTAGTTTATCTTTGCATTGTATTTGGCGCAGTTAGTGCGGGCCGAAGGGCCTGTTCCAGTGCTGTAGCTTTGATGCATTCTGTTCTAAATAGGTAGCTGGGTACTTGAGCTCTTTGCAGGGTCAACTTAGTCAGTTTTCTTTGTACAATCCTGAGGGGCATAAGTCCGTAACCCAAGGCAAAACGCAAGGAAAAGGTTTAATCTGCATTTTTGGATGACTTTCCACCGTGTTTCTTTATTGATGAATCTGGTGGAAATGTTAGTGTTCTGCTCAGCAGCCTTATAAAAAAAAAAAAATGTTGATTGGGTCCTGATACTGTCAGTTGGATACATCATGCTTTTGTTAATACCACTCCATCCACTTGTGTTACAGCTTTCAGGGAGCTTTGGACTTGGACCCCAAGATCCCACCATACATCAATGCTGTTACGGGGGTCTTGCTACTAACAGTATAATTTCCTCTTCCATTAGACATCCTAAAGTACAACATTCTGATCTTTGGTCTCTCAGACTTCAGTCTCCTAAGCTGTTCCACAGAATTACAATAAAAACACCAGGAATAGCATCATGTCCTTGGAGTGTGTCGATTCCGGGTTTCTACACAACTCTAAGCTCAACAATTTCTGTTTATCAGCACTTTTGTTTTTAGATTTTGTTTTTAGTTTTCCATCAAGCGCTTGACATATCTGTCAATTAAAAAGAAAACATATTGAAGAAATTGCGCAGCATAAATGTTTCAAAATGAGAGTGGATATGTAAGCGAGGCATTTAATGGCACGGAACTCGAGAAACATTCTTTTCAGTGCTAGTGTTTTGATTATTGTAGCAAAACTGTCTGATGGTTTGTGAGAGGTTGAGACATAGATGGAGAATGCATTGAAACTATAATATTGATTATTCTCACAAGAATGGTTGGACTAATTTGTTAGACATTCAGACCTAATTGGAGAGGGCATCAGCCATGAAGCCTCTTGGCTCAGCATAATAAGATTTAGACAGCAGATGGAATAACAGCAACATGGAGTACGTACGAGCACAAATTCTCACTTTATTTTAATTTTCTTCCACGCTGCACAAATGCATCATGCCTGGTGGATTCTTTGTCAATTAATATTAAAGTAGAATTGGAACTTTTTTGAGGGAAAAAAAGCTAGTACGGATGTGGCTCACTCGCATCAGAAGGTGTGTCTCAACCTTGGATGTCTTTGGGACACTGTTGCTAAATGCAAGCTGAGTTCAATGAGTGGAAATCTGCAGCTTTAATCTGCCTTGTGTCGTTCACACAAAGTCCACCAATCCCCTGCCCCGTTACTTCATTATCCGGATGGTTTGGTGTCTAGCTCACCAGGGCCACTGGACAATTGTTTGACATCTTAAAACACAAGGTGAATTAAAAGGAAGGCCCAGTAGTGATGGAGCTACTGCCTTGGCGTCAGAGGCCTGGGCTTGATCCTAACCTTGGGTGCTGTCAGTGTGGAGTTTGCACGTTCCCCCAGTGACTGTGTGAAGTTTGGCCTGGTGCTCCAGTTTTTTTCTCGAGTCCCAAAGACATGTGGCTTTCTAGGTTAATTGGATTGTGTTAATTGCCCGCTGTGTGCAAAGAGTGGTTCCGAAAATGGGATAATGTAACACTAGTGTGGACGGTGGTATCTTTCTATTTTAATTCAATTCAAAAGTCTCTTGAAATATTAATCGAAATAATATCCAATAGTCCAAATTACTGCCAGTTACATAGAACTAAAACCGTAGCATGCCGGAGTGCAGGGAAGATTTACATGGATGTTGTCAGGACTCGAGGGCCTGAGCTATAGGGAGAGGTTGGATAGACAAGACTTTATTTCTTAGGGTGCAGAAGGCTGAGGGGTAATCTTTAGAGGTGAATAAGATCATTAGGGGAATAGAGAGGGTGAACGCACAGCGTCTTCTCCCCAGAGCAGGGGAATCAACAACCAGAAGACACAGGCTTGAGATGAGAGGGGAAATATTTAATAGAAACCCGAGGTTAAACTTTTACACATATGGTGTAAACCATGATGTTTGACACAGATGGAATGAGCTCTCAGAGGTGGTAATTGAGGCATTTAAACAACATTTGGGCAGGTGTTTGGAGGGATATGGGCCAAACGCAGGCAGGTGGGCCCCACAATATTTTGGGGCATTCAGGCCAGCATGGGCAAGTCGGGCCAAAGGGTCCGTTTACCTGCTGTACAACTCTGATTATTAGAGGAGTTTAACCATGACAAAAAATATTTTAAATTTAGGATTGTCCTCCAAAGGCTTTACAAATGACATGACAAACTATCAATGAAAGAGTTAACCAGACTTCTAGTTGTGTTTAGAAGCCTGTGCTTAATTGATTTGCCCGATCTTCAGTTTGAAGCTGTCATTGGTTGAGCTTGTATACCATTTGCATCATTTAACAAGAGGATAGAAGATAATTGCAGCCCGTGTTCTCACTTCAGCTGAAGGTTGTATGTGTGCTTGACTCAGCCGAGGGGACGCCATTGAGTATGGCTGCCCAGCCTGCAGCTGTTTCAGCCTTTCACCCTTTTTTTATTATCAGTGAGTCAACAGTTTTTGTTTTTGGAGGCTAGACCATTAGGAGTATTTAAACTGGAAGTAGTTACCATTTTGAAAGATCGAGGAATTAAGGGCAATGAAGATCAAGCACAGAAGAGGTGAGGCCTGGGTTAGATCAGGCATGGTCATATTAAATGGCGGGATAGGGATGAAGGGTCTGGTGGCCTATTCTTGCTCCACCTATCTTGTGTTTGCGTGTGTGTGTGGTCAAAGACTAGAGGGTATAGCTTGAAGGTGAAAGGGGAAAGGCTGCAGGGATGCATGGAATGTGTTTAGTTTAGAGATACAGCGTGGAAACAGGTCCTTTGGCCCACCGGGTCTGCACCGACCAGCAATCCCCGCATATTAGTTTTTAAGTTTACCAAGCCAATTAATCTACATACCTGTACGTCTTTGGAGTGTGGGAGGAAAGCGAAGATCTCTGAGAAAATCCACGCAGGTCACGGGGAGAACGCACAAACTCCGTACAGACAGCGCCCATAATCGGGATCGAACCCGGGTCTCTGGAGCAGCATTCGCTGTAAGACAGTAACTCTACCATTGTGCCAGCTGTTATTGATAGGCCAGGAATGGAGGGATATGGATCATGTGCAGACAGGTAAGATTGGTTAAGCTTGGCATCATGTTCGGCACAGACTTGTGTGCGAGGGGCCTGTTTCTGTGCTGTATCTCAAGTCTGAAGTCCAAGTTCTCATGCACTTCTAATCTCATCTACTGCATTCGGCGCTCCCTTCATGGCCTCATTTCTAATGCAAGACTAAGCATGGATTAGGTTTGAAGACTTGAATCTTCGTTGCTGACCCCCCCCCCCCCCCCCCCCTTATTAGTTTGAAGACTTGAAATGTTGCTCACTCATTCCCTTCCACACATTCTACCTGGCCTGTTGAGTTACTCCAGCCCAAGTGCTGCTCCTGCCTCCATTTAATGGTTGATTCATGTTTTGGAAAGGGAGGACAAAGAGAGTTGTGGTCTACTAATCTGAGGAAGGACATTATTGCCATAGAGGGAGTGCAGAGAAGGTTCACCAGACGGATTTCTGGGATGGCAGGACTTTCATATGAAGAAAGACTGGATAGACTCGGCTTGTACACGCTAGAATTTAGAAGATTGAGGGGGGATCTTATAGAAACTTACAAAATTCTTAAGGGGTTGGACAGGCTAGATGCAGGAAGATTGTTCCCGATGTTGGGGAAGTCCAGAACTAGGGTTCACAGTTTAAGGCTAAGAGGGAAGTCTTTTAGGACCGAGATGAGAAAATCATTTTTTACACAGAGTGGTGAATCTGTGAAATTCTCTGCCACAGAAGGTAGTTGTTTCTATGTTTCTATGACATCAGGGAGGCTATTTCTCCAGGTGGTAAAGGAATCTACTGCTGTCCAGCTGCTTAAGCAGCTCAGAGTATAGGGTGGTACAAGAGACTGCAGATGCTAGAAGCTGGACTCTGTTGTTCCACAACTCTGACTTCCATCAGCAGCTTTTATTTTTGCTCCAGGATGTAGGGGCCCTGGCATGAGCACAGCCTCTCCATGATTCCTGGGTGATAAATGATCTGCCAGCTCACCTTGGTGAATTGCAATATTGCTGCACACTTTGGGTCAAAGTTCCCTTGCTCTACTGTAAATGTTCAGCGTGTTGCACTTCAAGGAATGTCATTGGAAAGTAAGACGCTTCAAGTAATACCACCAGTGCAGTTTTGTTGAGGTCACTGCCTTTGCTCATTTAGAACGCTTGGTGTGTGCTTCCAGTTACCGGAGGTGACGGGATGGTCATAGTGATGCATGGGCTTATCAGAAAATACTATTTTAAAGGGGTGTCAGTGTGGAGGTATTAACAATGATATGTTTCACTGCTATGGAAATCGGCAATGAATCTTTGCGGTAGGACATTTTCAGTATGAAAGGCTTTTTCTAAATTAAAATAATCAACAAATGGCAAGCAGACTAATTACATAGCTGAAGCCTGTGACCTGTTGAAATATAAATAACACTACTTGTATAATCAGTGTGGTCGTGCAGAAAGGGACCAGTCATATTGTTGTTATTCTGCCAGTATTAATCCATCTACTTTAGTCCTCTTTTCCAGCAACCCCTCATACTTTTTTCCTTTCAAATACTGATTCAATTTATTTTCAAATTGCTTTGATAATTTTTTCCTCTGTTGTCACTTGATGATAATACCTTTTTACTAGAACCTATATGCACAACAATGTTCATACTCTCACTCCATTCCATCATCCTTGCTTGATTGATTACATTTTTTATTTAGACATAGAAAATAGCTGTAGGAGGAGGGCATTCGGCCCTTCGAGCCAGCGCCGCCATTCATTGTGATCATGGCTGATCGTCCCCAATCAATAACCCGTGCCTGCCTTCTCCCCAAGTTGTATTATTGTCAATAAATAGTCATAGAGCGATACAGCGTGGAAACAGTCCCTTCGGCCCAACTTGCCCACACCAGCCAACATGTCCCAGCTACACAAGTCCCACCTGCCTGAGTTTGGTCCATATCCCTCCAAACCTGTCTTATCCATGTACTTGTTTCTTAAATGTTGGGATAGTCCCAGGCTCAACTACCTCGTCTGGCAGCTTGTTCCATACACCCACCACTCTATGTGAGAAAAAGTTACCCATCAGATTCATATTAGTCTTTTCCCCTTCACCTTAAACCAATGTCCTCTGGTCCTCGATTCACCTACTCTGGGCAAGAGACTTTGTGCATCTACCCAATCTATGCCTCTCAATTGAAAATCAAAAACCTGCAGATGCTAGAAATCTGAAATTGAAACAAAATATGCTGGAAACAATCACTAGATCAGGCAGCATCGATCGAAAGATGTTTTTATTGTGTTGGGCTGAAATCCATTTGGTTAATTTCTGTGCAATTTACCTGCTGCTGTTGAAAAATTGAAACCTTTTTTGGGGATTAGGAAATCTTGCATAGGATTTATCGTCTTTATTTTATTATGTTGCCTTCCATTCTTTGTCCCCCATTCAATATTCAGTACTTCATAAAATAATACATGCCAAGAAAACCATGTGTTAACAATTGCACAATTATCTATCCAGTGACAAATGCAGATTATATTTTGCCTCAAAAATATCCTCCTTTGGGTGTTGGGTGAAATGAATTTCCAAAGCACGGTGGAATGTGCAGATGGTACTATATAACACGTTTAGCACTCCTAGTTAAGGCTGAATTTCTTGCGGAGAATTATGTCCTGTAACATATGATGTTTGACACAAAATGGTGGAGTTACTCAGTAGGTCATGCGGCATCTCTGCAGAAAAGGAATAGGTGATGTTTCAGGTTGAGATCCTTCAAACATAATCATAATTTATTAGCCAAGTATGTTTCGCAACATACGGGGAATTTGGTTTGCCATGCAGCCATAACAAAAAAGCAACAAGACACACAAATACATAAAGGTTGACATAAACATCCACCACAGCAGTTCCTCCATGTTCCCCACTGTGATGGAAGGCAATAAAGTATGTTCTCCTTTCCTCCCGCGGTCGGGGGAAGTCGAACCATTCGCAACCGGCGATCGAGCTCCCGCGTCGGGACGGTCAAAACTCCTGCGGCTTGGAGTTTCCGAAATCGGCCTCTCACCGGAGACTGCGTGCTCCACAATGTTAAAATCCGCAGCTCCCGCAGGTCGGAGCAGCAAAGGCCGACCCCTGGCAAAGGGATCGCCCGCTCCGAGATGGTAAGTCCGCAGGCTCCACGGTTTCGGAGCTCTAGAAGTCCCAAACACGAGGCCGCCAACTCCACGATGTTAGGCTGCAGTGCAGACGGAGATACGACATGGAAAAAGTCACATCTCCGTCGAGGAAAGATCCAAGAAAAGATATACGATGTATGTTCAATGTAGTAATGTATACATATTGAACTTTGCTTCAGTAATTCTGCTCTGTTAAATCTCAGAAGCAAATGATACAAAGTCAATTGAGCATGATCTGCTACATTACACATTTTGCACATACAGCAAAGGGAGAATTTTACCCCAAGAGTATTGTGGAAAAGCAAAGCCAGACTCTGAGTGCATGCTTAATGTATTCTGTGCTTTGAGATTGTCACAGCACTGACTCGTAGACATTTTAATTGCCTTGCTATTTGTATCCCGCTATACTTTTAGCTGTCTCTTCAATTGATTAAATTCTACCAGATGAAGGCACATCTGCTGAGTACGGAATCATCTCCAGACTTTCCTTTTAGGAATATATATCTAACTGAAGGCCATTTATTCTAACAAGTAAAGGAAATTGTGGCTTTCTTCCCACTGAGCAACAACCAGTTGGATTGCACAACATTGGCAACTTCCAAGTCGACTCGGTATATTCTGTTTCCATTCAGTCTTCATCGCTCGACATACTCGTGCTGTCGCTAAGCTTCCGATCGTACCCAATATATGCAACACAAGCATGCACAAAATAAGATGCAGCGGTTTATGCAGGAATAGGCAAGCATCCATTTGTTATCAGTATCAGCGGTGCCAAGATAGCAGGTTATATCCTGCTCAATCTTATTGCATTCTCAGTTTTGAATTCAATTTTGTGTCATTTTACATATTCCGTTTTACGCCCCATGACCAGGCAATGCACTACATCAGATAATTATCATGCAAACACGCAGTAATTCCTCCAACCCTTCAGATGTAGGAAACGTTGTTATTAAGTTGTATTATTAATTACATTTAATTAGCAGTGCTTGAGTTAATCTCTTGATCCAAATTCATCCATTCTGTGACCTGACTGATGTATCCCTCCCACTTTTTTCTTTTTAATCTATTTATGATTTGTTCACATGCTGGACCGGCTTCCAGTGAAGTGTGCTAGCCACACTGAATTGTAACATAGCTCAGAAACCAGCTAAAGTCCCCCGGTGCAATGATTTTGCCAACCATTTGACTTGATCCAACATTGATGTTACAGGCAAGGAAGCGCATCAACGCCTCTACTTCCGCAGAAGGCTAATGAATTCTGCACATCTCCCAGGACTGTTAACAATTTCTACAGATGCATCCAGAAAGCATCCTATCTGGATGTGTCGTAGAGACATACAACACTGAAACAGACCTTTTGGCCCGCTGAGTCCGTGCCAACCGTCGAGCACCCACTGACACAATAATCCTACATTAATGTCACTTGCTGCATTCTCATCAACTACCCTCCCCCAACTGAAGATACTGCTGCTCATCTACTTACCAGGGGCAATTTAGAGCAGCCAATGAACCTACCAGCCCTCTTGACTTTAAGACCTCGCACATCTTTGGGATGTGGCACACAACCAGTGTACCCAAAGGAAACCCACATGGTCCCAGTAAGAATGTGCTAACTCCATGCAGACAGAACTGAAGGGAAAGAGTGGACCTGGTATTCAGTAAGTGTGAGGCAACAGCTCTACATGCTGTGACTCTTTAGACTGTTGTCAGTGGAAGCTAACCAATATGATTCGGAAGCTTGTCTGACCTTGACCTATTTTCATCCAATGTGAATTCCTTTTCAATATGGACACAAAGTGCTGGAGTAACTCAGTGGGTCAGACATTTAATGGGAACCTGAGGGATAACTTTTTTTACATAAAGGATGGTAGGTGTGTGGAACGAGCTGCCGGTGGAGGTATTTGAGGCGGGTACTATCGCAACATTTAAGAAGCATTTAGACATGGATAGTGTAGGATGGGGTTAGAGGGATATGGGCCACAAGCAGGTAAGTGGGACTAGTGTAGATTGGCCATGTTGGTTATGGTGGGCAAGTTGGGCTGAAGGGCCTGTTTCCACATTCATTCTATGACGCTTTGTCAGAAGAAACTCTTACAGACAGAAGGTGGATTCACAAACTCCACACAATCCGAACCCAAGGTAGGGTTTTAACCCAGGTCTCCAGCTGTAAGAGAGTAGTACCACTCTGTCCACCTTGATAGTCTATTATACAGTGCAACATGTGGGTATGCTGTCTGAGAGTGTTTCCAACCTATTATGTCTTTAAGTACTGATTAAAATGTGTTTGTTCCCAGCCATCCAGTGCCTATCAGGAAGTGCTAGTGTTGAAGGACAAGTCAGCATGTTGTCAAGTAATGTTCTTGCTGAATGTCAGCAGTGGATGTGAGAAACTATCTGCTCCTTAATGATCTCCGGAGTGCCCATTCTTTGTGCAAGTTTCAAACCCATTACCACATAGGTGCTGCCTCACCCGCTGAGTTTCTCCAGCATTTTTGTCTACCACATTGTTAAGGTGGTTTCTTTCTGGGTGGCTGAAAAAACTACAGATCCTTTCTAGAAAAGAGATTTCATGAATCTTCACGTTTTATATGGGGGGGAAAAAAAATCTGGTTTTTGACTGAATCGTTAAATGAAGGCTAAGCTTTCATTCTTTTTGAAATGTGTATACCCGAAAAAAAAGTGTAAGTTAAGTGCTATAAAATGTGGAAATGTGCAATTAAAGGGCTGCATTCATGGATAAGCTCTTTTGAAAAACACTCCTGATGCATGATGTAAGCAACAATCTGGAAAGTACTTGCACATCTGGAAAGTACTTGCACATCTGGAAAGTACTTGCACAGAACCCATCATGTAGCATGTTGCAGGAAATGTCTTGCAGTGTTTGAAGGTGGGAAGATAAAAACTGGCACTGTTCAAATGAGATGGTGGTGATGCCTTGGCTAATGATGGAAGAGGTTTGTAGTTGAGATCACCTGCACAAAGGGATCTTACGGCCTGTTGTAAAAAGAGAGTAAAATGAGGCGGCAGAGTGTAGCAGCTGGTAGTGCTGCTGCTTCACAGCGTCGGAGACCTATGGTTAAATCCTGACCTCGGTTGCTGTCTGTGCGGAGTGTGCATTTTCTCCCTGTGACCATGTGTGTTTCCTCTGGGTGCTCTGGTGTCCTCCCACATCCCAAACATGTGTGGGTTTGTACGTTAATCACCCAGCAAATTGCCCCTAGAGTGTGGGGAGTGGATGCGGAAATGTGATAACAGATCTAGTGTGAGTAAGTGATCAGTGGTCCTTGGGAACCATGGTGAGCCGATAGGCTTATTTCCATAAGACCCGGGATCGATCCTGTGTACGGGTGCTATCTGTACGAAGTTTGTATGTTCTCCCTGGGACTGGGTTTTTCTCCGGGTGCTCTGGTTTCCTCCAACACTCCACAGACGTACAAGTTTTTGGGTTAATTGGCTTTGATAAAAATTTTAATTGTCCTTGGTATGTAGGATGGTGTTGAGGTACAGAGATCGCTGGTCGGCACAGACTCAATGGCGAAGGGCTTGTATCTGCCTGAGCCTAGTCTAAATCTCAAGTATAAAAGAGGTATTTAGGCGATTGAGAACTTTTGGAATGTCCTGAATTTTGACCAGTGCTACACCGATAGGCGATTTTATTTATATTAATTAAAATTAATTGATCCATAATTTCAATGAGGAATCTCGCAAGCACTTTAGTAGGAAAGAATGCAAATTAGAATTGGTATCTTGGGAAAGCCGAAAATCATTCTTAAGTGGTCATTGGTGCCTGAAAGGGAAGCAAGTTTCTCAGTTGTGAGTCTTCCATGGAATGTTTACAGTAATTTGCCGTGACAAGTATGTACTTGCTCTTAGATGTGTTTAAGCTGTTTTGTTGACTCGCATAATGAATGTTCTTTAGAGATGCTCCTCTGGAACCTTCTGAGTCATTCATTTTAGATGTTCACCAAATGTCAATTAAAAAATAAAACTCTGCTCGGGTAGATTTAAGTCTGTGAAAATAATATGGACAAGGCGGGAATAGTCATACAGCATTTGTTTTCTTTTTCTAATGATTCAGCGGTATATTAGCAGTCACTCGTGTTTATTCAAAATGCATTTTTTTTGCCTTGTTTATGTCATGAATAAATCAATCTATTTTGCATTATAATTCTAATCAGAACCTCAACAGGTTAACTATGCAGCCAACTACAGCCATTAAATTAATTGTTTGTGTCTGAAGACCCGCATCTGTCTTCCCTAAATTGTCTGGCATTAAAGTCCCCTTTGGTTGTAACATGAAGGCTTGCAAGCCTTAATAGACTAGTTGAACCATCCATTTGGTTGAAGTGAACTAGGCCCAGTCTTAGAAAGTGACAAATGAAAATGGCTCTCACTACAGGAAAAAGGTTCTTGTTGTCTGCCTCATCCACTCCAGGTCTATCATCAGTAATTGTAAAAAAAACTGGTCATGGCAGACAATTAAATATTGCCTATTTCCTTTATCATTGTCACCTTTTTTGCATCTCTTGCATTCATTGTTCTATATCTCTCATTTCCCTTTCCCGTGACTTTCAGTCTGAAGAAGGATCTCGACCCGAAACGTCACCCGCTCCTTCACTCTAGAGATGCTGCCTCTCCCTCTGAGTTACTCCACCTATTTGTCTCTCTTTGGTGTAAACCAGCTTCTGGAGTTTGTATACATGTCTGGGCTGAAGGCACCATAGGAGAGAAGGAGACTACTAAAATATATAGCCCAAATAAATGTCTCTGTGACTGATGACCTCACTTGGTGCATGTCTACTCCTGAACTTGGGACAAAATTATAAGCAGCACAATTCATCCTGAGTTCGCTGGGAAATTCGGAAAAATGATGGACAACAGAAATGGTTGATTTTGACCTCGACGCTATCCAATATGCATTTTCAGTCACTTAGCATTGAAATAAACAATTGCACAAATGAATTTCTGGGTCATTAATCTACTTTTAAGCAAGCTGGATTCTGCTCGATGATGCATCAGGCCTGCTCAATAATCGGCTTTTAAATATTTCTTGCTACAGAGCAAACAATATCAATACACAAAAAAAACCAAACATATTTTGCATTTTACGACTTTGCACTCTCCACTGCAGTTTGTCATTGAGGGGAATGATCAGTTGTTCCCCAGCTGCCTTTCCACATCAGAACTTCTGCAAACCTCTGAACATCAATCCCAACAAGTGTCTAGATTGAGCTTCGAGCATTTCTGTTCATAAAATAACACTTCCTCACGCTGTCTCTGACCGCAAGTTCTTAGTTACACTTGGCACTAAGCAAGCTTGACAAGATTTATCATGCTTTAAATCTGAATTCACTTTCTCTCTCACGTCCTTGGCTGTTACTCTCATTCAACTTGATTTATTTTGCTTCAATTTCTCTCCTAATTTTTTAAGTTGGTCTCGGATCCATCGCTTGCTTGTGGGGACCACTGGAGGTGACCTCTTCCACAGATAGGCACAAAAAACTGGAGTAACTCAGCGGGACAGGCAGTATCTCTGGAGAGAAGGAATGGGTGTCCTTTCAGGTTGAGACCCTTCCTCAGACTTAGACTAGAGTCTGAGGAAGGGTCTCGACCCGTAACGTCACCCATTCCTTCTCTCCAGAGTTGCTGCCTGTCCCGCTGAGTTACTCCAGCTTTTTGTGTCGGTCTTCGGTTTGAACCAGCATCTGCAGTTCCTTCCTGCACAAGACCTATTCCGCACTGGCTGTTGATTGAACTGTGAATCTTGTAGAAATGTTGGGGGTCAGTACTACAATTTGATCCTTTTGCACCTGCTTTGTATGTGCAATCCGTGCAAGAAAGCCATTCTGCGGGTTTGAATGAGATTACAATCGTTTCCGGTGGGAGTCCCACACAACGGGAAATTATACAGAGTACGTACCTGGGCACAGTTCATCTCGAGTCGAGTCATGCCGCCTTCTTCATGCCACTTGGAAAATGTCGCCTCTCTGGTGCCATCTTGTATATAGAGACCTATTCTTCAATGAGTTTACAGATGCCACATGCAGGCTTATTGGTGCCCTCAGTGTGCTTGCGGCTAATCACAGTCGGGGAAATAATGTACCTATTGCCTTTGTAATTTCCAGTAAAACAAAGAACAAACCCAGCAGTAAATTAGCATGGATACATGAATGAAGCACTCCCTTGTGATTACCTCTGTGCCTGCCTTTCTTGCTTTTCAATACTCATTGCATTGTTGTGTGGCACCTTCACGCCCATGTTTGGTTTGCATACACCCTGTCACCGCTGGCGACTCGCCAGAGGCCTCACAAGAAGGTCCAGCAACATAACACCTCCAAGGTAGACAAAAATGCTGGAGGAACTCAGCGGGTGAGGCGGCATCTATGGAGAGAAGGAATAGGTGACGTTTCGGGTCGAGACCCTTCTTCAGATTCATTCTCGACCCGAAACATCGCCTGTTCCTTCTTTCCAGAGATGCTGCCTTACCTGCTGAGTTCCTTCAGCATTTTTGTCTACCTTCAATTTTTCCAGCATCTGCAGTTCTTTCTAAAACAATAACAAATCCAAGGTCAGATGCACTAAATGGCCTTATCCGCATACGAGCTATGATTGGTGACAATGTAGGTAATAAACGTGACACAAGGTGTCGGGCTCAGCCAAGTGTCGTTTATTCTTTGCTTTCTGTCGTGGGATTCAGTAGATCCTATAGTTGCATCACGGCTTGGCCTCACTGTGCGCATCATGGGAGTGCAGTGGTCTGGACCTGAATGCTGAGCCCAAATCTTGCAATGGTGGGCACGTCTTTCACTCGGCGGCACTCTCTTTTCAAGATTGTTTACAGGGGAGGGAGTGGTGGTGACATGACCACATAAGACACGAGTTACCATTTTCCTGTGCTTTTGCTTACCTCATCATAAGATCATATATGATAGGAGCAGAATTGGGCCTTCAGCCCATTAAGTCTACTCTGCCATTCAATCATGGCTGATCTATCTCTCCCTCCTAACCCCATTCTCCTGCATTCTCCCCAATAACCGCTGACACCCTTACTAATCAAGAATCTATCTCTGACTCAAAAATATCCATTGACTTGGCCTCCACAGACTTTTGTGGCAAATAATTCCACAGATTCACCTCCCTCTGACTGAAGAAATCCCTCCTCATCTCCTTCCTAAAAGAACATATTTAATTCTGAGGCTATGACCTCTTGTGCTAGACTCTCCAACATGCATACCGTTGCCCTGCAACTGCCACGGGAAAGAGGTCTTTGCTGCTGTGACCATTTTTTTTTTTACAATTACTGATAGACCTGAAAATGGAGTGGATGTGGGAGATTGCAAGAATCTTTTTCCCGTAGTGAGAGTCATTTTCTTTTGTCACTTTCCAAGACTGGGCAGTCTCGTCCGAGTTCACTTCAACCGAATGGATGGTTCAACTGGTCTATTAAGGCTTGCTAGTCTTCATGTTACAACCAAAGGGAACTTTTATGCCAGACAATTTAGGGAAGGCAGATGCAAGTCTTCAAACACAAACAATTAATTTAATTGCTGTCATTGGCTGCATAGTTAACCTGTTACGGTTCTGATTAGCATTATAATGCAAAATACATTCATTTATTCATAACATAAGCAAGGCAAAAAAAATGCATTTTAAATAAACATGAGTAACTGCTAATATACTGCAGAATTATTAGAAAAAGAAAACAAATTGCAGAAGACTGTACTACGGCAGATATTTGCATTATTCATGAAGCTAGGAAGGCATATGAATGTTGATTAAGTTTCCTTGTGAATGTGCTTTTAATTATGAACGGCATGTCAGTGAGTTCATACTTGGAATTGTACCAAATCCTGGGCAGCAATTACTCATTTAATTTATTTATGATTAGACTTTTTTTCCTTCTCTTTGATTTGAAATCCTCTTGTGTTTGAAGTTGCTCTGCACACTTGCACTTCATGGCAAAGAACTTTGAGCTTCAAGTTGACGAGGGGGTAGACCATGAAGTCGCCATGGGATTTACTTGGCAATGGTGCTAATTGAATGTCTTTCTGCTGAATTAATTCAACAGTATCCTCTTGGGATACAGGAGAAATCGAGTTTTCTTTATCGATATTGAAAACCCAGGTAAAGGGAAACCAGAAGCAGCAACAATCCGCATTCATGTAACATCTGTATCACAGTGAAACTATACAATCTGCGTCACGAAACTTCACCTTAGAGATACTGCGCTGATACAGGCCCTTCAGCCCACAGAGTCTGTGCTGACCAGTGATCCCCACACATTAGGGACTATTTAAAATTACTAAGCCAATTAGCCTACAAACCCGTATGTCTTTGGAGTGTGGGAGGAAACCAGAGATCCCAGAGAAAACCCACGCAGGTCACAGGGAGAATGTACAAACTCCATACAGACAGCACCCGAAGTCGGGATCGAACCCGGTTCTCTGGCGTTGTAAGGCAGCAACTCTACCGCTGCGCCGTGCTTAAGTAGGCATAATCTGAATAAGAAGAGCTGAGAAAAGCAAAGGGGAATAAAGCAAAACCAGTAGTTCTAATAAAAGGTTGGATTATATGAGGCTACTTGGCAGACGGAAGTAATAAGGCCAATTGGAAAGAAACTGAATATTTTGGCACAAGGCAACAACACTTTGCGAGGTAGCATTTTATATTGGAGCCTCGGATTGAAGAGGGGAATATTCAGCAACAATGGGCCAAGTCCCTTTGAATACAGCACACTGGCGCAGCAGTAGAATTGCTGCCTTACAACGGCAGACACCCGGTTTTGATCCTGAATATGGTTGCTCTCTGTACGGAGTTTGTACATTCTACCTGATCCTTGTGGGTTTTCTCCAGGAGCTCTGGTTTCCTTCCACATTCCAAAGATGTAGAGGTTTGTAGGTTAATTGGCTTTGGTAAAATTGTAAATTTTCCCTAGTGTGTGGGATAGAGCCAATGTATGGGTGATTGTTGGGCCAGTCTGGACTCTGCGGGCCGAAGGGCCTGTTTCCATGCTGTTTCCATTCTCAACAAGACAAAACTTCACAATCCATTACAGAACATAGATTATTTTTTCATATCGTTGATTTTCTTTTCTTGTAAGGACAATGAAATAGTCATTCAAATCATTAAGAGCTAGATAAGGCTGACTTCTGTAAACTGACAGGAACGATAGATTGTAACCTGCTGAAAATGGACAAAAGGTTAGTGTAAATTGTTATTGGATAAAAATCATTGTGATGGAGAGCCAATTCATATCATTAATCTAAAAAAACTGAAAATGCTGGACACAGATTGGGCAACATCTATGAAATAAAAATGTTGTTAAGGTTTTGGATTGAAGATCCATCATTAGAACTGGGAAGAACATGTTTCATCCCAAGCAAGATCTGGCGAGTCCCTCTGCAGTCTCTTCAGTGCAATCCTTCCTTCCTATACTGTGGCAAACAGAACTTTATACAACACCCCAGCTGTGGAGTACCCAATGCTTCAACTTTGTACCAAGACTTACCTGTTCCCATGTTGTATGACCCAAATAATTCACAAAAGCATCACGTCTGGCTCCTTCACCACCCTATTGATTAGTGCTGCCATCTTCAGAGATCCAGAGACTTGTAAATAAAGTTCTCTTTGTTCCTTAATACCCTCTAGGTCCGTTCTATTCACTGTGAACATCCTATCCATAATTTAGTTTAATTTAGAGGTGCAGCGCGTAAACAGGCCCATTGGCCCACTGAGTCTGCACTGACCAGCGATCCCCGCACATTAAAACCACCCCACATGAACTAGGGCCAATTTTACATGTATACCAAGCCAATTAACTTACAAACCTGTGCGTCTTTGGAGTGTGGGAGGACACTGAAGATCTTGGAGATATAGATACCTGATATGGGGAGATCGGGTGAAGTTCCATCAGGGTGCCAAATAATTGCAGTGGAATGTCTTTACCTGTATAGTCAAATTTTCCTGCAACAAAGGCCAACATGCCATGAATTCATTAACTTTCAGGAATTCAAGCACAATGACACGAGTTGACGGATGGTTGCCAGCTTCAAGTTACTAGCTATTCAAATCGCCTGTAAACTAACTTGGTCCCTTTACACCGATGTTGATCTAGAAAGCATATCGGCATATTTACTTTGTTAGGTGTCTGAGAAGATTTGGCATGTCCATGAGGATTATCTTGGTGAACATGGCTCAGTCCACCACAGGCTTGTCACTTCCTTCCCTCCAGTCCGTTTAGTTTAGTTACAGCAGTTTAGCTTATTGTCACGTGCACCGAGGTACAGTGAAAAGCTTTTGTTGCGCGCTTTCCAGTCATCAGAGAAACAATACGTGATTACAGTTGAGCCATCTTCATGGGGTGTTGCATCAGGAAGGATGGAAGTATCATCAAGAATGCCTGCCACCGTGATCAATCCCTTTTAACTCCTCTGCCTTTAGGAAGGAGATACAGGAGCTTTCAGTTTGGTCGTCCAGGCTTAAGAGGAGGTTCTTTTCCACTGGTATCGGAGTCCTGAACCAATCAGCTCTTTCACACTCCATTCCCAGAGGTAATGCCATGTACTCTCATCCATTCCTTCTCTCCACAGGTGCTGCCTGACCTGCTGAGTTCCTCCAGCTTTTTGTGTCCATCTTCGGTTTTAACCAGCATCTGCAGTTCCTTCCTATTTCTATACAGTAATTCTGTTATTGAACTTTGGTGTTCTCTTTCACGACTTGTATATTGCACTATAAACTTGCACCACTCTGCTGTTTTTACACTCGTTGAATGTATTGTTTTATTTATTATTCCTGTAGTATAATATTTATTCTGAGCTTCATGTGAACAAGGGATTTCATTGCACCCTGGTGTATACGACTATGAATTAATTTGAATGTGAATCTCTGAAGACCAATATTTCTCATTCTTGCTGATAGAAAAATTGAAAGTCTAAGTATTATTTTTCAATCAAAAGTACCCAAGCCCATGTTTTCAGCATAATTCTTCATTTGACATATCATCTATTCCTTCCTATAGGAACGTCCTTTGATTCTGAGGCTATGACCCTATTGGAGACATCCTCTCCACATCCACTCTATCCAGCCCTTTCCTTTCCTTCACTCTGCTCGTGATCAAATAAGTATTTGGGCTGAGAAGTTCCGCACACTTGCTCTGAGTGTTGAGGGTGATTGGGAAATAGGAGAAGGGATTATGAAGATTTTTCATCGGGAAATGTTACGAGATTTAGTCATTATGATGAGGAAACCATAATATTCTAATACTCCCCAGTTGTTATAGAATCGATACCTGGGGACTGGGTCATTAAAGTAATAATGGTAACTATGTGAAGTTTATTTTGCATCTTGCAATCAGGCTATTTTTTTTTAAATTTTATTTGTTCATTGACATTTTAAAGCAGCTAGTTGGGCAATACCCTTTTGAAAATTCCTTGACTAATGATTTTTTAATTGACTTGGCTATTGAACAAATGTGATTTAAAAAAAATGGAACAATATTTCTTCAATGAAACAAACCCATGGATCGCACCATTTCTCGAATGGTCATTCTAGCTCACTAAAATGTAAGTCAGTGAAGCATTTTAATAGAGATTTGAGAATCAGTATTTAAAGGTATCTTGTTCTGCCAGGCCTTGCTGTGGAAAAGAAGAGTTGCCATTTTCCTCACACTTGATGCACACAAGTGAAGACAACACATTATGAAGACAATGTGTTGACATGATTTGGATCATCACTTAATGGATTTCTAAAAAAAGGATATTTGCTTATTACTTTTTTTCATGAACACACTGCCCTTCATAAAAAATTGCCTTTGGAAGAGAATAGCATTTTGTAATAAATAAGCAGCAGTTAATTCCTTGGCTTTCACCCACAATAAACATACTCTGGTGGTTAATTAAGAGTGTCAAGCAGTAAGTTCTGAGACTATAGAAGAACTGAACATCGGTTGACTCAATTGTTAGCTGCTTCAGATCAACACTCTGGTCAGGAGTGAAGCAACTCAATAGGTATCTCACCACCACCATCTCAAACACAACCACAAAGAGAAATGGAGTGGGTAGGAAGGAACTGCAGATGCTGGTTGACACAGAACATACACAGAAGATGCCGTCGTAACTCAGCGGGACAGGCAGCATCTCTGGAGAGATGGGTCTGAAGAAGGGTCTCAACCCAAAATGCCACCCATTCCTTCTCTCCAGAATTGCTGCCTGTCTTGCTGAATTACTCCAGCAACATGTGTCTATCTTAAGAGAAATAGTGTACTGCCAACATCATTCATCTCCTATGTATTGTCAAAGTAAATACGATTTGCAATATGGATTGTATAGATTCTCTTTCTTTAATTAAGGGATGCTTAAGTATCTTGTCTACTGTCGGGCAAAAGGTGACTTGATGATACATAAAAGCCACAGTGAATGACATATGTTTGATTAAAATCTCCGGCACAGGGAATTTGCCTAAAGTGATAGAAAGACAGCCTCCTGGTATCTGCATGATGTTTGGTTGAATAGAGGCTTGATAGTGTCATTCTCCCAGTCAAAACAACGTAGTTATCTACAATTCAATGCAGCAAACTCTGCATTAGTCTGCTGGGGAAGAGCAAATGCTGGAATATTGCTGTTCTCAATGGCTCTGATTTACACAACTACCTGGAATTCTATGCACTAAATCTTTGGTGCCATCTGCAAAAATAAGATTTTTTTTTTTAAATAGTGAATTTATTTTAATTGAAGTTTATTTGTCAATTCACAAAACTAAATGAATAATGCACACAAATGTCACTCCATGGCTCGGTGGCATGAAGTATTCATGTGGCAATGACATTGTAAGAGTCCTGCATTTATGCTGGTTTTATTCATTAGGTAAGATCTTAAAATCAGGCTAAATCAATGAGAAGGGAAAAGTTCATACTCTCCTATGGTGATGTTTTACAGTTTGCCAAAAGTTACTAAACTGTAGCTCCCATCTGGTCCTTGAAGCTTAGCATATTTGTATATGAAACTCCCCAAACCTTATCTAAACATGGCCATGAGGACAACCCTGTGGTGCTCTTCAAAGGCTGCCTAAAGATCCTGGAACTGTTCTTGTATACCACGGGGGAAACTTGACAACAAGAAGGCAGCTCACTGGCATCATCTCAAGGGTAATATGGAAGCGTTAATAGCATTGAGAAAGGCTAACATAGATTTTTGAAAGGGAAATTGTGTCTGACTGATATACTGGAGTTTTATTTTAAGTATGTGATCGGTAGAATAAATGGAAGGATGGCCTTAAAATGTACTCCTCAGATCCACTTTAAATCTTTCATTTCTCACCTTTTATATTTTATTTTATAAACCTCTAAGGTCATCCTTCAGCCTCTTTCACTCCAGGGGAATAAGTCCCAGCCTATCTAATTTCTCTTTATAATGCAATTTCCAAGTTCCAGGCAACATTTTTGTGACCATCTATCTGCGCTCTCTTTCACTGAATCACAACGTTCCTGCAGCATGACAAGCGGAACCAAAAATGCGGTTCAATGATGTACCACAGAGATTGGTGCTGGGACCCTCACTGTTTGTGATATACATTAACAATTTAGATATGATTCCGGGTTGTATAATTAGTTCATTTGCAGATAACATAAACATTAGTGTTGTAGATAGTGAGGAGCATAGTCATGGATGGCAGGATTGATATTGGTTTGCTTTATTATTGTCAGGTGTACCACGATACAGTGAAAAGGGTTTGTTTGCTTGTTCTCCAGTTAAAACCAGCAGCTTTATGCCCCTGTCCCACTTAGGAAACCTGAACGGAAACCTCTGGAGACTTTGCGCCCCACCCAAGGTTTCCGTGCGGTTCCCGGAGGTTTTTGTCAGTCTCCCTACCTGCTTCCACTACCTGCAACCTCCGGCAACCACCCCCAACCTCCGGGAACAGCACAGAAACCTTGGGTGGAGCGCAAAGTCTCCAGAGGTTTCCGTTCAGGTTTCCTAAGTGGGACAGGGGCATTAGGATATACACAAGTACAATAGGTCGTGCCAAGAGGAAAATATCAGATGGAGTAACTCAGCGGGACGGGCAGAATCTCAGGAGCTCCAGCGATGCTGTCAGTCCTGCTTAGTTATTCCAGATTTTTGGTCAGTCGAAATGTGAAGTGATCCACTTTGAGAAGACTACCAAGGGCAGGACTTGCACAATAAATGGTGTAAAGCCAGAGAGTTGGGACTGTGTTAAAATGTTCTACTGATTGGATCCTGCCTACTTTCCATTTTGGCACCCAAACAAAATTACCAGTAAAGCCACAGAGAAATCTGATGAAGTTATCTGCAAAATGAGCTGCTTTACAGCTCTATAAGTGACTCCCAATGGAGTCATTTCCAGCCAGTGATGCAGAATCCTCGCTGATAAAAAATGCTGATGGTATTCTTTGAGTATTATGATGCAGGATTTAATTTATGTCCCCACCAGCTAAATATTTTCAGTGCAGTGATAATGTTTTAAGCTGCATCCATTCCCAAAGGGTTTGGCGACACAGAGTTTACAAACTAATTGGGCCTCTGTCTTTGAAAGGTATTCCAGAGAATGGACAGGTGGGCATGCTTTATGACCTGCCATCCTCCACGCTACATCCCCATTTCCCCACCACTTCCTACTGTGGGATGCAGTGCCTCCCACCACTCTAGCCAACAGCACCTCATTCTGAAAAGACTGGTGTTAACTCTTGGAGCCTTTCTTGCCTCTAAGGGTCAGTACTTCACATGAAGTTAACACAAACTGTTTGCTGGGGTTGAACCTGTTCAGTTTGGAGACACAGCATGGAAACAGGCCGTTTGGCCCATTGAGTCCACACCGACCACTGATCATCCATTCACACGTTAGTTTCACATGCGCCCTAAGCCCCAGGGAGAATTTAGTGGCCAATTAACCTATAAACCCGCACATCTTTGGCATGTGGGTGGAAACACATGCTGTCAGAGGGAGAACATGCAAATTGCACACGGACAGCACCTGAAGTCTGGCTCTGTGAGGCAGTAACTTTACCAGCTGTTTCGCTGTGCCACCCAGTTTAGTTTGGAGATACGGCGCAGAAACAGGCCGTTCGGCCCACCAAGTCTGCGCTGACCAGCAATCCCCGCACACTAACACTATCTCTTACACGCACTGGGGACAATTCTTCATTTATACCAAGAATACGAACTTACGAACCTGTGCAGTACGGGAGGAAGTCAGACCACCTGGGGAATACCAACGCAGGTTATGGGGAGGATGGAACTCTGATCTCTGGCGCTGTAGGGCAGCAACCCTACCGTAATGTCCGAGTGCTCTGGTTTCCTCCCACATTCCTAAGACATACAGGTTTGTAGGTTAATTGGCTTCGGGGAAAAAATTGTAAATTGTCCCTCGTGTTGTGGCTCGGGCTAGTGTATGGAGTGTTCGCTGGTCGGTGCGGTCTCGTTGGGCCGAAGGGCCTCTTTCTGTACTATATATCTTAAGTTATCTGCAGCTCATTGTGTCTTAGTAAGAACTCCCTTTGTTATCCAGCTCTTGATCACATTTCTCAATAATGTTGCAGTGTTTTTCATGTTAAGACCTTCATGAGGTGCTTTGGGATGCTTCAAAGCTGCTATATAATTGTGACGTTTATTTAAGCTCCTGCGATTACCATCACAATGGAATGAATATCTAACCTCTGACATTTTCTCCTCTGCTTCTTGCAATTATCTCACCTGCCTGTGAGTGTTTCTCCTTGTAAACCATTGTGGGCGAACACATCCACAAACAGAGCTTCGTCCATAGCATGGGAAGAGGCCCTTCAACCCACCAGATCCATTCCAGCCAAGATGCCTGTCTAAGCTAATCTCATTTGCCCATTTCCCTCCAAATGCCTTTTAAACAATATAATTGGAGATTTAGTTTTATTATTGTCACATGTCATGAGGTACAGTGAAAAGCTTTTTTTTTTTGCATGCCATCTAATGAAAACCCGATGATACTATACATAAATGCAACTAAGCCACAAATGTACAATAGGCAGAACAAAGTGAAAGATACAGAGAGCAGAATTCTCAGCATTATAGCTCAACAGTTCCAGAGACAAACACAAGATGCCAGAGTAACTCAGGGGTCGAATCGAAACATCACCTATTTCTTCTCTTCAGAGATGCTGCCTGTCCCGCTGAGGTACTCCAGCATTTGTGTCCATCTTGGATGTAAACCAGCATCTGCAGTTCCTTCTTACACCGTTCCAGAGACAAAGTCCAATATCCATGATCAGGTCGAGAGGAGAATCATACTGCACCCTAACTTATGGAAGGACTGTTCACAATCTCTGCCAGCTCTTCTGGTAGCTTGTTCCATACTGGTAGCTTGTTCCATTTTTCTGTGGAAAAAGTTGCCCTTCAGCTTCCTTTTAAATCTTTCCCCTTAACATAAACCTATGTTCTTTAGTTTTAGATTCCTGAGTTTCTCCAGCATTTTTGACTACCTTCGATTTTCCAGCATCTGCAATTCCTTCTTTAACAAGATTATTAAGAGTTTGGACATGCTAGAGGCAGGAAATATGTTCCCGATGTTGGGGGAGTCCAGAACCAGGGGCCACAGTTTAAGAATAAAGGGTAAGCCATTTAGAATGGAGACAAGGAAACGCTTTTTCTCACAGAGAGTTGTGAGTCTGTGGTATTCTCTGCCTCAGAGGGTGGTGGAGGCCGGTTCTCTGGATACTTTCAAGAGAGAGATGATCAGCCATGATCACATTTAATGGCGGTGCTGGCTCGAAGGGCCGAATGGCCTACTCCTGCACCTATTGTCTATTTACCTTGGGAAATTAACCGTGCCTTTCTCCTTATCTTTATCGATTTATCGTCTCATAATTTTCTAAAACTATTCAGGTCAGTCCTTGCCCTCCTTCGTTCCAGTGAAACCAGCCCCAGCCAATCCAGTCTCACCTAGTCCCTCAAGCTCCCCTGTCTCAGTAACATCCCCGTGATGCTTTTCCACACCATTTATCACACTCTACAGAAGAGAACTGGCCCGAACTGCTCACAATGCTCCAACTACCGAAACCAACCAACAATTTGTACACTGATAACATGACGTCCTAACTCCTATAGTCGATGCCTCACCTGATGAAGTGAAGCCCACCTTCACCACTCGGTGTATCTATGATGTCCTTTTCAAGGAACGATGTATTTATACCCCAAGGACTCTCTGTACAACAATACATCCCACCTTTGCATCCACTAGATTTCCCTTGATTACCATTAGCGAGATTTCCCCATCTAATTGATTTCCCCTCCCTAGTGTGGATGTCCAGACTAATTTCAGTCCTTTGTACTCGAGCTGGGAGGAGTAAATAACAGGTAAATGGATAGGACAGGTTTAGAGGGATATGGGGAAAATGCAGGCAGGTGGGACTAATGTGGATGGGACATGTTGGCCGGTGTGGGCAAGTTGGGCCGAAGGGCCTGGTTCCACGCTGTAGGACTATGACTATTGGGAATGAAATCCAAGACTATAAATGGGCATAATTAAAAAGATTTCCGATTGTGTGGAACTCTGTCTTAGAACAGGTTTTTTGTAGGGAGATGGGGGGGAAAGCTTGGGGAGAGCTGGTAATGAGCAGCAAACCATACAGTTAATCAGCCGGTTTCCTGGGGCTCTGTATGGAAAATCTAGATGTGCAATATTTATACCAAGGGTTGGTAAATGAGGTCCAAAGGGAACAATATTGTACCACAGCCTGAGCTGATTACATCTGATCACTCAATTCTAGTATGCAAGGCTGTAATTAAGCTGTGAACGTCTGACAACGTGCTCATAGTTGTAAAGATGTAATTCACTAATGGTTATACTGCCGTGCTGTTGCGTCTTGTTTTCATTCAAGGCTTGTCACAGGAATCCAACAGAGAAATAAGCCTTGAACTTTTTTTTGTTGATCCGCAGGGTTATATTTTCTAATTTGCCAAAGGTTTCAAGCAACTGAATAATGGTACAACATTGTCTGGAGCTAGTCCAGTTGGACATGTTGATGCATGTTGGACTGTAAAATTAAAAAAAAATAAAAAATCTTCTCTGCGATAGATGTGATCTTTAATGATGACACGTGTATTACAGACCATGATTGCATTCACCAACTCTGGGCTTTTATTTGGAACTAATCCTTACTATTTTCAGAGACTGTGCTGGAGTTGCACAGGGGGGTGGCGAGTGCCTGGATGCACTGCCATGGGTGGTTGTTGAAGCAGATGCAATAGTGGCATTCACCAGACTTTTGGAGAGGCAAATAGATATGGCGTGATTTCATAAGGTCATAAGGAAAAGGAGTAGACTTAGACCATTTCAAGTCTACTCTGCCAATCAATTGTGGCTGATCTATCCCTTCCTCCTAACCCCATTCTCCATGGGGGTGAGGTGTGGTGAAGGGGGGTGTGGGTTAGGGGGGTCTTTGTGTGTGGGGAAGGGGGGGGGGGTGGGGAAGGGAGGGGGGTGGGGGAGGGGGGTGGGGGTGTGTGGGAGGGGGGAACTCGCACTCTTCTCACCCCGCACCTCAGATTCCGATCCCACTCCGGCTTCACTCAGAGGCTTCCGTTTCAACTCGGTAGCTTCCGGCGGGTTGTGCTGGTCGCTGCAGAAGCAGTCCGTGGGCTGTGCGCTCCCCGCCCGCGGGCTGCTCAACACTCCGCCCCTTCAGTTTTTCATTCTCCTCGCCGCGTTATTGACAGCGGGTTCTGGAAGGGGCGGTTTTTACGATTTTTAAACCTTCATAACTTTTGTACTATTTCACCGATCGGAACAAAACTAATTTGACTTGCAGCTGAGTTTGCAGCAGAGGAGAATGGTGAGTAAGGTGGTGAAAAATCATAGCGCTATGGGGGATTGTTTTTGCGCAAATTTAAATACAACGCAGACAGGAAGTGGTCAAGATGAGAGTTTTAGTAGTAGTATATGTACCGAAATAGAACAATTAAATTCTTACGGCATCTCCTCGGATCCCCTCTAACCTTCTTACTTTTCATGTTAAACTCATGACCTCTGTCTCTAGAGGAAAAATGACCCACTGATCATTGTGTCTCTGCCTTGCAAACTTCAAAAATATTAAAAAAATATCCACTGACTTGGCAAAGAATTCCACAAATTCACCACCCTCTGACATAAAGAAATTTCTCCTCATCTCCTTCCTAAAAGAACGTCCTTTAATTCTGAGGTTATGACCTAATTTGTCTTTCTTTTGAACAGATACATGGATAGGACAGGTTCAGAGGCATATGGGCCAAACGCAGGCAGGTGGGACTAGTGCAGACTAGTGTCAGTCGGTGTGGGCAAGTAGGGCCTGTTTCCATGCTGTATGACACGATAAGAGGTTAACGTCCTTGCGGGGTTTGTAGCTTCATTGCAGTTTCTGCAAGTTAATCCCTTAAAACTTGTGTAACTTTTTGAAAAAGGTACTACACAATATTTCAACCAACTTTGATTAATTAATGCCTTCTACATTTCATCTGCTACATTGGTGTGGAGACTGGGCTTAAGAGGAGACCTGAACTATGTTTCATCTCCCTTGCTTAAGAGGCAAGGCCATAACAGAGCAAGCCAGTGCTCAGTCATTGTGACATGCGAGGCCTTGCTAAGGAAGATATAAGAATCTAAAGGTAAATTGTGCCGTTGATTGGAAGGCAATGCAGACCAAGTAATGAAATTGTCATCTATCGAGCAACCTATGATCTTAAAAACGATCAACTCTAAATCATATTGCCTATTATAGAAAATAATGAACTCCTGGAGGAGTAGCTGGAAGCCATCCCCTCTCACTTCTGTTGTCCCTCATTGACAGTCTATTTAATAGGCAATGCAAGTATCTCAATGTGCTGCTCATTATGTGAAGTCAGCTTGCGATGTACATCTTGGCTGGTTGCATTAATTTGTCCCATGACTGCAATGAAGGTATCCGGATTGCTCAGTGTTTCATACCTGCCCACGTATTTAATTTTAGCTTTGTTTAGAGATACAGCATGGCAACAGGCCCTACGGCCCACAGGGTCCGCGCCAACCAGCGAATCCCACACATTAACATTATCCTACACACGTGCTCGGGGAAAATTGTTACATTTACCAAGCCAGTTAACCTACAAACCTGTACGTCTTTGGAGTGTGGGAGGAAACCGAAGATCTTTTAGAAAACCCACGCAGGACACGGGGAGAACCGACAAACGGGCAGCACCCGTAGTCGGGATCGAACCCGGGTTTCTGGCGCTGCAAGCGCTGTAAGGCAGGGACTCTACCTCTGCGCCAGCGTGCCGCCCTCATAGTAGCATCAATCGTTTTATATTGATCCTGATGTTTCATTTACAATGGCTTGGTAAAGCCCGATTTCACTGCCACACAAAGTCAAGATTGGCTTATTCGACGTGAGTAGAATATGGGTAATGGCAGGATGTTTGACATTTCAGTTTAGTTTGAGGTACAGTGAAAAGCTTTTTGTTGTGTGCCCACCAGTCAGCAGGAAGAGAAAACATGTTTACAACCGATCCATTTACATTGCATAGATTCATGATTAGGAGATATTCAGTGCAAGGTTAAGCCAGTAAAGTCCGATCAAGGATAGTCCGAGGTAGATTTTTCCAGCATCTGCAGTTCTTTCTTAAGGATAGTCCGAGGGTCATCAAAGAGGTAGAAAGTAGTTCGGCACTGATCTCTGGTTGTGGTTCATCTCAGATGGACTTGGAACCTTCTAGCAGATTGCAGCACCCATAATGGCAATCAGGTTGAGATGCTTAAAGATATGATACGATATGTTAAAACTTTATTTATCCCAGGAGGGAAATTGGACAACCAACAGTCAAAAAACACAACATGATACATGAAACACAAAATTAAGTGTTAATTGAACCTTCTGCGGCATTGGAGCTTCCGATTAGCCTCTCCCGAGACTGCGAGCCCTTGATGGTAAGTCCGCAGGCCGCGGTGGGAGCGATCCCAGGGAAGGGATCTGCTCCGATGTTAAGTCCGCGCCCGACCCGGGTGGGGCTCACGACAGTCCGAGGAGGCCTCCAGCTCCAGCGATGGTAGGCTGCAGAGCGCGGAGAATGTGATCCGAAAATTGATCACATCTCCGAGAAGGTAGGAACCTGAAAAAAGGTTTCTCCCTCCCCCCTCCCCTCACATAAAACAAACCGAAGTACATTAAAACAAACTTTTCACAAACGCTAAAAATAACAAAACGATGAAAAAACGAACAGACTGCCGGCAGGGCTGCCATCTCCCCGGCGCCCCTGGTGGTCTGCAAAAGTAAGAACGTTAGAGATAACACAAATTGGAGTAACAGCACCTTGTGTTTTGCTTGGGCAGCTTACAACCCAGCGGTTTGAATGTTGAATTCTCTAATTTTAAGTAATTTCTACCAACTCTCACACCCCCTGGCCCTCTTCCTCCACTCTAGTCGTTTAACCAGTACCACAGTGTATCTCTCTTGAGATCACACCTTCCCTAGCCAACAATGGGCTTCACAGGCACCACCCTGTTTGAGGTTATTTTGTGGCGGGCCTTGATCAGTCCTGGTCTTTTCTCATCTCCAGCTCTTCACCCCCTTCCCCACCCCTTTCAGTCTGAAGACGTCTGGAACATCACCCATACTTTTACTCCAGAGCCGCTGCCTGACCCGCTGAGTTACTCCAGCACTTTGTGTCTGTCTTTGAAGTTGGTGGTGTTGTGGAGTGTTAACTGTCCCAGTTCTTTCCCATTGGGCAAAAGTCTACTGAGCCCAAAGCCCATTCTGTGCGATCGGACAGGCCTGGAATATTTAATGCAAACGAAGGCCTTTCCTTAACTAGAAATGAACCACCTGCAGTTCTAAGATAGACACAAAAATCTGGAGAAACTCAACGGGGCAGGTAGCATCTCCGGTGAGAGGGAATGGGTGACGTTTTGGATCGAGACCCTTCTTAGAAGTTACTCTAGCTTTTTTGTGTCTATCTTTGGATTAAACCAGCCTCTGCATTTGCTTCCTACACACCTGCAGTTCTATACAAGACTAGCTTTACTCTGACTTTCCTCTTGTAATGTTCCAGCATTTAAAAGCCAAGATGTCTCTAGCCAGTTAACTACTTGGCCCACGTTGCTAGTTCTATGATATTACAGGATTGGTATGGAATCCAGGACTTAGTCTCACCAGGAAATCACAGAGCAAATTAACAGTGTTCTGTAATATCATTGTCAAATCCTTGAGAGAGATAACACAGTGACAGGACTTCAGCTGGTTGTTTCTGTGCTGACCATCACCATTCATTTTTTTTAATGTATCCTATTCTAATCCTTTTTATTGTCCCCACATTGCCATCAATTTTCCCCTCGCCAAAATTCTACCTCTCGCTTGCACATTAGGTGCCTATAAACCTGACACCGCACATTTTAGGGATATGGGAAGAAACCAGGGCACTTGCTCTGATGACAAGAAGAGTGTCCAAACTCACTTTGGACTGCACCTGAGATCGGGATTGACCCTGGAGCCGTGAATCAGAAACTCCACTACTCTGTCACTTTGCTGTCTTTACACCTTGAAAACTTTGTTCAAAATCATCCAAGCGATTATTTATTAGCTTTGAGCCAACAGTGAACATTGTTTTGTTAGATAATGTGTTTATATCAATCTAATTTTGCAGCTTTGGTAGAGCAATCTCTAAAAAGAATCACTTGAAAGTAATTTGTTTTTCTTTCCCCCGTTTACAGTTCATGGTTTTACTGACAAACAACTGCATGAATTTAGTTCATGTTTTAACCCATTAATTTCCAAATACCCAGTATCTCATTCTCCCTTTTCTACCGCTCGCCTTTACCTTTACCGCACTCTTAAGAACAAGAAGAAAAAAATGGCATACGAAATTCACCTCACAATTCTGTATTGCCTCTGCTCGCTGGAGTTTGGAAGGATGAGGGGACACCTCATTGAAACTTATCGTATAGTGAAAGGTCTGGATAGAGTGAATGTGGAGAGGATGTGTCCACAGGTGGGAGAGTTCATTACTGTTACATTCAGAAATCTGCAGTCCTGTATTGCAGGTGAATGTGCTTTACAGCTCGTAGAGTTGTGGAATCGTGCAACTTGGAAACAAGCCCTTTGATCCTTCTGGTCTATTCTATCCATCAAGCACTCATTTACACTAACCCTGCACTAATCCCATTTTATACTACACTCTCGAGACAATTTACAGTGTCTAATTAACCTACTGACTTACCTCACTTTGGGACGATGGGAGAAAACCAGAGCATTTGGAGGAAATCTTCAGTCACAGGGAGAACATTCAAACTCCACAAAGCACTCAAGGCCAGGATTGAACACTAGTCACCAGAGCTGTGAGGCAGCAGCTTTATGCCCCTGTCCCACTTGGGAAACCTGAACGGAAACCTCTGGAGACTTTGCGCCCCACCCAAGGTTTCCATGCGGTTCCCGGAGGTTTTTGTCAGTCTCCCTACCTGCTTTCACTACCTGCAACCTCCGGGAACCGCACGGAAACCTTGGGTGGGGTGCAAAGTCTCCAGAGGTTTCCGTTCAAGTTTCCTAAGTGGGACAGGGGCATTACTAGCTTCATCATCGTGCCTCCCCACAGATCATACCTTATCTCTATGGGGAAAAATATGGAGTATCTTTCAAATAAATCAATCCACATAATTGGTGTAAGTACAGCAAAGTCACAAGGTGCTGAAAGTAATTTGCAACAATCTTCTTTCGTGTCCATCTTCCATGTTTCAAATGTTGACATCGCTGTCATCGTCTGTCCTGAAAAGGCCGCAAGCTTCCGGCGACAATCAGTGGGAGCCATCACTTGTTGCAATAGATGACGGTGGTAGCAGAATTAGCTCCGGATACTGCCAGCTTCCAGCCCCACGACATGGATGCTTCTGCTACGGGGCCATTAGCAACAATTATTGCCACAGATGGCATTGGAGGTGAAGTCACTTGGTATGTTTACAGTGGAGATTGATGGGTTTGTGATTAGTAGTGGTTCATGTCGATGGTTCTTTATTATCACGTATGCACTGCACAGTGAAATTCTTTTTACATAGCTCGCATGCATGTGTTGCAATGTAGTGGTGTCATGTTATGTGGAGTAGGCAGTGGATGGGTTTGAGAAGGATAAAAAAGATCAGCCATGATCAAATGGCAGATCGGGCTCAATGGGCCGAATGGCCTAAATCTGCTGTGTAGGAAGGAACTGCAGATGCTGGTTTAAACCGAAGACAGACACAAAATGCTGGGTTAACTCAGCGAGTCAGGCAGCATCTCTGGAGAGAAGGAATGGGTGACGTTTCAACTCAAGACCCTTTTCCAGACACCCATTTCGGGTCGAGACCCTTCTTCCGACCCGAAACATCACCCAGTCCTTCGCTCCAGAGATGCTGCCTTTCCCACAGAGTTACTCCAGCATTTTGTGTCTATCTTCGGCCTAATTCTGCTGCTACATCTTAGTCTTATTATTTTTCGCTGTATCGTTATCTATCAGTGTGGTAGTTGCCCTGGAGATATTTCACAACTGACGTTGTAGTTGTTTCACTCACTCGGCATACTTTTTTGACATTTTCCTATTTGCCAATACGCCTTTCTCTTGCTGCTGAGACTGTGCTGAATGGTGGTTATGCAAGTCATGTATGGCCCTGAATCAGAATCTAACAGGTTTCCATTCCCACAGCTTCTTTCTGTTGTAATTACTATTCATTTTGTAGATTAGATCAAACAGTTGATCTGTGTTTCCCCTTGCTGACTGTGAATGAAAGCATTAGTATACAGCTCCATGCTCGGCTATATTGATTCTATTAGGAATATTTTCCGCTCCCTTTGCAGGAGTGGTTTTCATTTGTTATCCACCGATGTAATTCTTTCTTATCATTGAAATTTAATTCAGCCACTTTCACAGCTGAAAAACTTTAAATCAATATTTTCGTGTCAAATGATTTTCTGTTAATGTTGTCAATTATATTCACAAAGTGTTCAACGTGTTTCTCGGAGGTAAGTGGAAGGATTTTGCTCTGTTTGGTCTTTAAAATTAAGAATGATGAACGTGTGGGCTTAGAGCACAGTGATTTGTCTTCCTCCTTGTATTAATCCAATAATGGGGAAGACTCAAGTAGTCACCCACTGGATACACACCGGCACAGGTACAGGCTCTCCCACTCGTGGAAACATCCTCTCCGCATCCACTCTATCCGAGCCTTTCACTATTCAGTAATGAGGTCCGACTCTCGTTCTTCTAAACTCCAGCGAGTACAGGCCCAATGCTGACAAACGCTCATCATAGGTTAACCTACTCATTGCTGTAGACCGTGCCTCTGACAATGCAGCATCCCTTCTGTACTCTACCAGGTCTGAACTTGCCAATTCAGTGGTGCCCGGCCCATTGACTTGCACTGCATAACCAGTGCAGCAGTTCCATTATTCACACTGGAAGACTGCTATTTAGCATGTTGGAGAGCTGTTCCCCATGTGGACATAGACCCTATGTTTGTTTTGGGCTTAGTGGCCAAGCACTTTGTAACTCAGTGCCCAGTGAAGCCCAGTGAAATCCAACAGTATGCTCTAGGATGAGAATTGTTTTATTAGGCAAAAAGAAACTAGAGAAACAAAGAACTGCGGATGCTGGTTTATACCAAAGATAGACCCAAAGTGCTGGAGTAACTCAGCATCTCTGGAGAAAAAGGATGGGTAATGTTTTGGATCGAGAACCTTCTATCTAAAGAACCTGAAACGACACCCATCCTTCAGAGATGTTGCCTGACCTGCTGTGTTGCTCCAGCACTTTGTGTCTATCTTCAGCATGAAAATAAGATCTTCAGGCCCACCGAGTCTACCCTAACAATTGGTCACCCATTAACACTAGTTCTATGTTATCTCAACTCCATAACCTGCACACTAGGGCCAATAGAGATATGGAAGGGTATGGTGTGAAAACACAAATCAAAGGAGAGGTTGATCAAGGAAATGTAGAAACAATGTACATTTCCTTGATCTTTTTCACACCTTACCCTTCCATATCTCTGTCTCCCTCTCCCTCTATCCTGACTCTCAGTCTGAAGAAGGGACTTGACCCAAAACGTCACCTATTCCTTCTCTCCAGAGATGCTGCCTGTTCTGTTGAGTTACTCCAGCTTTTTGTGTCTGTCTTGTCATGCACATGACAGGTTCCCCATTAATAATGTTTGGCAACTCCATGCATGCAAATCCTGCTTTGGGATTCCGAATAGCGAGCTTCATGTGCACATCGGTATATTTTCAAGGTGCAGACCTTGTGGCAATAATACAGGTCGTCCTTGAGTATCACAACATTGGCACGCAGACCAGCTTCATTGCTGCCCACAGCCATGCTGAACTGCTTATCTTGCTCAGGAAGGCCAACTATCAAGATGCTACAGTGTCGACCTTCGTGTAACGACTGGAGCTGGATCAATTAGATAAAGGGAACGTACTGCTTGTCTGGCGTTGCTTCCGTTTAGCAGTTCATCGTTTCAATCAGGATATTTCTGCTGCCAATTAGTTATGACACTAGCAAGAGCCTTCACATTTGAATCCTGATAAAGTTTCAGAATATAAAGCAGGCTGGCTGTTACATTCTTATTTAGTCATCTTCTTGTATTCCATATTTGAAATCCCTGTGTGGATTGAAGTGATTACTCAGTACGACGGGTGAATTTAGCTTCTATTATTCTGTTCAAGATTTGAAATGAAGTGTTGCAACAATGGGCTCTATTATTGCAGGACTTTATTGGACACATGTGGGAAGTCCCGAAGGTTACATACTTGTTGACATTTAAAACATGCTTTATGATACTAACACATTGCAGAGATGAACAAGATTTTCCCTGAAGAGACTGAGAATAAATACATTTATGAACAATAAAACTCCTGTCTACATTTTTCACTAGAGAATTATACTTTGAATTGCAAGCAGTTTATCCGAAAGCCAATGGATATTTTTAAGGTGGAGATGATAGATTCTCGATTAATATGGATGTTAGGTTGTGGGGAGAAGGCAGGAGAATGGGGTTGAGAGGGAAAGATAGATTCGTCATGATTGAATGATGGAGGAGACTTGATGGGCTGAATGGCCTAATTCTGCTCCTATAATTTATGAGCCTGTTGGTATTCTGATCGCTCCACAACAGCTGTGTGCTCATAGTAGTCTTTGTACAATGGGGGTTTGTAAGCACACACAGTCTATTAAAACCAACCTCAATAATTAGTCCTTTCTCAACGAGGACCACTCTTCCTTATGAGCCTGTGAGCTTTGGCATAAGAAATATAGATGTTCCTTCCCAACTAAATATTGTAACATTGTTCCAGAATAAGACAAGCAAATTGAAAGGAGATCAACAAGTGGAATGCTATTTTCAATTTATTTTCCCAATCCAGCTAATTTGGGAGCAATAGCTTTAAGAGCGATATATACAGTTATAAAACTTCAAGGTAGTTCTCTTGGAGTGCCATCTTCCATGTGACACGTTAAGGTAAGGATGCAATAGGTGGTTCATAGCGCACTTTTGCTTGTTCATTCACGTGCTATAAATACAGTTGGCATAAAACGAGCTGTTTGACCAAATGTGTGAAAATCTGTGCTGCAATGTTTAAAGCTAGCCAGCCTATCTCTACTATGGATGGAGCAGATAGTGGTAGTCTGCCTTGGAGATTATGGAGGCGGTACTTGGGACTAAGGAGATGCATCAGAACAGAAAAACAGCACAGAACATCGAATGGCCTACTCCTGCACCTATTGTCTATTGTCTATGTTGTAGCAGGCAAAGGCCACTCTGCCTCCCATGCCATAATTTATCAATATATTTAGCATCGGGTCTACTCTCTACACAAACTGCACATCCCTTGAAAACCTTAATATCTAAAAATGAATCCATCCCTGTCTTGAATACACTTGGTGATGAAGCCCATCTGTGTGCTGAGTTCCAAAGTTCTTGGAGCAGATACGGCGGGTGGATCACTTCATGGACTCTGATGCAGTTGCCAGGGAAGGAAGGAAGGGAGGAGGAGGTGGAAGATTAGGGATGGGGAGGAGGAGAAGATAGCCAGATAGCTGTCAGAAAAGAGTCTGATCACGTCAGTGCATTGCAAGAATCTACCAGGAATTACATATCCCCAGATGATAGTTAGAAACCAGCTGGGACTCTGCACCCAGCTGCTGGTGTGAACAGGTAATTGATGGTTAGCATGGACTCGGCGGGCAGAAAGGCCTGTTTCCTGTATCTCTAAACTGCTAGTGTTCAACTTGGTAACTGAGATTCCTGCATGAGTAGTAAGGGGTCAAAGGTTACAGGAAGAAGGCAGGGGAATGGGATTGAGAAAGGAAAAATAGATCAGCCACGATCGAATGGCGGAGTAGACTTGATGGGCTTAATGGCTTAATTATGTTTAGGAAGGAACTGCAGATGCTGGTTTACAAAGAAGATAGACACAAAATGCCGGAGTAACTCATCAGGTCACGCAATGTCACGTAATCACGAAAAAGGGTCTTGACCTGAAACGTCACCTATTCCTTTTCTCCAGAGATGTTGCCAGAACCGCTGAGTTACTCCAGCATTTAGTGTCTATCTTCGGCTCAATTATGTTCCCGTGTCTCAGGAACCTATAGACGCATAAATGTAGAAATCCCAAACTTTTGCGTAGCTGTTTGCTGCTGTCCTTCCAACTCCATGTTTCCCGGGTGTTGTGCTGGAATAGCTGACTGCTTGGAGAGAACGTGTTTCTTCTTCTCCTTGACCAAGGTATCCCGAGCCATATTGGAACATGTTAGTGCCTGGTCTCTTCCTTGATCTGCTATGTCTACGAGTAAGCATCGAAGGGCTGTCAATAAGCACATCATCTTTACCAGTTGCAGGCATGGCTTCAGTCAACAATACTGGATTTGGCTCATGTCAGCTACTCACAACATTGGATGCCAAGGAAATGCTCTAGAGCAATCAACAGTATGTTAGTATTGCCTGGAGATGAAGTCGTTCAGTTCAGTTTAGTTTATTGTCAGGTGTACCGAGGTACAGTGAAAAGCTTTTGTTGCGTGCTAACCAGTCAACGGAAAGACAATACATGATCACAATCTCGCCGTCCACAGTGTACAGATACATGATACGGGAATAACATTTAGTGCAAGGTAAAGCTGGTAAAGTCCGATCAAAGATAGTCCGAGGGTCACCAATGAGGTAGGTAGTAGTTCGGGACGGCTCTTTAGTTGTGATAGGATGATTCAGTTGCCTGATAACAGCTGGGAAGAAACTGTCCCTGAATCTGGATGTGTGCGATTTCACACTTCTACACTTATTTGTAAAAAGTTCAGTTTGCAGAGATCTGTGCTGGGTTAAGATATCACCGTCCAATTTCAACTCTCAAATCATTCACACCACTCACTCTTTTGGAATACCTAACCATGAATAAATTGAGTCCTTCAGAAACAACAAACTAGTAGAGCTAAGTAGAGAGCAAGGACAACCAAACAACTTGAACTATCTGCACTAAGAACTTTGGAACCCAACACCCGGAAGGGCTTCATCACCGAGTGTATTTAAGACGTGGATTGATTCATTTTTAGATATTAAAGTATTCAAGGGATGTGCAGTCGGTGCAGAGAGTGAGTTAGCGCATGTGAGCAAAGACTGGTTAATATTCACAAAGATTCTACCCCATCACTAATGAGTTCCATCTTTTCTTTCAGATGTTGGTGAGACTGCTGTGAATTTCCTGGATCTTCTGTTCTCATGTCAGGTTCCTAGGTAGGTGTGTTTTCAGATGGGGTTATTTTCCTAAAACGTCTCGCTGTGTAGTTAATTTGGTCAATAATTGATGCCAGCCTTGGGCTGTGTACAACAGGTTCAAACATGCAGGTTGACAGCACGCATTCTCATTGAATAAAAACCAGCCATTTGTTTATTTGCTTTCTGGTAAACTGTTGTACCCCAAGCAGTTGCTGAGCCCTTTTAGTTAAATTGCCTCTGGCCATGTTCAATAGACTGTGATGCTGAAGAGATGCTATGGCCACTGGAGACTGCAGGTTAAATATAGATATGGATTTGTGGATATGGATTGTAATTGTTAAACATTTTTTTTTTTTTTTTTTTACATTTTGAAAATCAAATCTCTTGCACTCTTTTTTTTTTAATGACAGTGCTTTCAGTATATGTAAATTCTAATTCCCAGTTTAGTTCAGTTTAGAGATACAGCGCGGAAATAAGCCTTTTGGCCCAGCGAGTCCGCACTGACCAGTTATCCCCGCACAATAACACTATCCTACACACTGGGGACATTTTTAATTTACTTTTACACCAAGCCAATTAACCTACAAACCTGTACATCTTTGGAGTGTGGGAGGAAACCGAAGATCTCGGAGAAAATCCGCACAGGTCACTGGGAGAACGTACAGACAAGCACCTGTAGTCGGGATCGAACCCGGGACTCTGGCATTGTAAGGCAGCAACTTTACTGCTGCGCCACCGTGTCGCTGTTACTTGGATTTTATTGGGATCTCCACAACAGCACTTGGCCCTGTTTCACCAATCTCTGAAAACAAGCTGCAAAGCTGGTGATGCAAGCCATTGTAGAACGGGACAACTCGGGAGGAAGGATTTCTTCTCCAGTATTTCATCAGCAGATGCGGCGTAGAAAGCATTTTATCAGGACGCATCACAGCATGGTTTGGGAATGGCTCCATTGCAGAGAATTGTGGACGCAGCCCAGACCATTGCACAAACCAAGCACCCTTCCGTTGACTCAATTTACACATCATGCAGTCTCGTCAAGGCCAGCAGCATAATGAAGGACGAGTCTCACCCAGGTCAATTCTCCCCTCTGGCAAGAAGTATAGAAGTGTGACATCGGATTTCTCCCATTTCATGGACAGTTTCTTCCCAGCTGTTATACGACCACTGAACCACTCTATCAACAACTAAAAAGCAGTCATGAGCGACTATCTACCTCATTGGACACCCTCATACTATCTATAATTGGACCTTGGACTATCTTGTATCTGTACACTGTGGATGGCTTGATTGTAATCCGATATTGTCTTTCCGCTGACTGGTTAGCATGAATCAAAAAGCTCTTCACTGTACCTGAGTACACGTGACAGTCAACTAAACTTCAAACTTCAGTTCTAACCCCGTCTTATTGTGGTGTTTGACCTGTAGGAGTTTGGTCTGGGAGTGCGCAGGAATTGGTTTGGTTCCATTTTTGTCTTGCTCCGATTCATGCCACACGGCAAACAAAAAGTTTCTGTGACACCTTATATTCATGTTCCTTCGACAAGTTATTATGATTGCGCCCAGCAGTAGTAATAGTGACTTGCACCTGCATAGCAGGTTGAGCAGAGAGAAAAAAACTTCCTAAAGCAAGTAAACAATTACTAAGTTTAACTTCTCCATTCTGTTACCGTCTTTGAAACATCTTTTGCATCCTCCCCTGTGTCTGTATTTCCTCTTTATAATGAACTGCAAAGTACTTCATGTGCTCCAATCAAGGTTCAGTCCTAGTTTAATAACACCTCTACTTTTCAATTCTACCTCTTTTGAAATAAAGCCCAGTGCTTGTTTGCTTTTGTTATGGACTTCTTGCCTGACACTACAACTTAAAGTCAATTGTGCATTTTGTACTCCCAGATCCATTTGCTACTCCACTTCACTTAGATTTTTCATTTGCTATGTGGCCTCAGAATAAATCTAACCCTTCAGATTCATCTGCGCTGAAATTTGTCTGTCAATGAAATGCCGATAGGATTAACCCTCCAGCCTGTAGTTAACTGGCATGTCTATCTCGGGGCAACGTAGCGTTCACAACCTGGAACCAGAACAGTGGTTCGGGAGGGTAAATATCAGACTGGTATTTGTCCCTGACTACAAAAAAAGACATATGTGCCCATTCGGACATTACCAGCTAAACTGCACACTTTTAAGATCTGTAATTTTGATTGGTGATCTATTTGTTATGAATATGTTACTGCATGGGTGGCACACACCTCCAGTGACCTGGGTTCAATCCTGACCTTGGATGTGAAGCGTGCATGTTCTCCCTGTGTCAGTTTTCTCGGCGTGTTCCCGTTTCCTGCCATATCCCTCAAAATAACGTGGGTCGATAGGTAAATTGGCCCCTGTAAATTGCCCTTTGTATGTAGGTTATGAACTGCTGTAGTCTGTGCTTTGCGGTGAATCCCACAGTTTGTGAATATAGTGTAAGAAGGAATTGCAGATGCCGGTTTAAACCAAAGGTAGACTCAAAAAGCTGGAGTAACTCAGCAGGACAGGCAGCATCTCAGGAGAGAAGGAATTGGGTGACGAAGAAGGTTCTCGACCCAAAATGTCACCCATTCCTTCTCCAGAGATGCTGCCTGTCCTGCTGAGTTACTCCAGCGGGCTGTGAATATATCTACTTGGTGGAAAGTATGGTTTTGCTTTTTGAAAGATCATTAGTGGATGTTCTATTGTAGAACGTGAAAAAATAGACGTGAGATCTCTGGCATGTAAACAGCTGTTAATTTTCCTCAGTGAAACGAGTTTGAGTTTTCTAATCCCAGGGAACCCAACCCGATGAGAAAATCTACTTGCAACTGCAGTGTGATTGACACCCATTTGGAAACCACACACAGGCAAAATACTGGGATACTGTGTGGAGACAAGAGGCATCAATCCAATGTGATGGATGAAGTGACCTGTGAAGTGATGGTTTTACACGCACCATTCATAGTGAACGCAGGTCCATTGTTCTCCGGCTGTCAATAAATGCAAAGCGATGATTCACATTATCATTCACATTATCATGGCTGACAGTGACATGCGCAGGTATCAATTGCTTTCAGAACATTGGCTTGTTCCCTGCTGTGACCTATTTTAGTTAACTGATTTATGGTGTGGATGATAAAACAATGTGCTGAAACAGCAATTGGGAATGTTTGATGTGGCGCGTGCCATTTGTGTGTGTTACTGATCCACAGATTTCGTAATGACAAAATCTGCTAAATTTTTACCAAGAGTAATAAAGAGAAGACACAAAGTGTCGGAGTAACTCAGCGGGTCAGGCATCGTTCCTGGAGTCTGAGGAAGGGTCTCGACCCGAAACCTCGCCTATTCTTTTTCTCCAGAGATGCTGCCTGACCCGCAGTGTTACTCCAACATTTTGTGTCTATCTCTGGAGAACTTTGATAGGTGACATTTTTCAGACTGGATCTCAGACTCGACCTGAAGAAGGGTCCTGACCCAAAACATCACCTACCCATGTTCTCCAGGCCTGCTGGCTGACCATTGGAAATTGGAGGATCGGCATCTAATATTTTGCTTTTGCAGCTTACAGCCCAATGCTGTATGGCTGAATGATATGGATTTCTCTAACTTCAAGTAACCCCGGCATTCCCTCTCTCCCGATTCCTCCCCCACCCAAGTCGCACCATCTTCTCATTTTCACCCAACAAACAGCTAACAATGGCCTGTTTCCTTTATCATCAGTACTTTTTTGCATATCTTTCATTTGCTGTTCTTTACCTCTCCACGTTATCGTCAATATCTCTAATTTCTCTTACTAGTCTGAGGAAAGGTCTTGACGTGAAATGTCACCCATTCCTTCTCTCCAGAGATGCTGCCTGTCCCGCTGGGTAACTCCAGCACTTTGTATGTTTTATTTGTAAACCAGCATCTGCAGTTCCTTGTTCCTATTGCGATAAAATGTTCAATTGCAAAATATTATTAGCATCCTCAAGAAGTCCAAATGTGATCTGGTGTTGATGAGAGAATACTGAGGTAAAGTCTCTATGGTTCTGAATATGGACTGGGCCATGTAATAGATTTAAACTACCTGCTTCCAATATTACACAAGGCAATGATCATTTTCAGCACAGTGATATCCTTTATATTTTCTACATCTGATAATATAGATGCTCATTGATGGGCTTCCTATTTCAAATTTTAGCTGTTTTGTTTTATTCTTTGGACAAGATTTCCTCAATCTAATTAATGTTCAAAGTGGTTTTCCAGTCTCCAAGTATTTTACAATCCACCAACTGGACAATAAGTCGCCTCATTTACAGCACATCATCATAGAAATCACTTATTTTGGCTGAGATTCAGAGTGCATTTTTGGAGCAGTGAAGTGTTTTTAAAAAAAACTGCTAAATGCATGTGCATTAACAAAATGAAAACCCAGGAGTGGTTGGGGAAATTTAGGCCAGGCATTAGTTCCCAAACATCATGAAGGAAGATGGATGTTAGCCTCAATGTTCAACCATGTAGTGCTATTAATTTTAGAAATGCCTCTGACAGCAACTATTTCTGGTTAATTTGGTCGCATTCTGGAGAATCGACTGAACATTTCCTGATGTGAGTCTCATTGGCTTAGCAAGTATATACTGTACCTTTGCAAGTTCACTCCTGACCTCTGATGCTGTGCGTATGTAGTTTGCACATTCTAGTTGCGACTATATGGGTTTCCTCCGGGTGCTCCGGTGCTCTCCCCCCCCTCCCCCCCCCCCCCCCCCCCCCCCCCCCCCCCCCCCCCCCCCCCCCCCCCCCACATGCAAAGATATCTGGATCAGTAGATTAATTGGCCATTGCAATTAGTTCCTAGTGTGTAGTTGAATGTTGGAATCTGGTCATCAGGTCATGTCCATAAGTGATAGGAGCAGAATTAGGCCATTTGGCCCATCAAGCCTACTCCGCCATTTAATCATGGCTGATCTCCCTCTCCCTCCTAACCTCATTCCCCTGCCTTCTCCCCATAATTCCTGACACCCAATCAATAATCTATCCATCTGCCTTAAAACATATCCACTGACTTGACCTCCACAGCCTTCTGTGGCAAAGAATTCCACAGATTCACCACCCTCTGACTAAAGAAACCCCTCCTCATCTTCCTAAAGGAACGTCCTTTAATTCCGAGGATATGACCTCTAGTCCGAGACGGGAGTTGACGGAAATGCAAGGAGAATAAAATAGGTTATAGTAGGATTTGAATAAAAATGGGTGCACGATGACTCTTTGCTCAGGCTCTCCTCCCCTTCTCTTGGTTTGGAGTCATAGAATCATACAGCACAGAAATAGGCTCTTCAGCCCAGCCTCACATGCTGACCAAGTGTGATTTGACTTCACCTGGCCTCAATTATGAAATAGCTTTCAAACAATGAAGATTTCTTTATTTTTGACCTATCAAAGATTTTCAGCTGAAGAGATCACGTGAATGACTACCCTAATAAAGTAGTTTGGATGCCCATGGCTAAATCAGCATACAATTCTATATTTTTATGTCAACCAGTGAAAATGAAAACACTGTAAATCGTGCTGCTATTCAGTTCATGTTGGTATTCAAAACACGGACAAGCATGGAAGTTGACTGACATGAATGAAAGTCTGACCTACAGTTTGAATATTACCCATCTCCCTGGACAAAAGGAATAAAATGATCACAAACTGCTAGAGGAACCCGGGGGGGTCAGGCAATGTCCATGAAAGGAAATAGACAGATGTTGGTTTGGGTTGGGATCTTTTTCCAAACAGTCTAAAGAAGTCTTAAGTAAGACTTTCAAAAAGTCTAAAGCAGGCTCCTGACCTGAGATGATGTCTGTCCATTTCTTTCCCCAGACGCTGCCTGATCTGGTGGCTTCCTCCAGCAGTTTGTTTTTTGTTCAAGATTCCAGCATCTGCAATCTCTTTTGTATCCACTAACAATATCACCTCGTAGAAATAATGAACTTCACATCTATTTGTTATGGATGGATCCCTCACTGCCCCATCTCCTCTTCGTCCCGTGGTTCTGCACTCACTCCCCCTCCCCTCAGATGAAACAAGCACAGAGTTCTGCTGGTCCGCACCTTTCATCCCACCAGCCTCCACATCCAACACATCATCCTCCCAAATTTCTGTCACCTCCAAAGTGATTGTACCTCCGCCTTCTGCAGAGATGCTTCCTCTGCAAATCCTTTGTTCACTCACCCTTATTTGCTGTTATTTGCACTTATCAGTTTATTTATTCATGTGTGTGTATATATTTATATAATGGTATATGGACACACTGCTAACCAGCAGCCGTCCGTTTCAACTCACTTTTTTTTTGGAGTTTTAAGTAAGTCCTGTCCTTGTCTGTTGGAGAATGGACTTTTTAATGTGGGGGGAAGGGGTAATTATACTTCTAGGTCCCTACCTGGTCGGTGAGGCAGCTTTTTCTCCGGGCTGCCCCGTCGACCCGTCCTCGTGGCCTACCAGCGGGCGTGGAGCGCCGTTTCCTGGCGGGGACCGCCCAGCACCTCGGCTTCGGTGGCGGCACAGCGCTGGAGCGCTATCGCGGAGCGGAGCGGGCGATGCCTTGCCTGGGTCGCCGCGCTGGATCGACGCGCTGGAGCTCCGGTGAGCTGTGACCGCCGAGATCAACACCTGCGGGTCTGCGGAGCGGAGCGGGCGGCGCCGACTCTAACATCGGGAGCCTGGGAGCTCCAAACCAGTGCGGCCTTGTCGGCTTCGAAAGCCGCGGACCCCAGTCAGGAAGCGGCCGTTCCAGGTGGCCCAGCCGCTGAGAGGACTCTCCCGACAACGGGGCAACACCACCCGGCCAGAACGGCCAGGAACATTGGGCCTCCGTAGAGGCAATTGCGGTGGTCTCGATAGGCTTGACTGTGGGTGAACTGGGGATGGGGACTGGACATTGTGCCTTCCCCCATAGTGGTGTCCATTGTGGGGGGATGATTTTTTTTGTCTGTAAGTAAACATGTTAGTCTGTGTCCAAGATGGCTGTCGGAAGGGAGAGTGGACGCTGGCGTGCTTTAGCCCAAGAAAGGCGCCCAAAAATAAAATGTATTATTATTATTATTATTGCTATGTTCTGGTGTGCTGAAGCAAAGCAAGAATTTTATTGTCCTATCAAGAACACATGACAATAAACTCACTTGAACTTGAACTTACATCCTCTATGCTTGCTGCCTTACAGCACCAGAGACCTGGATTTGATCTTGAATGTGGGTGCTGTCTGTACAGAGTTTGTACGTTCTCCCTGTGACGGCATGGGTTTTCTCCCCGTGCTCCGGATTTGGTGGGCCTAAGGGCCTGCTTCTGAGCAGTATCTCTCAACTAAAATCTGAACGGTTCTGTGATCCCTCAATAAATCTATTGATCCCTGGAATGGCAAATTCCAAAGGTTCACCACCGTTGAAATTTGTCCTCATCCCAGTTGCAGACTTCATGTGGCCTTTCCTTTCTGCTCCTACACTGTCCAGTCCTAAATGGTCCACCCCTTGCTCTGAGATTGTCACCCCGGCTTCTAATCCCCTCACCAGGGAAAACCATTCCCTTTGCATCATCCTGTTAAAGACAGGTGTAGCATTGTTGCTGAAAAAAAGCACACAGTTCCTAGTCATGTTATGCTCTGGGTTATAATGGATAACCCTTTACACCTGCGGTTACAAGTAAATAAACCGTGACGTTATTTTTACGTTTTCAAAAGAAGGGCATTAGATCAACAAAGAAAAAAAATAATGACAGATTTTTATAATGAAATGGTTAGAGCACTCTCGTGTTCTGTTTTGTAGGTGCCCTGTTATAACTAGGACATAAAGTTAAATAGAGCTTGATGATTATAAATCCGAATCTCATGTGAATACACGTTTCCTCGGTGATGGTGAGAAACGCACTGTAAAGGTATGGTAGGAGACTTGAGCACCAGGTCTATTTCCATGGAAATTTAATTGAGGCCATCAAAATGATGAAGGGTTTTGACAAGGTGAATGGAGAGAAGACCATTTCCTTTGCCTGGGGAGCCCATAACAAAAGATCATCAATTCAAACTCGGCACCAAGAGAATGATGAGGGTCATTTCTTTTTGCGATGTATTGTAAAAGCATGGAATACTTTGCAATTGGGAATAGTTGTGGTAGAGACCATTTCACCTTCAAAAAGAAAATTTAAGATCGTAATGGATTATAGATATTATTTTGCACTGGGCAGTACTTTTATCAATTGAATCATGACGAATGTAAACTTGGATTTATATATCGTTGTGTTTGCTTCCATATAAGTAGGCACCTGGTGCTCTCGTAGAAACATAGAAAAATAGGTGCAGGAGTAGGCCATTCGGCCCTACAAGCCAGCACCGCCATTCAATATGATCATGGCTGATCATCTAAAATTAGTACCCTGTTCCTACTTTTTCCCATATCCCTTGATTCCGTTTGCCCAAAGAGCTAAATCTAACTCTAACCTTGAAAACATCCCGTGAATTCGCCTCTACTGCCTTCTGTGGCAGAGAATTCCACAGGTTCGCAACTCTCTGGGTGAAAAAATGTTTCCTCATCTCAGTCGCCATATTCTTAAACTGTGACCCCTAGTTCTGGACTCCCCCCAACATCAGGAACCATCTGCAGGTTGTGCAAACTCCACATATAGACCACTGGAAATCAGGATCAAACCTGGATTGATGGAGCTGTGAGGTAGCGGCTCTTACAGGCTGCACCACTATTCTGCCTTCAGTACTTTGAGGCATTCAGTGATTATGGGGTTACAGGGAGAAGGCAGGAGAATAGGGTTAAGAGGGAAAGATAGATCAGCCATGGTTAATTTGCAGAGTAGACTTGATGGGCCGTATGGCCTAATTCTGCTCCTAGATCTTGTGAACGTACGAACATTGTAACATATCTAGTTAAAGTCTCAATGAGGGGAAAATGCACTGATGTGAAATCATTTGGCGGAGTCAGTTATAGAACCGTCACCGATGTCTGCTGATATAACAATTGTCATTTTGCATTGTGAAGGTGTAGGCGCTTATATTATGCCTGTCAAACACAAGTGTTTTAAGGTTTCCATCTTGATTTTGGGCATTATCGTGGGATAGGTAGGATTGGTCTATATATCACATTCACTGCGTATCACTGATGGGTGACTGATAAATGAATCTGCATCTCCCATTTGGGATGGAAGATTGCAACCTTCATATGGTCCGCCCTGTTTTGACTAATGCAATCAACCCGGCGTGCACAATCAAATAAGATCAAATAGAACAAGTTGTCCTACAACTTTAGGCTGTGCACGCCATATGCAAGAAGAGGAAGATCTCCTATTTCATGCAACGGACGATCTGGCTAAGTGCGTAGACTGTTAAGAAGTAAAAATTTCCCTCATATTTCTAATACTTTTTATATTACTTCCATGCTAGATAATGGAAAAAATAATTACGTTTTCATCACCAATTTTAATATTTAAAGTATTTTCATGCAAATGTTTAAATATTGCAAATATTTAGTTATTTATACCCTGCGCAGGGATGGGCTGGCCTGGAAAATGCAGTAACCAATGAGAAAATCAACATTCTCTTGGATAGTGGAACAGAAATGTATTGATCTCTTCTTAAAAATTGATCATGGACTTTTAACACTTGAGTCTTCCTTCAGATCTCGGTCTGTTTAGGATTTTTGATTCTCCATCCTTAACTTAATCGAAAAACTCATTATTCAATTGGGTTTCACACTACACTGCAAAGTGAGGCACAAAATGTAAGCTAGCAGCTGAGTTCAAAGATCCTTCGTATATTTTAAATTTCTAATACTTCACAGAAATGCTGCATTATCAGATGTGCCAATACTAGAGTGAGTCATTAAACCAAGGACTTTAAATCACTCGGGTAGACACAGAAGGATTTTGTTAAATTTAAAGAATTGGATGGCAGTTCTGGTCCCTTAACTGACTTGTATCGCTGAATATTCCAATAACTTATGTGGACCTCAACGTTTGTAATTTGCAAGAGTTTGCAGTAAAGGTTGCTGAAAAGAATTTCCATATTCCTGCCTTCCTTCCTTTCTTGCGTTCCTTCACTGCACTTTCTTTTCTTCCTTTCTTTTCCCTCTCTCTCTCTTTGCCTTGGTTCCTCCTTTACTTTCCCCAGTGCTAGTGAAAGAATTCCAGACTGTCTAGATTCCATCTATAAAAAATCTTGCATCTCCCCAGTCTATCTCAGCATAATCACTTGTTGTCATGGTGGTGTAGCAGCAGAGTTGCAGAGCCAGAGACCTGGGTTCGATCCTGACTACGGGTGCTGCCTGTAAGGAGTTTGTACATTTTCCCCTGACCTGCGTGGGTTTTATCCGGGATCTCTGGTTTCCTCCCACACTCCAAAGGCACACAGGTTTGTAGGTTAATTGGCTTGGTAAATTTGTAAATTGTCCCTTGTGTATGTTGATTAGCGTTAATGTGCTACCTCAGTGCCATTTTGCTTCATTCCCCTTTTGCCCTGAATTCTGTCGCTGTTTGATGTTGATCAAGAACCCGGTGTGCGACCTTGCATCACCCGGCGTGGCTTTAATGGCCGCGGGACAATCGCCATCGCCAGCCGGGGGCTTTGACTTTGACTCTGACATCGGGGGGGGGGGGGGAGAGTGCAGTGCAGAGATAAGTTTTTTTGGCCTTCCATCACAGCGATGTGATGGATGTTTATGTAAATTATGTTGTGTCTTGGGTCTATTTGTTTGTAATGTATGGCTGCAGAAACGTCATTTCGTTTGGACCTCAAGGGGTCCAAATGACAAATAAATTGAATCTTGAATCTTGACGAACACAGTGACAGAGTTTTCACACCTCCATAGGAATGCTGATCAGTTTCTGCTCAGTTAGGAAGTGACTACCAGTTGTTCCGATGTCTTAAATAGATTCTGTTAATGTCCTGTCATTTTTGGTTTAGTTTCGAGTCACAGCGCGAAAACAGGCCCTTCGTCCCGCTGAATCTACGCCAACCAGTGACCCCTGCACATTAACTCTATCCTGCACACAGGAGGAACAACTTAAGGGCCGGCCGAAAAAGTGGTCTAATTGTGATAGGCCCTTTACAATTTTACTAAGCTCATTTTACCTACAAACCTGTATTCAGTCAATTTATTGAGTGAAAATAAAAAATATATTTTTATAAGGCCAGGGTGGGAGAGAAACATTTATCTGTGGGAGAGAAACATTTCAGATTTGACACTTTTTAATCATTACTGGTGGAAAAAGGAAAGAAAACACTGAAGCTGCACAGATGCACAGAAGAGAGGAAGGGATGGATAGGACAAAGGGAATATCTGTGATAAGATGGAGAAGAGGGAATAACTCGGATAGGGATGGATTGGACAGAGGGAATACCTCTGATACGGTTGTCAAGGGGACAAATTCTAGTTCATTAGATGGATGAGTTAATGGGGGTCAATTAAAGTGGGAGAAAATGGAACAAAAGCAATGAGATGATAACAATTAGAGTGTGAGAATAGGGATAAATAAAGGTGGGAAGTTGTGAAGAGCAGTGCTGTCAACATGCCCAGCATGCTACTAGAGAGAGACAATCTGAGCCGATTACCACAGATGGATGAGTTGTAAGAAAAATGACTCTCTGAGAATGTTGGGCTATTTCTCATGCAGCAAGTAATGGAGAAGGCTAAATCTGGACAGCGTTGGTGCCCGAAGACCTGGGTGGACAGGTAAGCATGGGAGTGGAATGGAGTATTGATGCACAGATGATAGGAGATCTGATTAGTTGCAGTGGATTGAAAGTGGAATAAAACACTGATGCAGAATTAGTGTGCCATTTCTTGACTTTACCACATTATGTAATGGATGAATGGCCTCTGTTGATCTTTATTGTCTTCATATTTTCAGCCACAAGGATAAAAATCCTACCTCTGGACACCCATCAAACGAGGCTTTTTGATCCAGTTCCGTTTAGTTTATTGTCACGTGTACCGAGGTACAGTGAAAAGCTTCTGCTGACTGGATTGCATGCAGCAAAAAGGCAATGCATGATTACAATCGAGGTGTACAGTGTATTTACAGTACATTTACAGTACAATGCAATATTTAGTGCTAGGTAAAGCAGGGAAGGGAGGGACATGGATCATACACCTGCAGGCACATTAGTTATCTTGGCATTATGTTTGGCACAGACACACAGACATTATGGGCTGAAGGACCCGAGGCTGTGTTGTACTTTTCTGTGTTCTAAATTCTAAATAAGAGGCTGTTCTGACATCAAGAGCCCAATTTAGCTCAAGACCCAAACTAAAACCCAAGGACTACGAAAGGTAAGTTTCTCATTTACTTTTCATCCTTCAAATACTGCATCACTCAACAAATGATTCCCATAGAGTTTAGCTGCCAATTAAGTGAAATGCTGGAAATAGTGAATAATATCACCAAGAGAGAATAGGAGTCTCTCAATGTAAAACCACCTAGACAGCAAGCAGCAGATATAATGACGTGATTTAAGATTTAAGATTAAGCAGAAATAGTCTACAATCATTCAACCTTTTAATAATTGAATTGCCATTATCAGAATCTCTCTTCAATTGGCACAATGGAACACTAATATTCCATTTCCTTTCCATTTTTAGCCTAAATCCAGATATTTTGACCTCTTTAGAATCATTTAAAAATGTAGGCATTTGAAATTATTTTAATTCCAGTCACAGGCGAAATTACCATTGTACAAAATCTTTTAGCAGAAAGGCATAAATTTAATTACATGCTGCATTGGAACGTCTATTGTTCCAACGTCACTCAGTGATCAGCTTTTATAACCGCTGAGTGACTGGAAGGGCTGTTTTATATTCACACCGAGATTTGCACATTGGGAACACAAAAAATACAAGCTCCTAGTAGTTTGTCTCTTAACCATGGTCTTATTTCAACCAACACAACTCCCAAATGAATTTGTCGTACCATCCTTGGTGGCTGTGTAGGAGATGATATATTGGGGAAACTGATGCTGGTTAATATCACACTTCCCCGGCCAGTTAGGTCATAAGTTCATAAATTATAGGAGCAGATTTAGGCCATTCGGCCCATCAAGTCTACTCTGCCATGCAATCATGGCTGAACTATCGATCCCTCTCAACCCCATTCTCCTGCCTTCTCCCCATAACCCCTGACACCCATACTAATCAAAACTCTGTCCATTGAACAATTACTAATAATGTGATTAGCATAGATATGTACTTGTTGATCAGCATAAATTAAATGGACCCTAGGGTCTATTACTGTGGTGTAGGATTCCATGACACTCTAACATTGACCATATCACACCACGATGTCAGTGGCAGCTGCCACGAAGGACCATGGGAAGTCGTAATGGCGGCATGGTGGCTCAGCAGTAGAGTTGCTGCCTGACATTGCCAGAGATCCAGGTTCAATCCTGACCACGGGTGCTGTCTGTGTGGAGTTTGCACATTCTACCTGTGACCGCCTGGGTTTTCTCCGGGAGCTGCAGTTTCCTCCCACATTCTAAAGATGTGTAGGTTTGTAGGTTAATTGGCTTCTGCAAATTATCCCCAGTGTGTAGGATAGAATTAGTGTTTGGGTGATCACTGGTTGGTATGGACTCTGGGCTGAATGGCCCGTTTCCACGCTGTATCTCTGAAACTAAAACTAAAACTAACTACGATGCGCATTAATAGGCCCTCCTATCGTCTACGGGATCCAGCTACCCCATTCCACACTAAACCTCACCCTGCACATCTTGCAGGGAACATCGCTCCGAGCAAAAACCAAGGCTAAAGTTTATTTGAGAATAAAAGGATAGCGTGTGAAAAAAGTCTAGAAAGTCCACAGCATAGATCCTTGAAACATTGGCCTTTAAATACTGTTTATATTATTAATGTATTAATGCTTACTATAACCGCACCACTGTAATATATCACACTACCTTTCAATACTAGACAGAGCATTGTTGTACAAACACCTCCAGGGTTTATCCAGCAATATTGCAGTCTCACATATTAGGGTTCCAGCTAAAGCCACCTTTCATCCTAGGTCTGAGAGTCCTTTGTAGAATATTTTGGCCTCGTATAAGAACTGGTTGGGTTTAGTTTAGAGATACAATGTGGAAACAGCCTCTTCAGCCCCCCGGGTCCGCACCAACCAGTGATCACCGCACATTAACAGTGTCCGACACACACTGGGGACAATTTACATTTATCCCACACCAATTAACCTACAAACCTGTACGTCTTTGGAGTGTGGGAGGAAACCGAAGATGTCGGAGAAAACCCCAGCCACGGGGAGAACGTGCAAACTCTGTACCGACAGCACCCATAGTCGGGATCGAACCCGGGTCTCTGGCGCTGCAAGAGCCGTAAGGCACCAACCCTACTACTGCGCCACCGTGCCTCTGTTCTGCTGAGCACACTCATGTCTCTACAGTCCTCTTTGTTTTATTATTAAAACATCTGTCAGGCCCAAACGACAGATGGCAACAGGAGTTGCAGTGAATAAAATGTAATTATGAGCTGAATTGGAGAGGTGAGGGGTGATTATTCTTCACATTATGCAGCTGGTTCTAATCCAAGAGATCTACATAATTGAAAGTTCTTTCATTCTCTCTTGAGAAGACCAAGGTTGGGAGATGGAGCCATACAGCGTTGAAACAGGCCCTTCGGCCCAACTTGCACACACCTTCCAACATGTCCCATATACATTAGTCCCGCCTGGCTGTGTTTGGCCCATATCCCTCTCAATCTGTCCTATCCAAGTACCTGTCTAATTGCTTCTTCAATGTTGCAATAGTCCCTGCCTCAACTACCTCCTCTGGCAGCTCCTTATATATAATATGAGGAGCGGGTTTTCGTACATCTACATAAAATGTTGGCTTCAACATTTCTGGAATTGACAGGTCTGTTCCGCAGCTACAAGTAAGCATGTAATTGTTCTGTTATCAGTATCCGTGACCATTAAACACTCTAGACTTGTCCAGTCAAGGTCACCACACTATGGAGAGGATGCAGAGGTAATTCACCAGGATTTGCTTTGGTGGAACATTTCAATTATGAGAAAGGACTTGGAGTAGAAGAAACTGACTGGGATCCTCATCCAAGTATATACAATTATGATGGGAATAGATAGAAATATTGAGAAGTGTGCTCCCTATAGCTTTAGTGTTTATCAATATAAGTTTAAGATAAGGGAGAGCAGGTTAGAGGGGATCAGAGGAATTTATTTTCATCCAGAGAAAGGTTGGCAACTGGAAAGCATTGCCTGATGTTGTGTTGGAGCCAGATGCACTTGTAATCTCTGCACAAGTAACTAGGCCAGCACTTGAGTAACCAAGGCATAAATGTGGTATGGATACGCAGGTATATCAGATTAGTATTGATGGGTACTTAATAGTTTAGAGATACAGCGCGGAAACAGGCCCTTCAGCCTAAAGTCCGCGCCAGTCAGCGATCCCCTTATATTACCACTATCCTACAGACTAGGGAGCATTTTTACCAAAGCCAATTAACGTACAAGCCTGTATGTCTTTGAAATGTAGTAGGAAACTGGAGCACCTGGGGAAAACCCACTTGGTCACAGGGAGAACGTAAAACTCTATACAGACAGCATCCGTAGTCAAGATCGAACCCGGGTCTCCAGCGCTGTAAGGCTGCAACTCTCCCGCTACGCCACCGTGCCACCCCAACTTAATTGTTGGCCTGGCACGCAGGATCTGCTTCCCCATTCTGTGACTTCAAATTGAATTGAATATCACTGGTGACAGTAACATTATAACCTTGTTAATATATATGAGGCCAAAGGAATTAAATGAATATTACCTGTCTTTAAATAGTAAAGTTTAATATTTCAACATATAAATATATCATCAATGACAGTGTAGACAATGAAGATCGAGAATCTCCTCTTATAGTAATGATTCTGTGCATAAAACATTTAGATTAATTTTATAATTGAAAGGCACTATTTTACAGAATTCACTTCACCCTTAAAATTGTATAAAACATTAATGATTATCCTTCCAATGCTGCAGACAGATACTGCATTTGTCTTATCAGCTTTAGCTTAGTTTAGAGATACAGCGTGGAACCAGGCCCTACGGCCCAACAAGTCCGCGCCAACCAGCGATCCCCGCACGCTAACGCTATCCTGTGCACCAGGAATAATTTACATTTATACCAACCCAATTAGCCAACAAACCTGTATGCCTTTGGAGTGTGGGAGAAAAGTTGAGCTTGCCAGAGAAAACCAAGGCAGGTCAAGGGGAGAATGTACAAACTCCATACTGACAAGCACCCGTAGTCAGGATCAAACTCGTGTCTGTGGCGCAGCAAACAGCAACTCTACCGCTGCACCACCGTGCCGCCATTTATGAGAATTATGTATAAGTATATGGTTCACAATGTCCTCCAGCCTCAGTCTGGGTTTCTGGATCAGTGCTGGGGGTGAATATATTGAGTGGATGACCTGAGTTTGGTTTCCATCATCGATCTTCTACAAAAGGCAAAGTTCCTCTTTAAGTGACATTATAGATAGCATTGCCAATGGAATGTCACTGAAGGCGTGATACCAATGTTCTACCTCCTCCATGTGCCATCATGTTCGACATATGAAAGACCTTGAAGGAAAATCAACAACTTTGTACAACTCATCGTACAGCTTGAATTTTTCTTTGCAAGCGAAGTTTCATTGAAATTGAATCATGAATCTTGAAATGAGTTTTCAAGCAAAGAAAATTGATATCTCTGATTACCCCGGGCACACCATTCTTTCTTCCTCTTGAGGTATTAACAGACATTAAAAAAGCGCATTCTGAAGGTAAACCAATTAATTAAGGAGAAGCAACATCTTGAACACACTACAATCTTTTAAAGATGGATTATGCTGTATTGATTTCCCTTCAGTGGCCTTATCCACGGTAATGCAGACGATGGGCGAATAAATACACACAAGGACATTGATTGCTTGAGCAAATATTCAAATCCTTGTATAATATTGGCTGGAGGCATGGGGAAGTTTACAATTGTTGACTAAGGGATTTTAATGCTACTCTGCCCTCTACTGGCAAGGAGTAGTGTCCTCTGATTTAAATGGGGCATTGGAGAGCACAGCACTCTGTGGGAAGAAACTGCAGATGCTGGTTTAAACCGAAGATAGACACAAAAAGCTGGAGTAACTCAATGGGCAAATGCTCTCTCTGTAAGAAATTGCAGAGAATTGTGGACACAGCCCAGACCACCACACAGACCAACCTCCCTTCCATTGACTCCATTTACACCTCACGCTGCCCTACTGAGGCCAGCAGCATCGGGCAAAAGGCATAGAAGTGTGAAAACGAACACCTTCAGATTCAGGGACAGTTTCTTCCCACTTGTTATCCGGCAACAGAACCATCCTACCAAAAACTAGAGAGCGGTCCTGAGCTACTGTCTACCTCATTGGAGACCCTCTGGCTATCTTTGATCGGACTTTACCTCGCACTAAACGTCATTCACGTTATTCTGTATCTGTACACTGTGGATGACTCATTTATAATCATATATAGTCTTTCCGCTGATTAGTTAGCACGCAAAAGAATAATGCTTTTCACTGTACCTCGTTATATGTGCCAATAAACTAAACTCAACTCAATTGATTTAGATAATATATCACATGAATGATACTAACTAACTGAGAAAAAACAACATCCAAGCATTGTATTTTGTGTGAGAAGGAACTGCAAATGCTGGTTTAAACTGAAGTTAGACACAAAATGCTGGAGTAACTCAGTGGGACAGGCAGCGTCTCTGGAGAGAAGGAATGGGTGACGTTTCGGGTCGAGATCCTTCTCCAGACAGGGTCTTGACCCATATAAGCTGCCTGTCCTGCTGAGTTACTCCAGATTTTTGTGGTTTATCCTCGGAGCTCGGAGACGAGAGCTCTGTTCAATTCAATCTGCGTTCTGCAAGAATGTGCGTAAGCTTGGATGTTATGATGTAAAATAAGTAACAATAATAATAGATAATAGACAATAGGTGCAGCAGTAGGGCATTCGGCCCTTCGAGCCAGCATCGCCATTCAATGTGATCATGGCTGATTATCCACAATCAGCACCCCGTTGCTGCCTTCTCCCCATATCCCCGACTCCGCTATCTTTAAGAGCCCTATCAAGCTCTCTCTTAATATTCTGTCAATTTTCACTGATTTCAAAAGTAACATTTGAAATTTCGTTGTCATGCCCAAAATATGTGCAAAACACAACATTGATCTTCAAGCTAATTCTCCCTTTTTCTCGTTCTTGTATCTTTCTATCTTTCCTTTCCCCCCCACACCTATCCCCTCTATTAGAAACATAGAAACATAGAAAATACGTACAGGAGGCGGCCATTCGGCCCTTCGAGGCAGCACCGCCATTCATTGTGATCATGGCTGATCGTCCCCAATCAATAACCTGTGCCTGCCTTCTCCCCATATCCCTTGATTCCACTGGCCCCCTAGAGCTCTATCTAACTCTCTCTTAAATCCATCCAGTGACTTGGCCTCCACTGCCCTCTGTGGCAGGGAATTCCACAAATGCGGCAGGGAATTCCACGAATTCCACAAAATCCTCTCTCCTATGCATCTTCTTTTACTGCCTTCTTGTGCACTTTCTTTGTCCTTCGTTGTCCTCTGCATTTCTATACTTCTTCGTCTCTCTATCTCTTCCTCTCCGTCCCCATTGCTTTCCACATCTCCATGGCTTGGCCTAATGTTTTAACCTGCTGTTGCCTTGTCTGTCTTCTTTTCCCTTGTTGCTTTTTTGCCTTGCTGTTTGTCTCCCGACCTCTTTCTGGTCTTTTTTTCTTTACTGGTTATCTTTTCTGCAGATGTACTATTCTCTCAATCTCTTTAACTTAATGTTAACTTAGAGTTAACTTAACCGAACTCCACCTCGATTTCCCCCAACTTAACCCTCGTCATTCCACCTTTTTGTACTTTCTACCTGTGACCACGTGGGTTTTCTCCAGGTGCTCCGGGTTCCTCCCACACTCCAAAGACATACAGGTTTGTCAATTAATTGGCTTTGGTAAAATTGTCAAATAGTCCCTAGTGTGTAGGATAGTGCTGGTGTGTGTACGGGGTGATCACTGATTGGTGTGGACTCGGTGGGCTGAAGAGCCTGTTTCTCCACTGCATCTCTAAAGACTAAAGTCTAAAGTTAATTCTTAAAGTACACGCTCCATGACACAAAATTCTGGAGAAACTCAGCGGGTGAGGCAGCATCTATGGAGAGAAGGAATTGGCGATGTTCCGGGTCAAGACCCTTCTATAGGCAAAAGGCATCCGTGGAGAAAAAAGATCAGTGAAGGCATGGAATCTAATGCTCTTTGCACAAAAGAGTTGCAGACTAACAGAACCAAACCTCTGTACTACACCCATTTCTCTTACTCATTCACAAGCATCCCTCAGTTAGATTAGCACATGGGTCGACAGAAATATTTCCACCGAGTAAACACTTTAAATTGCAATTGAGACTGAGTTTCCCAACATTATAATCTAGACTTCAATTTAAAAGTAAAGTGTGTAAAATGACGAGAGGAATGGTTCAGGGTATCTAAATCTAAATTTTATTAATTATTTAAGTTATGACATCGGATGGAAGCTGCATACCAAATCTCGTTGCGCTTATGTGCAATGACAATAAAATATATTATTATTATTATTATTATTATAGGTAGACACACAGAATCTCTTGCCCAGAGTAGGAGAATCAAGAACCAGAGGACATAGGTTTAAGGTGCAGGGTGAAAGATTTAGTGGGAATCTGAGGGGTAACATTTTCACATAAAGGGTGGTGAGTGTATGGAACGAGCTGCCGGAGGAGGTAGTTGAGGCTGGGACTATTGCAATGTTTAAGAAACAATTGGACATGTACAAGGATAGGACAGGTTTGGAAGGATAAGGGATGAACGCAGGCAGGTGGGACTAGTTGACATAGGACATGTTGGGTCGGTGGCGGCAAGTTGGGCGGAAGTGCCTGTTTCCACATTGCATGACTCTCTGACTCGATGATTAAACTGTTGGAGGAAGTCGGGGGAGTGATGCACAATCTCAACTCAAAACGTTGACCAGCTGTTTGCCTCCACAGATGCTGCTTGACCTGCTGAGTTCTTCCAGCAGTTTCTTATTTTCTCTAGATTCCAGCATCTTTTATGGCTGGATTTAAAAATAGCTTCTAGGCAGTAAAGGCCCTGAGTTCATGGCAGGCACTATATGAGTTGAAATTCCACATCCCGTTCTTATCATCATTTTCTGAACACCAAGTGCTGATGCAAGTTGAAATCAACCAGGTAAACTCATTTTCTTTCAGTGAGTTTCCCAAGTAAGTTATTCATTTTGCTGTCAGTTTGAAGTAGGATTCTCTGCTAGATGTTGCCGTTCACTATTGCTGCCCTTTTGCCTTCTGCACTCTTCCTCTGCATCAGGAACTATTTTGTTCCACCCAAGAAGTCAATCACTACTCGAATGGCTGACACGACAAACACATCTTCTCGCTTTGCCTTGGTGCACTGGAAATAATAACGAACCTAGACTTCAATGCACTTGAATGTACCCGTCATCCTTCATCTGTGCACTGTGGACGGCTTGATTATATTCGTCTTCTTTGAGTGGATCGCTCACAAGCAAAAGCTTTTCACCGTACCTCGGTGAATAATTTAATGAACTATACTAAAACTAAAAAAGTTGTGTGATTGATCAGGAAGCAAACAGGAGCAATGGTACACGTGGTAATTACATGGTGCACCTCGAAGTTATCAGATCTTTTTTTTCTTTCAGTCCTTGCTCGGTGCTGACTTCTCTTGAGCATGTTGGGAGTGGGGTCAGACTGTTGCTGAATGGCTGCTTCAGAGGCAGAGGGGACTGGACTCTGCTATCTGGTGACCTCTGCTGGAATCTCTGGGTATAGGGCTGGAACTGGACTCAAAGGTCGGGTTCCTAGCTGTTGAGAAAGTGCTCAGCGTGGTAATCAGTAGAGGAACTAACCAGAAAAGAAACTAATGAGCAAAGGTGGGCCCTTAGAGAGCGTGAATATCCTGAATTCTTCTCCTCCTTGTCACCAGTTCTCACTGTTTACCCATCCATAACCCCCTCCTGGTTCCCTTTTTAACCAAAGGTACACAAAATTGCTGGAGAAACTCAGCGGGTGCAGCAGCATCTATGGAGCGAAGAAAATAGGCGACGTTTCGGGCCGAAACCCTTCTTCAGGTAGGGTTTCGGCCTGAAACGTCGCCTATTTTCTTCGCTCCATAGATGCTGCTGCACCCGCTGAGTTTCTCCAGCAATTTTGTGCACCTTCGATCTTCCAGCATCTGCAGTTCCTTCTTGATCCCTTTTTAACCATGTTGATTCTTAGGAGTATATGGCTCCTCTATTAAAGCCTCTTTTAAATCGTATTCCTCTCTCATCACTTGTTAGTAAGTTATCAAGGCAAACCCTGATGTTTAATTTAGAGATACAACACGCCCCCCGAGTCCGCACCTACCCGTGATCCCCGCTCATTAACACTATCCTACACACACTAGGGACAATTTACATTTATACCAAGCCGATTAGCCTACAAACCTGTACATCTTTGGAGTGTGGGAGGAAACCGGAGCTTCCCGGAGAAAACCCACGTGGTCACGGGGAGAACGTGCGAACTCCGTACTGACAAGCAGCCGTAGTTCGGATCGAACCCGGGTCTCTGGCGCTGTAAAGCAGCAACTCTACCGTTGTGCCACCGTGTATGGACATTCAAACAGGAAAACATTCACTTATCATTGTGGATCGTTGCAAGCGAGGATCGAGGGACTCGGCTGTTTCCTCTTCCCGACCCTGATTCACTGTGAACAACTATCAAGCTTCTCCTTTCCCCTACCTGGAATATTAACCAAGTGCAGACCAAGAACTGGCACAACCAGTTAATGTCAATGATAAATTCAACAGCCAATTCAAACTTGTCTTTATATTGTAAGGTTGGTTCAGATATTGGGCACCTTTTGGCCCACACAATCTCATTCTTCCAAAGCACTGTCTACACATCATATTATAACGCTATTTCTTAAATGACACCAGTGCCCTGGTCTTGGACACACTTCATAACAAACTGTGCCAATCATTGATTGGCTTCTGTCCAATGAACTTCATAATTGGCAACTTGCCTTGCATTTGCCCTTCCTTGTCCTGTGCTACACAATCAACTCCCGGCTATTTTCAGCGCCCAATATAATATTGCATATGAATGATTCAGACTTCAGCATTTTTGAATGGTGCATTTATATCACAGAACTGCAGTTTCAAATGGTAGTGCTGGTGGACTTGAAAACACCCGTGTTGATAGATCCACTCAATTTATAGGGGGGAGAAAAAGATGCAATTAATTTTCATGACACCAGGCCAACCAAATATTTTCAATATGCATCACTATTGTTGTGTAGAAAATGAGGCATAGCAAGCTCCTTCTTCTTATTCTTGCGTATGGCGTGCACAGCCTAAAGTTGTAGGACAACTTGTTCTATTTGATCTTATTTTGATTGATTGCATTTGTCGAAACAAGGTGGACCACGTGAAGGTTGCAATCGTCCACCCCAGCAAACTCCAGAACAATGGGATAACTTCTCTATCTTGTTCAAAATAATGCCCTGGGATATTTCATCTTAGGGCCAATATTAGCTGGATTTAACATCTTGTCTGATGGACGGAAGATAGACACAATATGCTGGAGTAACTCAGCGGGTTAGGCAGCATTTCCAGAGAGAAGAAACGTGTGACATTTTGGGTGGAGACCCTTCTTCAGACTGTAGACTGGTATTCGTCCCAGTTGTATTGGGAATACAAATATAGATTTGGAGCTCAAGCTCTGGAGTGGGGCATGAACTCCCAACGTTTTAACTTGTTTAGAAGTTATTGACTTCTTCCGAACTTTTAGCACGTCCCTATCAGTCCTGTCCCAAGCACATTGTCCATTTTATTCTTAACCTCTCTGTAAAATATATATTTATTTATTTGCACCTGTTTCTCTTGCTTTTTTTAAAAATTTAGTAACTGCAATTATACCAAGCCAATTAACCTACAAACCTGCACCTCTTTGGCGTGTGAATGGAAACTGAGCTCGCGGAGAAAACCCATGCGGTCACGGGGAGAACGTACATACTCCAAACAGACAGTGCCCGTAGTCGGGATCGAACCCTGGTCTCCGGCGCTGTAAGGCAGCAACTCTACAGCTGTGCCACTGTGATGCCCCTTGGATGGAGATAGAGAGAGAATGGGAAATAGTCTGTGAATCAAAATGATGGCTAATGCCATTGACAATACATTACACTGAAACTTAATTACAGTCTAGCTCTGCTGAAAAGGTTAAGACTCCTGTAATGTACATAATTCGGGTGGGTAATGGTTTCACAGATGTAACAATCAGAAGTTAGGCCTAGATTAAATGTTAAACATGCCCCCAAATTAGGTCAGAACTATAATAGAGAGAAAATAATATTTAAATGTGGGTCATGATAGAGAAATAGGATATTAAACAACACATTTATTCACTCAAAATGGTATGTGTAATTCAGCTGTGGTTTAGCTCATCATAAAATATAAATGAGGGAAGCCATTCTAGGTCATCTTACGTTAACCATCCAGAAGAAACAGATTTCTAAAGTGAATTAATGTATTTTTTTGGATTTGCTGCCCACAGAGAAAGTTCATTCCAAGTGTTTGATCGATTTCCTGGTATGCATTTCTCAATCATTGACACTTACCACGAAAATTCAGATACATTATTCCTTACATTAAGTTTAAGAAGGAACTGCAGATGCTGGAAAATCAAAGGTAGTCACAAATGCTGGGGAAACTCAGCAGGTGAGGCAGCATCTATGGTGCGAAGGAAATAGGTGACGTTTCGGGTCGAGACCCTTTTTCAGACTCCACCCTCATATAAGTCTGAAGAAGGGTCTCGATCGGAAACGTTGACATGGTCCTTTAAGTGGCCATATTAACATCTGCCAACAAGTGGTTTGTGGCTCGCTTAATTAGCACAGGATGACCGTGATGTAAAAATATTTATTTCCATGTGAAAATAATAGGGAAGCCAATTATTTTAATATAGTCAGCACTAAACACGAGCACAGATACTGTCCACTGGTTGTATGCACGTCCTTATATTTGATTTAATTTAGTTTGGTTTCAGTTTAGTTTTAGTTTAGTTTGAGAGACAGCATGGAAACAGGTCCTTCAGCCCACGGGGTCAGTGCCAACCAGCGATCCCCATCCTCTAACATTGTTCTACACACAAGGGACAATTTACAATCTTTACACCTGCACGTATTTTCCATGTTTCTATCACTTGTCTGTTTAGTTTAGACATACAGTGCCTGTGAAGACAGCACCCGTAGTCAGGATCGAACCTGGGTCTCTGGTGCTGTAAGACAGCAACTCTACTGCCCCACCACCTTGCCAGCCTACTTGACCGACTTGCAACTGAAATTTTGGTTGCCATTACAAGTCTTGGCCATTGTACCGTGTACATTTATCGCTGGTGGCCGAAAATATGCTCATTTGCTCATTTTATCTATTTTTGCAGAGAGACATTGTGTTCTGTTGTTAGACCGTGTTACTGGAAAAAACATGATGTGCTGTTCAAGTTAATTTGGAAACAGGAAACCTTCCTCGGTGAAATTACAGACCTAAGATAGAAACATAGAAAATAGGTGCAGGAGGAGGCCATTCAGCCCATCGAGCCAGCACTGCCATTCAGTGTGGTCATGGCTGATCATGCCTGCCTTCTCCCCATATCCCATGATTCCGCTAGCCCCTAGAGCTTTATCTAACTCTCTTTTAAATCCATCCAGTGAATTGGCCTCTGCTGCCTTCTGTGGAAGAGAATTCCACAAATTCACAACTCTCTGGGAGAATTTTTTTTTTCTTATCTCAGTTTTAAATGGCCTTCCCTTTATTCTTAGACTGTGGCCCCTGGTTCTGGACTCCCCCAACATTGGGAACATTTTTCCTGCATCTGGGATCTATAATTTCATTCAAGTATTAAATCTTTGTCAAGATTTGAAACAAAATCATTGATTCTGTTTTTGCCTTGTAGAAAGTGGATTCTGTCCAGAAAGCCATTTTCAGAGGGAACAAATTTGAACCTCACAACCACTGAATTGTTATGGGCCATTTGAACTGAGTCTCTAATGGGGCTGTCCCACTGTATGAGCTAATTCAAGAGTTCTCCCGAGTTTCCCCTGATCCGAACTCGGAGAATTACGGTAATAGCCACTCGTAGGTGTTCGGAACTCTCGGGGATATTTTTCAACATGTTGAAAAATCTTCACGAGTCTTCCCGAGCTTACTGCGTTTCCCAAGTACCTGCCGTTAGCGTTACGAGCCGCTAAGAGACGTCCCGAGCTCCGACGTACCCGCTCCGTACATTCTCCGTGCTTACCACGAGTTTGATTTTTTTTTTAAAACTCGGTAGAGCTCCTGAACTAGCTCGTACAGTGGGACAGCCCCTTAAGTAGAGCAACCTCCCAGTCCAAATCCCTTGTCCTTACTCAGTACCCTGTAAAAAAAAAAATCTCCCCTCAGAGCCTGGTCATTCCCTTTCTGAAGCCACTGATTGATTCTGTTAATGCCACCTTCGATAGGAGGGAAATTTCATATCATGACAACTGTGGAAGAAAAAGTTTATTCTCACACCCTCCTGATTTATTCACCCTCACATGAGACCAAAGAGAGTACAAGGGCAAATTAAACAAATCAAGTCAAAATAATGAGGTGACACCAAGTCTATAGATTTAATTGAAAGGAAAATAAACATGATCAGGAAAGAGAAGGAACGTTCAGTTCTAAGGTTGTCAAGAGAATATAAATGTGTGGACAAGTAAGAGCTTAAGGCAGTGAAACCTCCATATAAAATGTTTATGGTTGGCGTTAATACCCAAAGCAATACAAGTAGATTACTGCCTTTTACATGTTTCAAATATTCATGATTCATTCACATTTATTTTTGTTCGTATTGCTGGGATATCTAGAACTATGGTCAATATTACAATGCACACTCAAGACTGAATGCCATTGAATAGGTAATTCTGCGAGAGAATTAGATTACTGTGCGAGTATTTTGTAAAAACCCACAGTGATTGTCTTTTAATGCATTTATTCTCACGATGTGGGTACTGTCAGGAAGCTGATAATTATTATCATCCTTTCATTGCCTCAGGATCCACTTGAGAGTCAATTAGATTGTTGTGGGATTGGAATTACACAAAGTCAGCTTGGGTAAGGACAATGATTTCTTCACTGAACGACATTAATAGATCATTTGTTTTTATACAACGCTCAATTAATTTATCTTATACTTATAATGACAGAGGAGAAGGCCATGTAACCCGTTCAGTTCAACAGCCCAATGGGAAGCAATCTCATTAGTTCCATTCTCACTTCTCTTATGTTTCTCTTTACTTCCTTACAACCCTTCAATTTAATCTCACTCATGCATACACCTCAACGCCCCTTTGATTTATTTTTCCATTAACTGGTATAAAAACTTATAGTGGCCAGTTAACCTACTAATGGTGTAGGAAGGGACTGCAGATACTGGCTTAGACAGAAGATAGACACAAATTGCTGGAGTAACTCGACGGGTCAGGCAGCATCTCTGGAGAAAAGGAATAGTTAATGTTTTGGGTCATCTTTTTCTCCAGAGATGCTGCCCAATTTACTAGTGGTTCTTTCAGATGTTAGAGGAAATAAGACCACCCAGAAATAATTCCAACATTCCCAGGGAGGTTGTACATAAGGATCACTTGGGATCAGGATTGTACCCACGTCTTTGGAACTATGAGGTGGTAATACTACCTACTCTGCACTCTGTTGCCCAATTTACTGCTGATCTTATTAATTTGTATAATATTTCAAGTCTTCTTCTTCTTCTTCTTGCGTATGGCGTGCACAGCCTAAAGTTGAAGGACAACTTGTTCTATTTGATCTATTTCATTGTGCATCCCAGGTTGATTGCATTCGTTGAAACAGGGCAGACCACGTGAAGGTTGCAATCTCCCACCATAATATTTCAAGTGATTTTCAATTTTCAGGGTGGGAATTGAAACGGTGTTTTACGGATTACTAGTCCAAGCCTCTGGATTATCAATAATATAACCATGTTTTCATTTAAAGCCAAGAGAAGCACGTTGACATCAATATAATTGCCACAGATATCTAGAATCAGACATCTGGTAGAATTGCAGTTGAGCAGTTAGCTAAGAAATGGTGTCATGGCAATTTTACTTCATCTCATTAGTTAATATGTTCTTCAACATCAATGTTTTTTTCCGTATGCCAACTTAATCATTAATCCAGATTTCTTTACAAATGACAAGATTTGACATGCTGATTACTGTGATTTTCCATGTCGCAATACCCTGCAATAAACTGGCAATGAGTGAAGCCATACTTTTTGTTGCTGACAGTTTCTTTAAGTTTGTCTCTTGGGTATAGGCTTCACTGACAAGGACAAGTTTCATTATTCCCTCTGAGAAGATTGTGAAGGGCCATTTGCTTTTGAATCGCGAAACTTCAATAGTGCAATAGTGCTTTATTTCTCACATATGCAACTGCTTAGTGAATTATTTAGCATATATTACACACGCGGGCGCTGCCATTTCTGGCGCCATTATTCAAAGTCCAAAGTCCGGTCGGCACATCTGGCCATCTTTGTGTCCCGGGGGCACCTCCTGTAGCCTACCTTGAAGGTGCTGGAGGCATTACCCTGGTTCACCCTCCTACCAGCCCTCGCTTCTCACATCAACTTTGGATGTATAGTAAAGGTACTCGTGTAGTAAAGGTACACTCAATGCAGACAGTTGAATGTTCTGGGGCAGACCTATTAATTAATAAACCTATTTTTGATTAAGGTTTATTAGCAGCAGGTAGTAGAGCTGCTATCCCATTGCCCCAGATATCCAAGTTCATTTCTGTTCTCTGAGGCTCTCTGTGTGGAGTTTTCACGTACTCCTTGTGTCTGTGTGGGATTCCTCTGGATGCTCCAGTTTCCTCCCATATCCCAATGATGTGGGTTAATTGGTGACTATATAGTTCTCCTAGTTGGGTGGTGGAATCTGAGGGGGAGTTGATGGGAATGTGATTAGAACAAAATACAGAATGGGGCTATACATGAAAATATCCTTCTTTTCCTTTGCACTAATCAATATCCTCCTTTTCAATGTACATTCCCTTGCCTTGCTTCACTTTCCCAAATTCATTGTCTTACACTTTTCTTCATTAAATTTGATTTTCTTTCTGCTCAATTAACCAGATCATCTATATACATCTTAATTCAACCACATGACCAGTTTTTATACCTTAATCATCGTGTCTCCCACGTTTATAAGTTTCTAAGTCATAGGAGCAGAATTGGGCCATTTGGCCCATTGTATCAATTGCCATTCAATCATGGCTGATGTATCTTATACTCTCAATCCCATTCTCCTGCCTTCCCCCCATAACCTTTGATACAGTTATGACTGACACATTCATGTCTGAATCATTGACATGTATCAAAAAAAAGCAAGTGGCTGATAGTGCCTCGAGAGGCTCCACTGATAACAGCTTTCCAGTCAGAAACTCAATAGAGAGAACCTTGGCCTCTTGCTAACATGCCAATTCTAGAGACAATGAGTGATTTTCCCCTTGCATTCTGTGCATCTTTACATCTGTCTACCATGTAGTTCTTGTCAAACGTTTTGCTAATGCAGACTATATCAGACACTTGGTCCCATTGACCTTCCAAGTTGCCTCCTAAAAAATTCAATCATGTCAGACTTGACCTTCCCTTAACAAACAGACTAACTCTGATTAATTTGTGCCTTCCTTAATGAAGGTTTATACCGCCCTTCAGAATTGAGATTAAACTAACTAGCCTGTAATTACTTGATTTATCATTTTGTTCCTTAAACAGTAGTCAGCGATAGCGGCCCTCCAATCATCTCAAACCACTGCGTGGACAGGCTTGGAAAAGTTGGAAAATATTGGTTAGAGAAATCACAATTTCCTCACTTTGTCTTGAACAGTGAGATCATGTACTTTGGGAGTAACAATTCTGGCAAGGCATTTAAAGTAAATGGCAATCATCTTAGGAGCATTAATGTACAGAAAATGCAAGTCCATAGATCTCTGAAAGTGGTGAAAGAGGTCAAGTTTAGTTTAGTTTTAGAGATACAGCATGGGACCAGAACTTTCGGCCCACCGAGTCTGCACCGAATCAGACCCAGTTTCTCTCTATTTGCACATATTTAAAATATTTAGTTATTTGGTCTAATAGAAGTTTTATTTTCTATATTCTCATTGTAAAAAGAAGCTTGTCTTCTGAATCCAAGGACAAGGGCCGGAGGACAGATGTGATGCAAAAGAAAATTATATAATAAATTATATCAATGTTTATCCTAAAAAGCAAGTGAGCGATTTCACTTCTGATTATCCTTCGCCTTAGAAATGGAAATAGAGCAATTGAAAAATGTATCGCACGAGGTAACGGTTGAGTCAACAGGTAGATGATGCTGTGTACCGGTCGTAATAACATACACAACTATACCCGTGATTGCAGCTTTATATCAGTGAAGAGCTGATGTGCCCAGTGGTATTCTGACTCTGCACTGTGGAGAGCAGTGGGCAAACAACTGGAGTCAGCAGTTTCTAACTCTCAGACACAGGTGACGTAGAGGCTCAGTTTGCAGAGTCGTTGCCTCACACCCACTTGAGTTTCACCCTGACCTTGGGTACTCCGGTTTCCATCATCGTCCCCATTGACCTGCAAGTTGATATTGGTTAATTAAGTAGCCAGTGAAAATTGCCCCTAGTGTGTAAGTACCTGGCTAGAAGGGGGAGTTCTTGATGGGAACGAGGGCAGCAATAAAAATAGGATATGTGTAGGATTACAATAAATGGGTGGGTGATGGTCGGTAAGGACTTGATTGGTGAAATTGCCTGTTTATGTGCTGTATCTCTCTAGGATAATTATGACAAATGGCATTACTCAGAGCAAGGACAATTTCTCAAAGGAAAAAGAAAACTGGAATTCATGCTGAACTTTTTTGGGCATGTTCTCCAATGATACTGCCTGACCCCACACCAGGAGTAATTGATGGCAGTCAATTAACTACCAACCAGCATAACCTTGGATTATGGGAGGAATATTGGAGCACCCTGGAAGATCCTACATTGTAACAGGGAAAACATGCAAGTTCCACACGGACAGCATCGAGATCAGGATCAAACTTGGGTCACTAGAGCAGTGAAGCAGCCATATTATCCACTGCACCACCCTGGCACCTATCTCACTGGTGAGAAATTGCATACTGTAACTCTGAGGAAACCCGGAGTCTTAATGCATGATTGACACGAGGCTGGTTTGCGGGTACATGAAGAAATTGGAAAGCTAACGGAAGTTTATAATTTACTGCAAGGAGAATTTGTTCAGCTATAAAGGGCATTGGTGAATTCTCATGAGGAATACAGTGTACAGAATTGATTTTATTTAAAGAACGATGTTTTATGTGCTGGAAGCAATTCGGAGAAGGTTTAGTAAGCTAATACTTGGAATGAGCAGTGTGTTATGAAGAAAAGTTGGAGAGGACGAACTTGAAGTTTTAAAGTTTAGAATGAGGATGGGACGATTGACATACAGAAGATCCTGAGTGATGTTTGTATGGTGGATGTGGAGTGGATGTTTTCATTGAACTGAATTATTGAATTACCTTTGCTATATGAAAATAATAGCTGCCCATTTAAACTGGGTGCAAGGTGCAATTCCTATCTCAGTGGGTATGAGTCTATGGAACTCCCTTCTGCAAGAGAGGTGGCAAAAGAGTCTTTTAATATTTTTACGATAGGGGTGGAGAGATTCTTGGTCAGTTAGGGATGAAAGCTGACTGCAGATAGATAGGAATGCAGAATTGAATGTATAATCACATCAGTCATGTAGCGTTGAAATTGCTCATTGTATCTAAAGCTACAAGGGATTCAAAGAGCCAAATGGCTCACTGTTACTTTCATTTTCCCATGGTTTCACGTTTTGTGCCACTGGGGCAGCAACAGGCCTTTAAAAGCCTCCTGGAAGACATGAAGATAGACACTAAATGCTGGAGTAACTTAGTTGGTCGGGCAGCTTCGCTGCAGAAAAGGGATAGGTGATGTTTTAAGTCTCAGTTATTATAGGTATAGAGTTCTTTACTTGGCCAATAAGGCCCATTGTCTTGCCGGCGTTGCAGGGTTGGTCGGACCAAGCATGGCCATTGCTGTCTTCCACCGCTCTGTGCCGCTGTAAAAGGTGCATGTGCTAGGTGCCACATGAATGTCAGTGGGTGAGAACTGAGTTTTCTCTTGTTGAATATTATCATTGTCTGGTACTTTGTGTGGCATGAATGTTACCTGTCAACTACCAGCCAAGGCATGGATCTTGAGGAAATTGGAGGAACAGCACCTGGGGACCTTGCGTCCGGATGGCATTAACATTGAATTCTCCCAATTTTACTAGCCCTTGCTGTCTCCTCCCCTTCCTTAACCCTCTAGCTGTCTCCTCCCACCCTCCCATCCGCCCGCCCTCGGGCTCCTCCTCCTCCCCTTTTCCTTCCTTCTCCCCCCCCACCCCCCATCAGTCTGAGGAAGGGTTTCGGCCCGAAACGTCGCCTATTTCCTTCGCTCCATAGATGCTGCTGCACCCGCTGAGTTTCTCCAGCAATTTTGTGTACCTTCGATCTTCCAGCATCTGCAGTTCCTTCTTGAACACATGGATCTTGGTATATTTGGATGTGGCCTGGTTTGTTATCCAAGGAATTGTGAATGGTGCTGAGCATTGCACAATCATTGGTGGATGTCCCTACTTCTGACCTTTGAATTGAAGGAAGGACATTGATGAAACAACTGAAAATGGTTGGGCAGAGGACCCTGTCCTGAGGTACTCCTCCAGAGATGTCTTGTGAATAAGATGATTAGCCTTCAACCACCACATACAACCATCTATCACTTTGCTAACTATAATTCCTACTAGCAGAGCGATTTTCTCCAGATTCCCATCGACTCCAGTTTAGCCAAGGCTTCTTGATGCCATACTCGATCAATTACTGCCATGACGTCAAGGGCAGTTACTCTCACTTCACCTCTGGAGTTCAGCTCTGTAGTCCATGTTTGGACCAGGGCTATCATGAGATTAGGTGCTGAGTGACTCTGACAGATCTCAAACTCGGCTTCTGTGAGTTACTAAGTAAGTGTTATTTGATATCACCTTCGATGATCCCTGCCATAGCTTGGCTGATGATTGTGGGTAGGCTAATGGAGTTGCAATTGGAATTATTTTATTTATGGTACAGATCAGGCTTGTAGTACATATTCAGCCAATGTTCCCTTGCACCATGGTTAAGATTGCAATGCTTGGATCATACCTTCATGTTCTCTGCTGTTCAATAACAAGAGAGAATGTAATTCACAACTTTTGAAGGCACTTTTGTTGGCCTCTTATTTGCAACGCTAAATGACAAACTGTAGGATTTTGCAAATACTTTTGGATTCACTATGAAAGTTAAAGATGACAGTAGTCATTTGACAAACAGGCAATTGGCTCTGTGCCCTGCTCCTGGGTAGTTGTGATTGGACCAAGTGAACAGCAGAGATTATTTAATGAGATTTAGTCGGGGAAATGTTCCATCTACGACCTGAACAGATATGTCTTCCAGCTGAGAAATCTTCACCCTTCCTCCTTCCAATTTCGGCACTTTGTCTTAGTCTGCCAGTCGCTCTGCTAAATCTCTATGCCATGCTGCATTGCAAAGGGAATACCTATCAATACAGTACTTCCATTCTGAAATACACAAAATCCTTACATTCAGCTCCTTATTTATCATTCCCTTCAGATTTTAAAGAACTCTGGACCACAATAAATCCAGATTGGCCAATAGCATGAGGCAGTAGGAATCGATCAATAGACAATAGACAATAGGCGCAGGAGTAGGCCATTCGACCCTTCAAACCAGGGCCTACCCACAATCAGCAGCCAAGCCAAGCTTATCCCCTGACTCCGCTATCTTTAAGAGCCCTATCTAGCTCTCTCTTGAAAGCATCCAGAGAACCGGCCTCCAGCACCCTCTGAGGCAGAGAATTCCACAGATTCACAACTCTCTGTGAGAAAAAGTGTTTCCTCGTCTCCATTCTAAATGGCTTACTCCTTATTCTTAAACTGTGGCCCCAGGTTCTGTTCTCCCCCAACATCGGGAACATGTTTCCTGCCTCTAGCGTGTCCAACCCTTAACACTCTTGTATGTTTCAATAAGATACCCTCTCATCCTTCTAAACTCCAGAGTGTACAAGCCCAGCTGCTCCATTCTCTAAGCATATGACAGTCCCGCCATCCCGGGAATTAACCTTGTAAACCTACGCTGCACTCCCTCAATAGCAAGAATGTCCTTCCTCAAATTAGGGGACCAAAACTGCACACAATATTCCAGGTGTGGTCTCACTAGGGCTCTGCACAACTGCAGAAGGACCTCTTTGCTCCTATACTCGACTCATCTTGTTATATGCTCCAGAAAAAAAACCACACGTCAAGGAAGAAAAGATGGGGGTGAAAGATTGAATAGGAACATGAAGGGTAACTTTATCTCACAAAAAATGGTAGATGTATGGAACGAGCTGCCAGAGGAGGTAGTTGCTATTGCACCATTTAAGAAACATTTGGACAGGTACATGGATAGGACAGATTTAGAGGGATATGGGCCAGATATAGGCAGCTGGGACCAGTGTAGATGGGACACGTTGATCGATGTGGGCAAGTTGGGCTGAAGAGCCTGTTTCCATTCTGTGAGACTCTGGATGGATTGTTCATACAGTATTGTCACAGAATGTTTCCACTTCATCTGGCATTCCGTGTATGTGTACATGCTTGGCCAATAAACTTATTCATTATTATTCATTATTCAACTGTGACAATGGAAACAACATACATATTTAATCCTCCTATGATATACAATTATCATGACATTTTATTGCACTCTAATGCCTGTAGTAAGATTATAAATGTATAAACAAATGACGCCAGTAACTAGAACAATATATTATTCTCGACATTTAGCAGAATGAAGATGTTTCTGTACTACAGATGCCATTTTGGGACTGTTACCTCTGACAGATTAACATTATAGCAACCAATTCCCTAATCGGCCTTCTGCACTGGGTCAAATCCAACCAACCTCCGACTATTTGAACAAACAAATGTATTCACTGTTCTCTTACTGAACTTGTGTAGAAAGGGACAGTAGAGGCTGGTTTACACCGAAGATAGACACAGAAGTCTGAAGAAGGGCCTCAACCCGAAACATCACCTATTCATTTTCTCCCAGAGATGCTGCATGACCCGCTGTGTTACTCCAGCATTTTGTGTCTATCTTACCGAACTTTACTGGGTTTGAGGAGTGGTATGAGGATCTCGCTTGATCTTCGTTTGGTAAAAGGATTTCCAGGAATCTGTTGCAGTTGGACCCAGCAATAATCCTGAAAGGATGAATCATTTCCAGATCAGGATGATGTGGAACTGCCCTGGGTCGTGTAGCTAAGTTCTCAGCATTTTACCCATAATGGAAAACAGAATGAATGTTTTGGCTCTAGGTTTTTTTACATCACTTCCAGCAGATCTCAATGCGAGCTGCACAATATCAAACTCAAATCAACTGATGGCAATGGTCAGCGGCAATGTGGCCTTTGTAGAACAAGGTGACTAACTCTACAATCAGGTGTCTATGGATCCCATGTAAAGGAAGCACCTCCTAGAGGACAGGGTGGTCTTAAAGTCAAATAGCATGAAAACAGGCCCTTCAGTCCACAGAGTCTGTGCTGACCCCCTATCGGTCTGTATACTTCAATGAATTGCATCTCAGTTACTTAAATAATTAATTCCTATATGTCTTTACAATATTTGCTTTGACCATCCCCTGAGGTGCTGTGTTTCAAATTTCAATCATCCTTTGGATGAAAAGAACACCTCAAATCTCCCATCCCTTACCTTCAACCTATGTGCTGTGTTCACAAATACCTCAGTTGAGAGGAAATGCTTCACTTTATCTGATCGATTTATGCCCCCCACAATTGTCTATACCTTTCCATCCTCCATCTTCCCCCCTCCAGTGAATTTTCCAGTCTCTGAAGATAGACACAAAAATCTGGAGTAACTCAGCGGGACAGGCAGCATCTCTGGAGAGAAGGAATGGGTGACGTTTCGGGTCGAGACCCTTCTTCAGACTGGTTGAGGATAAGGGAAACGAGAGATATAGACGGTGATGTGGAGAGATAAAGAACAATGAATGAAAGATATGCAAAAAAGTATCGATGGTAAAGGACACAGGCCATTGTAATTTGTTGCAGGTTGAAAATGAGAAGCTGGTGTGCCGGGTGGGGGAGGGATAGAGAGAGAGAGGGAATGCCGAGGCTACCTGAAGTGAGAGAAATCAATATTCATACCACTGGGCTGTAAGCTGCCCAAGCGAAATATGAGATGCTGTTCCTCTAATTTGCATTTAGCCTCATTCTGACAATGGAGGAGACCAGTGTATAAGAGTCCACATCTTGAACAACGGATACAGTAGATGAGGTTGGAGGAGGTGCAAGTGAACCTCTGCCTAACCTGGACAGAGTTGAGGGAGGAGGTATAGCGACAGGTGTTGCATCTTCTGCGGTTGCAGAGGAAGGTAGTTGGGGAAGGGGTGGTTTGGGTGGGAAGGAATGAGTTAACCAGGGAGTTGCGGAGGGAACGGTCTCTGTGGAAGGGGGAAAGGTGTGGGGATGGGAAAATGTGGCTAGTGGTGGGATCCCGTTGGAGGTGGCGGGCATTTTGGAGGATTATGTGTTGTATGTGACGGCTGATGGGGTGGAAGGTAAGGACCAGGGGGACTCTGTCTCTGTTGCGACTAGGGGGAGGGGGTGCGATGGCAGAGCTGAGGGGTACTGAGGAGACATGAGTGAGGGCCTCATTTATGATGTGAGAGGGGAACCCTAAAGAATGAGGACATCTTGGATGTTCTAATGTGGAACACCTCATCTTGGGCGCAGGTGCAGTATAGATGGAGGAATTGGGAGTAGGGGATAGAGGCGTTGCAGGAAGCAGGGTGGGAAGAAGTGTAGTCGAGATGGTTGTGGGAGTTAGTGGGGTTGTAATAGATACCAGTCAATAGTCTACTTCTTGTGATGGAGACCGTGAGGTCAAGAAAGGGGAGGGAGGTGTCCGAGATGGTTGAAGTAAATTTGAGTGCAGGTTGAATTGGTCTCTGATCTTGGCTCAAACCTTCATCTCTGGCAAGCTGAGGAATTTTCTCTTCACCATTTCCAGTGCAATCACCGTCTTCCTGTAGTGTGGCGACTGGAATTGTACGCAGTACTCCATCGTGACCGCCTGACCAACGTGTTCTAAAGTTACACCATGCCGTTAAGCCCCTGTCCCACTTAGGAAACCTGAACGCAAACCTCTGGAGACTTTGCGCCCTACCCAAGGTTTCCGATTCCGGGAGGTTTTTGTCAGTCTCACTACCTGCTTCCACTACCTGCAACCTCCGGCAACCACCTGCAACCTCCGGGAACCGCACGGAAACCTTGGGTGGGGCGCAAAGTCTCCAGAGGTTTCCGTTCAGGTTTACTAAGTGGGGCAGGGGCATTACTGCTCATCTATTCTAAGCCATGGCTAACCAAAGCAAGAACTCCTCTATGCCTTCCTTGTCTATTTGTGCTGCTGCCTTCAGGATCCCTTGAATTTCTGCACTGGTTTCTCCTTCCTTCCTCGTCTGATTATTCACGGTCAATATCCAATGCACATTGGTCTCCCCAATAGGGAAAATGCTCGTGTGCTTGTACACCGAAGATAGACAAAAAAACAACCCAAAATGCCGCAGCAACTCGGCGGGACAGGCAGCATCTCTGGAGAGAAAGAATGGGTGACGTTTCGGGTCGAGACCAGACTTCAGAAATTCCCACCAATGTTGTGTTACATGTAACCCTTTGCAACAATTGCAATCTTTCTACCTAATTTGGAAACAAATGCACTCCTCGGAGTGTTCTTATGACCTGTTCTTATGAAGGGATGAGCACAGAAACCTTCAACATTCATAGTTTTGGGACCAGGCGAGGAAGCTAATCCTTGGTTTATGGAGATTGATTTGTGCGAGGTGGGGATTTTTTTAAACGTAGAACATTTCTGAATACCGAGGGTTTGATGCAAGTCATTAATATTGACGGGCTGCACACTAGCAACACGCCCACGGTCTACAGTGTAACCCCCACTTCACTCTGAGGAAGGATATTCCGTGGCCGCTGGAATTATATTTGAAAACGCTCAACGTTCAAAAGTCACTTTTACACGCGCCGCCGAATGGTGTTTTTGCCTTCGTTGCATCTGCAGAATAGTTAGTGTCTTTGCATTAAACTGCAAATGAGCGTCATGCCAAAAGGTTATAAAAATTGCTGCCTGCGATTTAAAACAACACTAAGCGCGTAAAAGCTCCGCTCAGACGTGGAATTCAAATGAGACTAATTCATTGCTTAGCTCCTGTCAGCATGGAGGTATCGACTCTCGCGGTCTGCGAGTCTGGCAGATTTTGCGAGGGAATTCGGCGCTCTTTAAATTGCCGACTTTTATTTCGCTGACATTAACGGAAGAATGGAGGCAAACTCGAGTCTTTTTGTTTCATTCCTGAGCATGAACAGCGAGCGATGCGGATGTTTTCAAACTACGAAGCATCGTGCTTTACATTTCGCAGGGCAGTGTTTGGACAGGCAATAACTGCAAATGCTCTCTCTGTAAGTAATTGCAGAGAATTGTGGACACAGCCCAGACCACCACACGAACCAACCTCCCGTCCATTGACTCCATTTACACCTCACGCTGCCCCACTGAGGCCAGCAGCATAATCAAGGACGAGTCACAACCTGGTACCTCCCTCTTCTCCCATCGGGCAAAAGGCATAGAAGTGTGAAAACGCACACCTTCAGATTCAGGGACAGTTTCTTCCCACTTATTATCCGGCAACAGGACCATCCTACCAACATCTGGAGAGAGGTCCTGAGCTACTATCTACCTCATTGGAGACCATCTTGACTATATTTGATCGGACTTTACTGGACTTTATCTAGCACTAAATATGACGTTATTCACATTATTCCCCATTTCACGTGTCTGTACAATGTGGATGACTCGATTGTAATCATGTATAGTCTTTCCGCTGACTGGTTAGCACGCAACAAAAGCTTTTCACTGCACCTTGGTACACGTGACAATAAATTAACTCAACTCAAATGATATAGATAATAAATCATATGAATGATACCAACTGAGAACAAACAACCTCCAGCATTGTTTTTCTTTTGTGTAGGAAGGAACTGCAGATGCTGGTTTAAACTGAAGTTAGACACAAAATGCTGGAGTAACTCAGTGGGACAGGCAACATCTCTGGAGAGAAGGAATGGGCGACGTTTCGGGTCGAGACCATTCTACGTTTCCCTTTCCCGTGACTTTCAGTCTGAAGAAGGGTCTCGACCTGAAACGTCGCCCATTGGATTTTTATTTTTTTGTATAGGAATTGATAGAGTTAATGCTGCTGCTCGCATTGCCTGCCTGCCTGCCACGGTGCTCCCGTCTGGTAAGCGAGGTAAACCATTTTGGTCTATGGTCTTACTTCCCAGAGCAACAGTCGCTTCTAACAAGGGCTTGATTGGCCATAAGGTCGTTACTCCGATGCCATTCCCTCTTTTTTCAAAACTACAATAGACAGTCCCTGCCCTAAATTCTAATCCATTAAAAAAAAAATCATGGCTCTCCCCCGCCCCCCGCACCGGTCACGGTGCGATCCCGAATAATCCAAATCCAAATCAGGGACACTGTTTAACACTGATTTGACATTTTACATTTGACTGCGAACGGACAATATAATCTGTAGACGGGTCTCGACCCGAAACGTCACCCATTCATTCTCTCCAGAGATGCTGCCTGTCCCGCTGGGTTACTCCAGCATTTTGTGTCTATCTTCGGTTTAAACCAGCATCTGAGGTTCCTTCCTTGCTAAACATAATCTGAGGGCCATTTCGTTGCGTTGACGACTCGACATCAGAATCGCAGTGGAATTAAGTTTTCACGTGGAGTGGAGGTAAAGGGTTAATGTTTCTTACTGCCAGTGTTTGCAGCACGGGCTTGGACCGGCTAACTGATTTTGTGGGAACCGAGCGCAGGAGGTTACGGCAAACATGGGCGAAGCTGAACCGTAGCGGCATTCCTGGACCCCGTGGCAATAGTGGTTTAACATTGACCCAAACATTCCGTGCATTCTATTACTCCCGGTGCTTAATCTATTCGCATCTTCTTTCTCGGGCAGGCGGTGATCAAAACTCCAGTTTCTGCCAATTTAAACGCGCTGTTTAATAGTTTTGACGGACGCCTTGTGCAGACGGAGAAAGGAAGGGTGCGCTCCCCGGCCTGTGCCAAGAATTGATGTAACGTGGATTGGACTTCATGGTCATCCCTTTCAAAGTAGGTGGATCACTTCAACGCAAATCCCCGCGATTATACAAATCCGGGGGTTTAATCAAGGCGCAAAAACAGATGAAGTTGTTTCTGCGTAGCTCCTGATTTTCGCCGGGAATTAACATTAGGGATGGATTATCGGTGGCACTGTTCGCTCCGGCGGCGTTATATACAACACGAGCGGCGTCAATGGTTCAGAAGTTTAAAATACTGTAATAGGTTAAGCACCGTTAATCGCGATGTTGAGGATTAGTCCGGTTGGAGTGGAGGTTGACACCTCTGGCTTTTTTCGTCGCTGGGAGGGTGCTGGTTTAATGTTGGGGTGGGGGGTGGGAATGCTAAACTGACGTCAGCTGAAGCCAGACAAGGCTCTTCCCTCAGTCCCTTGAATCCCCATCATTTCATTGAAAGGCTCCGTGAGCCGAGGACGTGAAAGGAAGCTGCTCTCGGTGACTGCCAGTTGAGATCATTCGCTTCTCTTTCCTTCTGACCTCTTTTCCTCTATAGTCCCCCCCCCCCCCCCCCCCCCTCTCTTCCGTGTCCGGACAAGAGCCCTCAAAGGCTGGCGGAATCTTGTGTTACTTCCAGGCGATGATGGCCAATGCACCAGCGGCGCTTTTGGAATTACTGGAACTAGAATGAATAGCAGCTGTCTCCATCTGCGAAGCTTGGCATGGGATCTTAATATTCTTTGAAACACTTCGGGGGCAAACAAAAATAAAATAAGATGGTCTCTCTCTCTTTGGGTTGCAAAGACACGGCTATGTGAGATGCGAACGCTGCCAGTGTTCACCATGTTGCTGACGCGCTTGTGGTAAGAATGTTTTTTTTTTTTATGAATTCACTTGGGAGGTTCGTCTGGTTTTCTTTCCCTTCTACCTTACTGCCAACATTGCAAGGTGTGTGTGTTCAAGGCAGGGGGGCGGGGTTGCAGGAGCGAAACCTTCCCATTGATTTATGTAATATGTTTATGGAAAGGCTGGGTGGAAGTAAAGTAGTTAGGCAATGTGAGAAAGCGGGGTGTAAAACGGCAGCTGAATTGCAAAGATTTCCACTGGGCAGCGCTAGATATCTACACACACACACACACACACACACATACACACACACACACACAGCGGAGCGGTTTCAGCACCACGGTCGCTGGACAGCTCCCACGCCAGGTTGTCAACTTCAGCGCTACATACAGGGGCAGTCAAGCCACCCGTGTCGAGAAGTGACAATGTGAACGGGAAAAAAATGAACGAAAAATAGGTTAAAGTCCAGCAAAAGAACAGTGCGAGAGGACATCTTTATCAAAAACGACCTGTCGCGCGTTGGATGGGAATACATCGTTTGCTAACGTTTTATGTTTAATAAGTGAAAAGATATATTGAATAAAAAAATCAATACGTAAACTATGTGTGGACAACGTACACGCATAATACAAGTATAATCAACTGCGGAGGGTGTGTTAGAGTCTCGGCCAGACACTGAAGGTATGCGTAGCTGTATATTTGTTGCCTTCTGGAAATGGAGCGCACTTGAAATGAGCGGGCAAGTTTGCAAACATTTCAATGTCATAGGCATTTAGTATGTACATGTCCAGTTGCGATATAACCAACTGGAGACAATGCCATGTTAAATAACATAGCAATCAGTATTAAAATGGGTCAGCCTGTTATATTAAATATAAACGTTTTAAGTGTTCAAGACAGGGTAATCGGTGCAAAAAACGAGTGGGGAAATGTCGGTGAATAAATTGTTAGCAAATATATGAAACTGTACAAGGTGCTGAATAATATAGAAATATTAGTACACAATTAATGATATAGCAGACAGCTAAAGACAATATACAGAGAGGATTGTCATTCGGTATGGAGAAGAAAGTCTGTCCATATATAAATCTGCAAACGTGCAACTTTGATAATACTGCCACATTTTCATTATTTGTGGCCAGTCTTTGATTTTCCATTAGGTCCCCTTTGCTCTACATCCTTCTCATGTCGGCACTGGATTGGCTGATACCCATGTGTTGAGCTCCCTGTGTCTCATTATGTGAGCCTGTGATCCGGGGAGTTATAACAGAGATGGAGGGGGGACAACAGGATTTCCACGAGTGAGTTTTTGTGCAGATCAAAGGGGAATGAAAGCTGCTTTGAGAATAATCAGGTTTTTTTTCAGGGAGTGTCTGGTCAGAATCTCATAGCAGTATTCACAGAAGGGGAGTTTTTCAGACCGTTTTTCATGCAAAGCTACCTTGAAACTAGACTAAACATCTGCATCCTTTACATCTATCTGTGTATTTCAGAGCAGAACTATTCCTAAATACCATCACAGTTTAACTGTAACATGTGCTAATGTTTGTACATGTTAATATGGAAGAGAACAACGATAGTTATTTGAACAGTAATCAGAATTTTGAATACTGTGCTTAGAATAGTTCTTTTTTTAAATGTCAGTACGTATACATTTATATGCATATTTGCTGAGTGCATTCATCTAAATGCATGTACATGCAAATATGCTGTAAACAGGCAGGCAGTAAGAAGATGCACTCGTTTTTTAACTACCTGGGAGACTTTGTAAAGCACAAACTCCTTCCTGAGTATTTATTGCACATCCCCTCCCCACCACATGTCTGTCCTTCTTCAGTTAACACTAGAGGTTGTTCGGTGGCATTACATCTCAGGCTAGTCTCACCGTCTGATGAAAGCCACACGTACTTGCCAGTAGAGGTGAGTTTATAGTAATTTGGTATGGAAAAAAATGATTGATGTTTTCCTTCCTTAGCCTGAGGCAAGTCATGCCAACTAAACTACTCATTCGACATCCACTAAAGCTTGGAAAAAGAACCTTGATCTACTTACAACATATAGAGTCATGGAGTCAAAGAGTCATCGTCTTACAGCATGGAAACAGGCCCTTTGGCCCAACTTGCCCACATCAGCCAAGGTGTCCCATCTACACTAGCCCCACCTGCCTGCTTTTGGCCCATATCCCTCAAAGCATGTCCAATCCATGTATCTGTCAAAATGTTTCTTAAACATTGCAATAGTACCTGCCTCAGAGTTCCACCTTCCCTGGCAGCTCGTTCGAAACACTCACCGCCCTTCGTGTGAAAATGTTACCCCTCAGGTTCCTATTAAATCTTTCTCCCCTACTCTGGGCAAGAGTGGTGCTTGAAAGGAATCATCAAAAGAGTTGTGCACAAATTATCTGCTTCGAGTAGGGTAACATTATATGTGTTTATGGGGATAGAGAGATGTATAAAAGCATAAACAACCTCCTTCAGTTGTCGTTTGGTATCCTGCTGCTTATCTGAACATCAATGCGCTTCACAAAAACCTATATCATCTACCAAATCGAGTGCTGGCAGATTGGAGAATTTATTTTTCCTCTTTGAAGAGTTTCCATGCTGCTTCAGCTCGGCAGGCTTGTGTTCATGTTCTATTTGCTGTTTTGTTATCATACAGATGTGCATGGAGTATGTTGGCTGACAATAACGCAGGCAAGAAGATCAGAGTGATTCATCCGGTATATTTCTGTTGGGGAACTAGGTGGGTGGAGGAGAATGCTGGATTGGATTACTGCCTCACCTCCCACCCAGCCTGGGGGAGGGTGGCTGTGTTGATTGGCTTTGTTTTGTATTGAGGGCACGAGAACATTTGTCGTGTGCAACGTGGTTGATTAAGCCTCCGAGAAAGAGACAAGGTTTTTGTGTTTCTAGACTGATGAGTATTATTTCCACTAAAAATGCATAGCATTGCATGCATTCACAGCCCTTTGTGCATTCTGCGATCAAATATTGTTTGGATTTTACTGCCGCTATCTTGAGCTAACCATGTGTTGGTAGCATTCTTGGCAGCGAGCCTGAAAATTTTAGGTTTGTGTCACACTTCAAACCACAGTCTACAGAAATCAAGGCTGACACTTGAGCACTGCAGTGTTGGAGGTGATGTGTTTCAATTGACACCTTTCAAATGCCCAAATCTGAAGACCAAAAGGAACACTCCCTGGGGTTATGGGCGATATTTATCCTCCCACTAACCTGATCAAAGGTAATCATCTGTGGGAGCTTGCGATGCACCAATTAGATGTTGTATTTTAAATACTGTAGCTGTGTAGAAACTATTCAATGGCTGTCAAGTGCTTGTAGATATCAAGGAAGATACTTGTATAAATGCATGTCTTTCATTCTTTGTAAAGTACTTTGCATTGTACACTGCACAAACAGCACATTGTTTTTCATGTTGAAATAACCACATTTAAAGCAATAACCAAATTAGCTCAAATGTGTAATGGAAAGAACTTATTGCATGGGGAACTGAAAAATCTCTGAATGTAGGGTCTATCAACAATTAGGGGGGTCAGGGCTTATGGGAAGAATGCAGGAGAAAGAGGTTTGGAGGGAGAGACACAGTAGATCAGCCATCATTGAATGGCGGAGTAGACTTGATGGGCCCAATGGCCTAATTTTGCACCTATTACTCATGAACGTATGAAATGAACACATTTTCATATGCAGCTTTGTAATATTCATGGGCATATAGAAGGGCAATAAAAGGGCAGATGGTTTTGCTGCAGGTAGGTTTGGCAAATGCAACATCACTGGGAACAAAAGATAGAGAAAAAAAATCACAGCTCGTTCCCTCTGTAATTGTCTTTGGTAATCAGATAATTCATACACAAAACCCAATAAGACATTGACCCAATTAACTAATGTAAATGTAAAGCAGCAATGTAGAGCAAGATAAAATAGTTCAACATGATATAAGTAGCAAATTTGTTCATATTTGGAGTAAAATCATTTTGCCTGCCGCTGTCCTCTGTTAATTTTTATTTGCTATCATAAAAATGCAGGAGTAAATTGCAAGTAGAGTTGATTTACTCTTGTAGTTTTATACTTGCAGTTTGACCTTTATCCATATGATGACTTGCATCTCACTTTGAACAAGCAATTATTGAAGTCAAGGATGACTTGCATCAGAAGGTAGATAGAAAATGCTGGAGCAACTCAGTGAGACAGGCAGCATCTCTGGAGAGAAGGAATGGGTGACGTTTCGGGTCGAGACCCTTCTTCAGCATACTCCAGCATTTTGTATCTACCTTCCATTTAAACCAGCATCTGCAGTTCTTTCCAACACACTATGACTTGTATTAGTATAGTTTTGTGGGTCCTGAGATGGCTGATGAGGCCAATGTGGCAGCAGAATGCTCTTCTGTAGGTGGGTTCTCTGATGGGTCGATGAGTGGTTGTGAGGTAGTGTGCTCCTTCCATTGTGTGTACAGGGCTTCTGTGAGCTCCCAGTGCATTGTGTGAGATTCCCAATGCATCCCAAATGTCCTGTCTTAATTTAGAGCTGTCGAGGTCCAGAGATTCCCAGAAGTCGGATGGGGAGTGTGGCGTGCTTCAAAGAAGCTTTGAATCTCTTCCCCTCTGTGTGTGTCAACTTCCTTCCACCACACTGCTTGGAAGCAGGAGTCTGTTTTGGGAGTCTGGTGTCGGGCATGCTAATGTTGTGGCTTGCCCAGCATAGTCAACTTTTCTGAATTGGATTCTTCATGCCGGGGATTGTGGGATGGCACCTCATATTTCACTTGGGCAGCTTACAACCCGGCATTTTTCATATTGATTTCTCTAAAAATAACTCTTGCATTCCAGCTCCCTCCACCCCTCCCCCATCCTAGTCATCCTACTTGTTTCACTGTCGCCCTGCTTAGTTTCACTGTTCGTATCCACTCATTATCATCTTTCCCATAGCCAACAATGGACCATTGTGGGCTCCACATTTCCTTGATCATCGGTGCTGACTTTGATTTGTTCTTTTCATACCTTTCATTCATTTGTTCTATGTACAGTACCTCTAGTTTCCCTCTCTCCTGACTCTCAGTCTGAAGAAGGGTCTCGACCCGAAACGTCACCTATCCCTTTTCTCCAGAGGTGCTGCTTGACCCGCTGAATTACTCCAGAATTTTGTGTCTATCTTCGGTGTAAACCAGAATCTGCAGTTTCTTCCTTCACATGATGTTGATTCACTAATTCTTCCAGTGAATGTGCAGGTTTTTGAAGAGACATCACATCTTTTTCATGATAACATATATCGATTTCATGATAATGTAAGCTTCTTACAGTATGTAATTGCACTTTGCCACCAGTAAGGCTCCATAACTCCTCACTGCATCCCCTGGTTATAAGTTTATATTGGACTAAAACTTCTAGCCTTCAAAAAGAAGCTAAGATGGTACTGGAATGAGGGAACGCTTTGCATGCTGTTTCAAGAACTTTGTATCTGCTTCTTAAATTGTTGCAAGTTTTGTTTTAGGACACAGATGACAATAATAAATCTTAAGGTAGAAAGTAGGACTTGGACTTTCAAATGATCAATAAATTGCAATTTTATATTGTAGTCTAAGTATCCCTGATTACAGGGCCGGCCTTAGGAGGTGCGGGGCCCAAATGGGACCAATTTTCATAGAAATATAAAAATATAATTATAAATGTGTCATATTCAGGCAGGTGCCGTGAGTAATTACTCAGGTTAGGCAATCAGTCGGCTTTTAAAAAATCTTACACCGCACAAGCGTAGGTTATTCTCTCTGTAAAAATAAAAATAAAAATAAAGAAAGTAACAATTTAATTTGCCCAAGGCTTCCAAATCTCCTTCTTTCTGAACTACTAAATGGGTGGGGGATGGAGGGTGATGGCAGGTGGAGAGATGGTGGGGAAAAACGGGACAAGTTGAATGAGTTGTGATCTTATTCAATGACAATACTAGTTCAAAGGACCAATTGGAGGGAGAGTTCCTTTCACAGCATGTGGGGAGTCTGGCCAGGGGTAAAGTTGCGGGAAGGGCAGGAGCGTTGAGAAGGAGGGGGTCAGGGATCATGCCATTAACCCACTCACTCACCGCTGCCACGGCGCTCCTGGCACGGAGCCACCGCATTGTGGCCGGGGAGGGAAGCAGCTCACGGCAGTCCCGTGAATTTTATTCAAAGGAACGTGGCGTCATTAATACTTGGTCAAAACACAATTACATTTACTGAGGAATGTAGATCGATGCATTGATGACACATTTTATAGCAGTGTGTTAACTACTGGCTGTTAACAAGTGCTAACAGTGGTAGTTTACAAATCGTTTTTACCGATGGCTGGTGCAACGGTTTTTATCCATGTTCGTTTAAAAAAAAATCCTTATTTAACAAGGCGATTGTTTAAAAAACAAATCTGTATTTAACAATGCAAATTCGTATTTCCGTACAAAACACGTACAATTAGCACGGGGCCCCCTTAGGCGCGGGGCCCAATTGGGAGCAAGCGGTCCAATCGGCTTAAGGCCAGCCCTGCCTGATTAAATATCCCTGATCCCTGAGAACTGTCTGAAGAAGGGTCCCAACCCGAAACGTCACCCACCCTTTTTCTCCAGAGATGCTGTCTGACCCGCTGAGTTACTCCAGCACTTTGTGTCTATCAGTGGTCATAGCCTCAGAATAAAATAACTTTCATTTCAGAAGGAGATGTGCAGGAATTTCGTTAGTCAGACGGCTGTGGAGGCCAAGTCAATGGATATTTTTAAGGCAGAGATAGCGAAATTCTTGATTAGTATGGGTGTCGTGGGTTATGGGGAGAAGGCAGAAGAATGGGGTTAAGAGGGGTAGATCAGCCATGATTGAATGGCGGAGTTGATTTGATGGGCCGAATGGCCTAATTCTGCTCCTATCTCTAATGAACTTATGAACGTATATCCCTGACTCTACAACCAGACATCACCTCCAGATGGCGTATGACATGGTTTTGCTCCATCCAACTCCAGAGGAGACTCACTTAATACTGTGCTGTAAATGTTGTTAAATAAACGTTTTATTCTCCAAGTTGCTCTTTTTCTGTTATTTCCCATCTCCTCTTCCACGTGTGATAATTTAGCTGAAAATGTTTCACAATTTGCTGCACAGTTGTATACCTAGTACTACTGGCTGTGAATGATTGGGGCATGAGAGATTTTAAATCCATGACATATTCAAGTTTGTATGAGTTGGACTGTAATCTTATGATGTCTGTTTTTCTTCAATATGTATCTTATTGATAATAATTGTAGGCATATTTCTGTGAGAGGAAATAATTATTTTAAGTATCTCTTTTCTGTCTTAATTATATACAGTCAATGTAAACAATTGGAGACACCATTGTCTCACAGAATGGATTCTGTTAAAATAAACTATCTAAGCCCTCCCTAGTTTAGAAATTGTGTTTCTCTCATGTAAGCTCATAAGTTCTAGGACCAGAATTAGGCCATTCGGCCCATCAAGTCTACTACGCCATTCAATCATGGCTGATCTATCTTTCCCTCTCAACTCTATTCTCCTGCCTTCTCCCCATAACCCCTGCCATCATTACTAATCAAGAGTGTGGTCTTGGTGTGGTGTGGTAATGGTGTGATCCCATAATAGTACTCACTCTGCATGCTTAATAACACCAATAACAGGGCCATGATGAATGCATCTCATAAGTAAAATGCAGGTTTCATATATTCATAGCCTTTGGAGACTAACTGTGGGGATGGACTGTGGGGCTTTGTGAGATGCCAGCTGAGATATGGAGTTTGGGGGACAACTTCAGGATAATCTGGGCACTTGAGAGATAATGGGTGAATAGTACCCAGCTTGTGGTTTAATATGGACCACTCCTATTCCTCTAGACTCCACTATGCTTCAAGCAAAGAAAATGTTCAACTGAACCTTGTTGGTGGCTTCCTCCAGGCAGGAAATGTTTTAATTCACAGCATGTTTGAAAATAAATATGCCCAGACATACAATATATGTTGGTACACAAAAATGCTGGAGAAACTCAGCGGGTGCAGCAGCATCTATGGAGTGAAGGAAATAGGCAACGTTTCGGCCCGAAACGTAGCCTATTTCCTTCGCTCCATAGATGCTGCTGCACCCGTTGAGTTTCTCCAGCTTTTTTGTGTACCTTCGATTTTACAGCATCTGCAATTCCTTCTTAAATACAATATATGTTTCCTGGCTGGTTGAGAAGATATTGCTACTTCAGATGATATTGGGATATCAATGATTTGTTAAAATTGAAATTAATTGCCTGAATCTGTGGATAAAATCCTATCAAGTCAAGACATTTGGCGTCGAGAAGTGTCATTTAAAGAAACTTGCACCCATCTGGAAGTTGGGCAGTTGGGACATGTCATAAATGATAGAGAAAATTAAGGCACAATTGATGAAAATATGAATAATTGTTAAGCATGTTTCAGTAGGTGTTGTACTTTGCAATTTCAGTGATCTTCTTGATCTGCCTGTTCTATAAAATTAATTGAACACTGAAAGATTCATGACTGAACAAATGGTAGCAAGATGAGAAGTTGGGTAAATGTTGAAATAGTGTTCAAATGGCAGGTCAGCAATGATCAAGGCAAGTGGAAATTTATGATGTTCTAGAAGCACCATCATGTGTTTCACGGAGGTGTGTTGAGGCACTGCAGGTTGTTGAGAATAAGCTTAAGGGCCTGTCCCACTTGGGCGTCATATTTTTGCGACACCATTTACGTGTCACAACACACGACGAGCACGTCGTGACGCGCATGTGATGCGCGCATGGTGCGTGGTGACATAGGCAGTGACGCGCGGTCACGCGCGGCCCCCCCAGGATTTTGGGATTTACAAAATCTTCGCGCGCCATCCGCGTGGCGCCCAAGTGGGACGGGCCCTTTAGTCTGTGTGATCTTCTGGCCTGTTTCCCTCCAATGACTTGCAGACTGTAAAACCAGAAAGCAGTATCTGTGGAAGGTGAAACGGTGTCAACATTTCAGGTCGAAGGCCATGCGTCAAAACTGGGAAAGAAAGAACACAAGTGAGATTTCAGCAGCTCAGAAATGGGGAATGGATGGATAGGACAATGGAGGTATCTCCGCCAAGGCGGGATCAAATAGATTAGTGCGGTAATAAGAAGTTGATTATATTTATTTGTCCGTGTTATGTGCTGCTAATAGCAGAGTTGTGGGACATCTCCAAAAGGCCAGACTATATAAATAGAAGGAGAAAAACTGGCCCAAAGTCGGCTGGATTCCTGGCAGCAATTGCCAGTTCTGGTAAAGTCAGAATGAAAGAGTGAGTTATCTGAAGTTGTTGTCTCTTGGTCAGTTGGATCAGCAGAATGTCAAAGTCCTTCAGTATTCCTGTCAAGCTATCAGTCTTTATGTATACTCTGGGCCATGAGCATTAGAAGACTTTTATTTTACAACGGTGTGATGGGGATTTGAGCAGCATTACTGAATGAGCTTGACTTTGTTTATAGAAACATAGAAAATAGGTGCAGGAGGAGGCCCTTCGCCCCTTCGAGCCAGAACCGCCATTCATTGTGATCATGGCTGATCACCCCCTATCAATAACCCGTGCCTGCCTTCTCCCCATATCCCTTGACTCCACTAGCCCCCAGAGCTCTATTTAACTCTCTCTTAACTCCATCCAGTGATTTGGCCTACATTACCCTCTGTGGCAGGGAATTCCATGAATTCACAACTCTCTGGATGAAAAAGTTTTTTCTCATCTCAGTCTTAAATGACCTCCCCTTTATTCTAAGACTGTGGCCCCTGGTTCTGGACTCGCCCAACATTAGGAACATTTTACCTGCACCTAGCTTGTCCAGTCTTTTTATGTGTAAATTAATACATCTTTGCACCTTGTCAGATGGAACTGACCACTCAAACACCAATGTTTCTTACGATAAAGTTTGTTGTTCCTCAAAGAAGTACAACATACACAATTTAAAGCTACAAGAGGGGCCAACTGGACAGCTCCTGGAGAGTAGGAATGCCACCTTGTTGGTGGTGGTGGGTATTTGGTACAAGCTGCCAAGGGAGTAGCTGAGACAGATCCAATAACAGTTTTTAGAATGCATTTGGGATTTGGGCGGGAAAGGTTTGGAGGGATATGGGCCAAAAACAGTTAAATGGGACTAGGTTCGATGAGGCATCTTGGTCAGTATGGACAAACTGGGCCACAGGGTCTGTTTTTATGCTGTGGAACTCTGACTCAAATACCTTCCATCATATTATTCTGTTCCATGGTACTGCAGCTCAGTTCTACTCAACTGAGGACCTTATCTCTCCTTTGCCAAATGTTTCTTCCCTACCTTCTGCGAGGGTCAGATGGTCAATTCAGAAAAAAAGTATTTGCCAAATATTCTATTTTGTCTCTGAAGTGGGACAGGGCAATTTGTAGGTGATCTTCCATCACCAGAATGGGAGACACAGCTAGGCATTGGAACTTGCTGAATTGTGGCAAATAGTGTCATCATTGCATTAAACACAACTGCCAATCCCCCCCCCCCCCCCCAGGACCCCCACTATCCACCCGGTTACCCTCCAAGTTTATCAATAGTATGTGCCAACTTGCTGTCAATTGCAACATCATAGAAGAGATGTCATGATATTGCACTGCAGCAGCTACACATCCAATCAAAGGGATGTCAATTGTCATCTCAGCAGCAGAAGTTGACCGTATCATTCCTGCAGCAACTTTCTCAGTGTGCAATGCCGTCTAGAATAAATCACAAGCCATGTTTGCGTAGATTGTGATTGAGCTCTGTGTATTTGTTTCCATTGTGCATCCTGTGATCAATTAAAACGTTGGTCACAAGCCAGGGTATAAGGAGCCATTTGGCGGCAGGAAGGAACACTTGGAACTTTGATTCAACGTGCTTCTAATCTGAGGTTGCTTCATTTGGAAGGCGAATTACCGTGCACTCCAAATGTCGAAAGTTGGTGTGTGATCCATGGTGCAGAGCCTTGCAATGAGCATAGACCTATTTGCAGACTTTTAAAAGAAGCAGCAAAATAAACAAATGGGGTGGGAGGAAAACAAGAATACAGTATATAAGACCTGCATGGGGTTATGGGGAGAAGGTAGGAGAATGGGGTTGAGAGGAAAAGATAGATCAGCCTGGATAGAGTGAATGTGGAGAGAATGTTTTTCACTAGTGGGAGAGTCTAGGACCAGAGGTCATATCCTCAGAATTAAAGGATGTGAGGAAGAATTTCTTTAGTCAGATGGTGGTGACTCAGGAATGCATTGCCACAGAAGGCTGAGTAGGGCAAGTCAATGGATATTTAAGGCAGAGATAGATAGATTCTTGATTCGTACGGGTATCAGGAGTTATGGGGAGAAGACGGTAGAATGGGGTTAGGAGGGAGAGATAGATCAGCCATGATTGAATGGCAGAGTAGACTTGATGGACCAAATTGCCTAATTCTCTTCATATCATTTATGAACTCTTGATTGAATAGCAGAGTAGATTTGATGGGCGGAATAACCTAATACTGCTCCTAGAACTTATGAACCTATGAACCACATGGAACAGAATTGATTAAGGGTGTGTTGAAGAGGTGACATATTCCCATGTATTTGGCTTTGTAATCATTAAACTGTGTCTGCAGTTTAAATTCCATAACCAGTTACATATAAAGTTGCCAGGATTTGGCATCTCTGATCATTTTCATAAATCATATAAAGTAAAATGGGCCAGTCGAATATTTTCCAAAGATGGGTTGTACTATGCAGATTTAGATGAATTATTTAATCAATGCAAGGGTACAATTCAACAACTTATCCTGTTCTTTGTTGCACGTCATACCCAAATATACTCTATGCTGCTCTCCTCGACACTTTTTTAATGATAATTGCAGCAATCAAAGTCAGTTACTGTTAATTAGTAAACTGAAATGCTTTCATTATGTTGTGACATGCGCAAAGAATTGGAGCCACGTTTAAGAAAAGTCTCCCCCATCAGGAACTTGGATTATGAATTCACTCCCTGTGATTCATGATGGTCTTCATGTATTGGTCATTCAGTCCAAACTTTGGAAAATTCATCCATGAATTGATTGTTGCTGAACCCTACAAATAATAAGTACTCTCGGAGAACTATCCCCATCTCTGACCCTCTTGTACATATCTTGTTCGTTCCATAAAGCCATTGATATCCCTGCATTGAGCCTGCACTTTGCAGGGTCATTCCACCCCCTCAGATGCTGCTCAACTTGCTGAGTTTCTCCAGCAGTTTGTTTGTGCTTCAGATTCCAGCTTCAGGAGACTCTTGTGACTCCACACTTTGGAATTCGCTCTTTACATCCTTTCACCTCTATTTCTTCACAAGCCGTGAGAAAACCCATCTATGTAATTATCCTTCTGACCAGTTGTCCTCATATCTCTTATTTCACCATCACCATAAAATCCTTTTCTTATCTAACTTTGCTTCTGAAAGCCAATTTGTGATGGTTTTCAATGTCAAAAATAATATATAATGGCAAGACTTTGATTCTACTGATGGGTTTTTTGTTTAAGGACCAGCTAGCAGATTTTAGGTCAGTAATCAGGGATCAGGCCTCAACGACGACTGAGACCCGACGAGAAAAGGTCGGGTCTCAGTGCAGGGAGAGAGAGACCCTCCCGAGAGATTCAAAAAGTTTCCCCCCCCCCTCACCCCACCCCCCACCCCCCCACACACACACCCCAACATAAAATAACAAAAAACTACACAGAAACACAGTAGTGGTCAGGTTGCTGCTTTACAACTCCATTGGCCTGAGTTCAATGCTGATATCTGGTGCTGTCAGTGTGGAGTTTGCACATATTCCCTTTGGCCATCGCATCTTCCTCTAGATGGTCCAATTTTCTCTCCATCCCAAAACTGACCACTGCAAACTGTCCCTAGAGTGTGGGTGAGTGGTGGAACATGGGGAGAGTTGATAGCAATATTGGGAAAATAAGATGTCATTACTAAAGGACCTGTGTAGCGAGAACTCAATGGGCCGAAGGGCCAGTTCCTGTGCAGTAGAACTCTATGACACTGATTTCAGGTTAAAAACAGGGACAATGTATCCCCTGAGCTGAGGAGTTTAGAACTGTGTTGCTCATCAATGGGTCAGAATAAGAGGTAGACTATTTAGGAACAAAATAAGGAAAGATTCATTCAGAGGATGGTGAATCTCTGGAATTCTCTACCCCAGAGGATTCTGAAGGCCTGGCCAATGAGTTTATTCAGAACAGAGATTGCTAGGTTTCTGGTTGAGAAGAGAATCGAGAAACGTTGAGATTTTTCCGGAGATCGGCAGTGAAGTAGACAATCGGTCACGATCATGACGAATGGCAGTGCAGGCTCCAAGATCCTGATGTTCTTCACCTCCCACCAATTCCTCTCTTCTTAAAAGAGATGAGAAGAGGTTCTTTGTTTGCATTGGCTCTGCTGACAGGGTGAACGCAGATTCAAGTGCAAATTGCAAAAGGGAATTGGATACTAATTTGAAAAAAGAAAGATGTTGAGGCCAACGAAGAAGGAGTGGGAGAGTAAGTCATTCGATTGCTTATTGTACAAGTTGGCAGATGGGTGTGTGGTTCTCTGATTATGTTTGCAGAGTAACAATTTAGCTAAATGCATCATTCATTGTGAAAGACAAAGTACATGCCTCGAAAGATGCTAAGTAGTAAAAAAATTCCCATCTCTGAATTATCATCATCTGGGCCCTTCAGGGAAACGTGTCCCAGCAGATCCACAGTTGTCTCTTCAAAGCTGTCTGCTTCTTAGAATGGTGTGGCTGCTTCCAGCTGCCCGCAGTTCCCTTTCATTAAGTTGTAGATGATTCCATGAAAGGAAATGGAGAAATAAGAGCAATGGGCTTACAATGCAGAGTTTGTGTGTGATTATGAAATTATTTAAATGAGCTGTAGTTGTGAACATACAAAAAAACCTTGCAGTCTCATAACTGCATTGAATGTTACTTTGATTAAAATATTCATACCTAATCTAATTGCCCCAGAATGGGTTTTCACATTCCTTTGAAAATGTGCTCATTGCCCTTTACTGAGTTTTCAACTTTCTCATCTCTCTTCGTGTCTTCTGCATAATATTATGTTTCCTTCCAAATGCAGCCACAATAATCAGTGTGCCAGTCTTCTGTTGCCATGACTGCATTCAGCGCTGCTTTTTTTTATAGACTTCTCTGGTTTCCCCCAGATATGTTCTCTGCTTTTCCACAAATTGGAAATTGTGAACACAACCGTTTCGCCATTTGCTTTTCTCCTTCATGTTACACCTTCTGCCGCAGCTATCATCATTTCTTCCCCCCACACTAAATTGCTGAAACCCTCATTAACAACAGTAAAAGCCGTGAAAGGCTCTTGAAGCTGAGCCCACACTGGCTGCAGGGAGTCTCGTCAATGTTTCAAGAACAAGTTGCAAGAGTTTTTCGAAATGTGTTTGCAAGAGAGACTGACATTGCACACTTCCCCTTGTCCTGAGTGCTTGCTGTAGACTTCTCCAGAATGCTTCACGCTCTTTTCAGTTGCTCAGCCCAACTAATACTCAGCATAAATTGCTGAGGTTATTGTTTCCGGACATGCATAGGTGTCTCCATCGGAAGGCCCTGGTCTCCCCCTCCATTCTCAGACCTGTACATGTGCCTTAAGGCACCATCCACACTGCCATACTGAAGGGACTTTGCCTCAACGCTGGTAGCAATTTTACAAAGGAAAACCTCGAGCTGAGCTCCGTCCTATCTGTTTGCGTGGATATAATGGACGACTATTTGCAGAAGAATGCTGAAACCTTCTCTGAACCTTGCGCTCAGATGTTTTGTTGCTGGAGAAGGAATAGTGAGGGCTAATAACTACTGACGAGGGATGTGGGTGGTGCTAATGTGGTGAAAGCTTGATCTTTTAGGAAGGAGATGAGGAGAAATGTCTTTAGTCAGAGGGTGGTGAATCTGTGGAATTCTCTGCCCCAGAGGCTGCAGAGGCCATTTGTGGATATTTGTAAAGCAGGGATAGATAGATTCTTGATTAGTACTGGTGCCAGAGGTTATGGGGAGAAGGCTGGAGAATGGGGTTAGGAGGGAGAGATAGATCAGCCATGATTGAATGGCAGAGTAGGCTTGATGGGCCAAATGGCCTAATTCTACTCATATTCTTTATGACTTATGATCTTATGACAGGGAACCGCAGACAAAGCCTAAAAATAGAGACATGGAATGCAGCAGATCCAGATTCCAGATTCAATTTTAATTGTCATTGTCAGTGTACAGTACAGAGACAACGAAATGCATTTAGCATCTCCAGCAGTGATGACACCCACGTTTCAGGAACTTCATTGATTATGTCACAGCATGATGCACCCGTCCTTGTAACAGAAAATTGGATCTACTGTTAACAAAGTTAGACTTCAGTCTGAAGAAGGGTTTCGGCCCGAAACGTCGCCTATTTCCTTCGCTCCATAGATGCTGCTGCACCCGCTGAGTTTCTCCAGCAATTTTGTGTACCTTAGACTTGTGGACCTCGTTTTACTGTTTGTCAAGTTTCTGTGAAATCTTGTCATCTGAGAATATGAAAAAACGAGCCAAAATCACTCTCGACGGATCAGCTGGTTGCCTGGTGCGCAATAGCTTTAATAAATCGCCTGTTACTTCAAACATCAGCTCCGCGTGGCCTCTCCATTGTGCCGCTACGTGCATTAACTCGTGGCATCGTGCGACGTTTTCTGCACTCTCCGTGTTACACGAAAGTTACACGAAGCTGTGATTGAAACGCATGACGGTTTATCAGTGTAAAACGTTCTCCTTTTTTAAGTTAGACAAAAGTACTGGAGAAACTCAGCGGGTGCAGCAGCATCTATGGAGCGAAGGAAATAGGCAACGTTTCGGGACGAAACGTTGCCTATTTCCTTCCCTCCATAGATGCTGCTGCACCCGCTGAGTTTCTCCAGCACTTTTGTCTACCTTCGATTTTCCAGCATCTGCAGTTCCTTCTTAAACTCCTTTTGTAAGTTATGTTGCATTGCCTAGTTATTAAACAGCGGTGTAAATGAGGGGTGAAGCCTTGGCAACCACATTTGTGGTCATGATTCATGCATGGGTCAGCATCTGAGATCTGAATCTGAGTAAAATTGCATTTTACAACAGGAACTACCCCGACATTTAAGCTGACTGCCACATCAATTCACCATCTGAATTTCAGCTCTGACCTCTCTCTCTCTCTCTCTCTCTGGCATCCTGGAATGTTACAATGCGATTCAATGCAAGTCTGAGGAACAACTGCATCTCCTATGTTTAAGAAGGAACTGCAGATGCTGGAAAATCGAAGGTACACAAAAATGCTGGAGAAACTCAGCGGGTGAAGCTGCAGCTATGGAGCGAAGGAAATAGGCAGAGTTTCGGGTCGAAACCCTTCTTCAGACATCTATCTGGGCATGGTGGAATCCACAACAACTCAATCTCAAATCCTCCAACTTTAGGCAGTTAACATTTCTTACCGTTTGTATCAGAATTGGGCATTTTTGGTCGTTAAACCTCGTCCCTTTTTCACTTTATTAACTCTCAAAGGAATTCCTTTAGCCATATACGTTGTCCTCTCCTAACATCTCTGCCACTGAAGCAAACTTGTTTCTCCCTCAAGGACACAAAGTGCTGGAGACCTTTTTGGTCAAAACTCTTCTTCAGAGAAAGGAGGAGAACATCTTCTAAGTAGGCATACCTTGAGGAGATTTCACAGTGGAGCAGTCAAAATGTAGACACAAAGATCTGCAGTCGCTGGTTAATACACAATAGGACACAAAGTGCTGGATTAACTCCACAGGTCAGGCAGCATCTCTGGAGATCATGGATAGATGACATTTCAGGTCGAGACACTTCTTCAGACTTCTTTAGTGGTCGAGGTCATGGATAGATATATGTGCCCTCTTTCTCGGTTCTGTTGAAGAGATTCACACCTAAAACATTAACTTTTGTCTTTCTACAGATGCTGCCTGAGCTACTGAGATTTTCCAGCATTTTTTTTTTAATTTAAAAATTTCAAAGCCGATCGCTTTTTCTTTGCGCATTTTCCAGTGCCAAGGTGCAATGGCATTGTTTTGAGGAAAGTTGTTAATTTATTCCGAATTTGCCAGTTGCCTTCAAAAAATAAAACTGATCTTGTTTTTATGAAATCCAACAAGAAAAACATTGGCAGACAAAGCATTCACCCACACACAATGCATCATTGCTTACATTCATATGTTAAGACAAGTCTTCGAGAGTTCAATCAGCACATTGTGATACACCAGCACAGGCGGGCGGCACGGTGGTGCAGCAGTGGAGTTGCTGCCTTGTAGTGTCAGAGACCCAGGTTCGATCCTGACTGCAGGTGCTGTCTGTAGGGGAAACATTTATGAAGTTTATCTTTATGAATGTTTGGTGAATGGATTTTGCCTTTCAATGAATCTGATATTTACCACTTTCAAAGGCTGTTTGAGATAACAGTGAACTTATTGGTCCCTAGCTGTTGCTGCTGTGTTACATGGAACATAGAACACAGAATAGTGAAAAGGCCCTTTGGCCCACAATGCTGGACACATTGCGCAGGTTAAACTAATCTCCTCTGCCTGCACGTGGTCCATATGCCTGCAACCCGGCATATCCATGTGCCGATCTAAAAGCCTCTTACATGCACCAATTGCACTTGTTTCCATGACCACCCCTGGCAGCACGTTCCATGAATCCACCATTCCCTGTGTATAAAAAGTTGGCCTGCACATCTCCTTGCAAATGCTGAATCGTAAACATTTTTGACTGCCACCTTGCAGCGTTACAGAGTATGAGCTCAGATTTAGTCCACGTTGGTATGCAGAAAAGTAGGCCATTTGGCCCATTGAGTCAATGCTGAGTCTCAGTTCAATCGGACTATTCCCATTCCTCCATTTGTTTCCCTGTGACACATTCTTTCTCAGATGGCTCACTTGGAGCACAGGAAGAGGGGTGATCTTATAGAGGTGTTTAAAATCATCAGAGGGATAGATTGTGGAGTCTCACACCCAGAATAGGGGAATCGAGAACCAGGGGACATAGGTTTGAGGTGAAGGGGAAACAATTTAATAGGAATCTGAGGGTAAATTTTCCACACAAAGGGTGGTGGGCGTATGGAACAAGCTGCCAGAGGAGGTAGTTGAGGCAGGTATTATTGCAATGTTTAAGAAACAATCAGACAGGTACATGGATAGGACAGGTTTGGAGGGATATGGGCGAAATGCAGGCAGGTGGGACTAGTGTAGACGGGGCACGTTGGTTGGTGTGGGCAAGTTTCCACACTGTATCACTCTATGACTCTATGTTAATTAATTTTCCTGGCACCCTCCTGCACGGGGTAATTTAGGAGCAACTAATTAAAGGCAGAGTCTGGAGACTGTCAGCATGACCTCCTGCAATGATCTAAACTAGCCTAACGTAAGCTAAATCCAGCATCAGGATTCAACACTCAGCTCACCATCCTCTATCATTGGGCCACACTACGACGTGCCAATTTTAATTAATGAATTTTAGTTTTAGAGATGCAGCGTGGAAACAGACCTTTCGGCCCAGCAAGTCCGCACCGACCATCAATCCCCACACACCAACACTATCCTACACACACCAGGGACAATTTACATTCATGCCAAGCCAATTAACCTGCAAGCCTGTATGTCTTTGGAGTGTGGGAGGAAACAGAAAATCTTGGAGAAAACCCATGTAGGTCGGGGGGGGGGGGACGTACAAACTCTGTACAGGCAGCACCCGTAGGTCGAACCCGGGATTCTGGCGCTGTTGGGTCTCTACCACTACACCACCGTGTCGCCCTTCATATCACAGGCATTCCCTTTCATGAGAAATTAATGCAATATACTCCTCAGTTCATTCCACTCGTCTTGCTTCTCTCCAATTGAAGACATGCTTGTATTCTTGTCTTCTTCATTCTGAAAGGAAATCGAGTTGAAACATTAATATAGCTTCCCCTCTCCACAGATGCCGCCTGACCTGCTGAGTATCTTCGATGTTTCCTGATTCATTGTAAATGTTCTCAGTAGGACACAATAGCTGAGGTGAATTTGAAGAAGCGTTGTAAAAAAATACGTGGCAACTAACTTGCGCAGAGCAAGATCTACAAGCAGAAATGCAATGAACCATCTATTTTTGGTTCTCGTGCTGCAAAAGGAGAATGTGGTGGAAACAGGCAACAGGCCAGGCAGCATCCACAGTGAGAGGAACACAGCTACCATGGCAGGTTGATCATTTTCCATCAGGATAAGGAAAAGTTGGTGATAATGCGAGTGTTGAGAAGCAGAGAAAAGTGGAAGGAAGGAGAGATCAAGGAGAGAGGTTGAAGGGCAGGAATGTGATCAAAGGAGGAAGATGGTCATAGAGTGATACAGTGTGGGGAGTAGGCCCTTCGGCCCAACATGCCCATACCAGCCAACATGTCCCAGCCACACTTGTCCCACCTGCCTGCTCTTGGTCCATATCCCTCCAAACCTGTCCTACCCATGTACCTGTATAACTTAAACGTTGGGATAGTCCCAGCCTCAACGACCTCATCTGGCAGCTCGTTCCATACACCCACCATTGTGTGAAAAAGTTACCCCTCAGATTCCTATTAAATATTTTCCCCTTCACCTTGAAGGTGATAGAGGCAACCCTAATCTCTCCTCAGCCACCAAACCTACCATCTAAAATCATTCTAGTGAACTGTCACTGTGTTCCTCTAATGGAAACAGTTTCTGCATGGATTGAGACGACAATTGCCCACAATACTCCTGACACGGTCTCACCAAGGCCCCTATATCATTGTAGCAACCTATTTTTACTGTTGCCAGGGGTGACAGAGGCAGAATGTGAATGGTCAGTCACTAAACTGATTAATCTCACTTATACATATGATGAATCAAACTCCCCGAGTGTAATCTTCACATTGATGACAGTGAGTGCTGAGGAACAGAGAACAAAAGCACAAGGTCTTTACCCAATCTACATACCACGTGCGTTCAGCCTCACCTTGAATGGTGCAATCATGCATTGCTAGGAGTGGGCGCAAGAACAATTTACAAGAATGATTCAAGAAACTGGACTCATTACAAAAGAGATAGTTGAAGGGAGGTTCTGAAGGATGTGTCCACAATTTTAATAGAATAACTAACGAAACAGCATTTCTACTGACAGGAAGGTTATGACCAGAGGACACGTGTATAAGATAATCAGTAAAAGAATCAGACGAAAGATTAGATATGTTTGCTGGGTGGGGAGCAGTTATCTGGAATGCCATTCATCTAAGGATGCTGGAAACAGGTTCAATTTAGACTGACAATGGAATTGATTACATTTTTGAGTAGGTAGGATTTGAGGAAACAGATGTGTAAGGATTAGTTTTGTCGCCCTTTCCGAAGATCTTGTGTAGTTCGTTATATTGAATTGGCTCCTCTGCTACAAGACTCTGATTGCAGGTTGAAAACGGCATTAAGTTTGTGCTTCCAATGTTAAACAGGACCAGGTTACACTAGCAGGGGGTAAATGCCCAATGCCAGCACAATGCATTGGAGACTGTAGTGCTAATCATTTCAGAACCCCTTCCAAGGTTTATAGCCGCAGGTAAGATCACCTAACTTGACATTATCATTATTATGTGGCATTACAGGTAATCATAGAGGGATAAATATACATTTTGATTTAAGATAATATCAGAGAGTTACTGCACACTTTGTTGTGTCGTAGTCTCCATGTTTGGTTTACAGTGAGAACTGAGACTGGTCATTGACCTGGGCTGGACAGTGCAACTCGTGCAAATCCTGAACTTACCTTAGGTTTCAAAACAAACCACTCTGGCTGAAACCAAGTTTGCTTTCTTCAGGAATGGGAAGATGTGGGGCTGTCTTCACATGCCAGGGGAGGAAGGAATTTTATTCTGGATGCTCAATGTTACAATAATGGTCAAACGGCCTCTGTCAGTGCTAATTAATAATAATAACAATAATAATAATAATGTTTTGTTTATAGGGACAGTGCATATTAATTAACATTTTGCATGTAAATATGCGAGATTGTAGCTAATCAGCAGCTAATTTCCGTCTCTAGTCCCAGGCAAAGGTAGGTGAAGTGTCTTGCCCAAGGACACAACGACAGTACACACTCCAAGCAGGATTCGAACCGGCCACCTTCAGGTTGCCAGCCGAACACTTAGCCCATTGCGCCATCTGTCACCTTCAAGCAGACCCATCCAAGTGTTGGGTCTGCTTGTTTTAAGTTTTAGTTCATAAGTTCATATGTTATAGGAGCAGAATTAGGCCATTTGGCCCATCGTCTACTCTGCCATTCAACCATGGCAGCCCTATCCTTCCCTCTCAACCCCACTCTCCTTCCTTCTCCCCATAACCCCGACACCCGCACTAATCAAGAATCTATCAAGCCGCGCCTTAAACATACCCAATGACTTGGCCTCTACAGCTGTCTGGGGCAATGAATACCACAGATTCACCACCTTCTGGAGAAATTCCTCCTTGTCTAGTTTGAGAAATCCAGCATGGAAGCAGGCCCTTCGGCCCACTAGGTTCACACCGGCCATCGATCACTCGTTCACACTCGTTATATGTTATCCCACTTTTTCATCCACTCCCTATACATCAGGGACAATTTTACAGAGGCCAATTAACCTACAAACCCGCACGGCTTTGGGACGTGGGAGGAAACCGGAGCACCCGAAGGAAACCCACATGGTTACAGGGAGAAATTCACTCCACACAGACAGCACCTGAGGTCAGTATTGAACCCAGGTCTCTGGTGCCATGAGACAACAGGTTGTTCAGCTATGCCACTTGTACAACATTGTGCCGCACTCTGGGGCCAGATTTTCAATCACATTCAGTGATTTAGTTTAGTTTAGTTTAGTTTAGAGATTCAACACGGTAACAGATCCTTCAGCCCACCGAGTCCTCACCGACTAGCGATCCCCGCACATTCACACTATCCTACACACACCCTGGGACAATTTACACTTGTATCATGCCAATTAACTTACAAACCCTTTGCTAATTAACTTACAAACTCTTTGGAGTGTGGGAAGAAACAGAAGATCTTGGAGAAAACTCACGCAGGTCGTGGGGAGAACGTACAAAGTCCGTTCAGACAGCACCTGTAGTCAGGATCGAAACTGGGTCTCGGGCGCTGCAAGCACTGTAAGGCAGCAACTCTACCGCTGCGCCACCGTTCTGCCCTTTGATGGTAATGTTGGTGTTTTATCCAGGACTGGTGAGTGGGAATGTGCACCTTGTATGTCCGTTCCAGTCTGAAGAAGGGTCTCAACCCTGATATGTCGCCCATTCCATCTCGCCCGTCCCGCTGAGTTAGTATTTTGTGTCTATCTTGTGTCTATCCAGCATTTTGTGTCTATCTTCATTCCAAGGCATGCATCATCCTGACTTGGAAATATGTTGCCGTTCCTTCATCATCAGTGGGTCTAAATCCTGGAACTCCCTACCCGACAGTAAGATGGGAATATCTTCACCACATAGACTGCAGCAGTTCAAGGCAGCTCAGACATTATCTTCTCAAGGGTGATTAGGGGTGTATAACAAATGCTGATATTCCTGGCAATGCCTACATTCTGAAAAATGAATTTGAAAAAAGGTACTTCAGGATCTGCAGTCTGGAAAGTGTGCATGGTGAAATTTTCTTGTACAGTCTATACCATCTTCAAAATGATCTCGCAAGTCATACTCGATTCTAGCATTGTTCCCAGAATGTTAGCTTTTTCAAGGCTGCAATTTAAAAAATTGGGAGATTTTTTTAATTTTGAGCACAAAATTTGTTATCATACTCTTTATTATCAGTTTATTATCAGGTGCAAACTGATAATTGGTGCAGCAGATTCAGACAGAATGCTCAATTCTCGTGTTTAGAGTGTCGGCCTTATTAACAATATTTTAAGCCTACCTCCATCAATGTGGCCATAAAAAACCCCCATCACAGCTGTAAGCCTAGCATTGCAATGAGGAACAGGAAGTAATTCTATCCTTCAAGCCTGTTCCACCATCCAGTCATGTGATGGCGGATCTGTGCTTACTTTCATCCCATGATACCCTCCCTGAACAACAACCTGGCTCAGTTTTGAAATGTTCTGCCGCTTTTAAATTTCAACAGCTTTTTAGAGTCATACAGCGTGGAAACAGGCCCCTCGTCCCAGCTTGCCCACGCCGACCAACATGTCCCATCTACACTAGACCAACTTGCCTGCATTTGGCCCATATACCTCTAAACCTGTCCTATCCATGTACCTGTCTAATTGCTTCTTAAACGTTGTGATAGTCCCTGCCTCAACTACCTTTGGCAGCTTGTTCCATACACCCACCACTATTCGTGTGAAAAAGTTACCCCTCAAATTCCTATTAAATCTTTCCCCCTTCACCTTAAACCTATACCCTCTGGCTCTTGATTCCGCTACTCTGGGCAAGAGACTGTGTGTCTACCCGATCCTGGCAGCATGGTGGCGCAGCGGTAGAGTTGCCGCCTTACAGTAAATGCAGCGCCGGAGAATCAGGTTCGATCCTGACCGGGTGTTGTCTGTACAGAGTTTGTACGTTCTCCCTGGGACCTGCGTGGGTTTTCTCTGAGATCTTCGGTTTCCTCCCACACTCCAAAGACGTGCAGGTATGCAGGTAAATTGCCGGTAAATGTAAAAATTGTTCCTAGTGTGTGTAGGATAGTGTTAATATCCGGGGATCACTGGTTGGCTTGGACACGGTGGGCCGAAGGGCCTATTTCAGGAGAAGATTTTGAGTAGAAGATTTCCAAATTTCCTCCCATAAGTTTCAAGAGGTGTAGGTGTTTCCTGACACTTGGTTCCTTCTGTTGACCTCCACAACAGAAAATAATTTTTCACATTCTCTCCTGTCATATCATTCTTTATAAGTTGATGTAAACTTACCTTCTGGAGTCAAGGAACCATCCTGTACACTGTATTCATTAGTTAACCCTTTTAGGATTGGGGTTTTTATTGATCTGAGTTACTAAAAAGTGACTTTGTTTCAAAAACTGTATTCAAACAGTGGGTTTTCTCCGAGATCTTCGGTTTCCTCCCAAACTCCAAAGGCGTAAAGGTTAATTGGCTTGGTGTATGAGTAATGAGTGTATGAGTAAATTTTCCCTTGTGTGTGTGTAGGATAGTGTTAATGTGCGGGGATCGCAGGTCGGTGCGGTAACGGTGGGTCAAAGTTTTTGCGTTTTCGCGTTGTATCGCTGGATGAAACTAAACACAATATTAATAGCAGATAAAGGTTAGGAAGCGAGGAAAATCTCAGCAGCTACTGATAAGTGTGACAAGAGAAATAGATTAGTATTTGAGTTCAATGACCTCTGGAGTATGTTAGCAATAAACAGCTGTCAAATATGTCCAAATCTGTTTAAATTGCCCCCGTTCAATCTTCCCTCTGTGATGTGAAGGGCCTTAACACAATGTCTTACAGTAAATTATGATGTGGAAACAAGTGGTTGTGCAAATCGGTGCTATCATGATACATAGTTCATGGTACATTGGGTTTTGGGTATGCAGGAGGCATTTATAAGAATAATTTATTTGACGAGTGCCAATGATATAACAAAGACTCCGAGCGGTGAGGGTCAGTGAGGTGCAGGAACATTGCAGACTGGTCCTCGTGATATCTTCTATGAACATCGGTTTGTTTTTCATCGCATTGATTTCAATGAAACCCTGTGTGAAATCCCACTGCTGCCACTGGCTTGGATGGTAGTCTCTTCACACGTTAGTTTTCGTTCTCATTTCAGAGAAAATAGGTGAAGGAGGAGGCCATTTGGCCCTTCGAGCCCGTACCGTCGTTCATTGTGATCAATGTTGATCATCCACAATCAGTAACCCGTTCCTGCCTTCTTCCCATACCCCTCGATTCCGCTAGCCCCTAGAGCTCTTTTAAATTCATCCAGTGAATTGGTCTCCACTGCCTTCTGTGGCAGAGAATTCCACAAATTCACAACTCTCTGGGCTCATTCTCTGATTGCTCGTCCCAACTCCTGGGACCTCTGGATCCTGCTCCAGCATGGTTCTACTGAACATATTTGGTTGCAAACACTGGGTGCGGGACCCTACGACTGGATGTAGACCAAATCCAAGCCTGAGAGAGACACAAAATGCTGGAGCAACTCAGCGGGACAGGCAGCATCTCTGGAGATAAGGAATGGGTGACGTTTCGTGTCGAGATCCTTCTTTAGACTGAAGAAGTCTTCAGCATCTGCATTTGTTTAACATGGGAATCCCATTCTCCAGCATCTGCAGTTCCTTCCTACACAAGTCCAAGCCTGATTCCTGCTCCCCCCTGACGTTGATGGAATCTACCCATTGATGGCGACAATTTTATTTTCCATTCTTGCAAATTCCTGAGCGATACAAAAACAGAATGATAAAACCAGGGGTAGGCTGGATAGATATTAAAGTGTTGTTTTTGCTTTTTTTTACCCCATTGCTACCTCCCTGAACGCACCGCACATTAAAAGATTCCCTTCAGAGCTAATAATCTGTTGATATCTTGGATGCATTCTGTGACTGAGCTGCCACAGCCCTCCTGGGCTGAGAACAATATGCTGTTCCTAATGAGAACAGAAAATTAATTTGGTTGTTCCAAAATTGCTGCTTTATTACCAGCGTGTAATAATATGGTGATTCTGATCCCATCAATGTTTGAAAGAATTATTTTATTAAGCAATTAGTAACAAGTTTTTCCCCTGTTAATGTAAGCACAGCATTCATGGACCTACTGCTAGTGGAGACTCCAGGCCATGGCAATGGCAACAGTCTGCCAGGTGTGGCGGTGGAGACAGATATAGTGGCATTTCAGAGACTTTTGGCATGAATATGCAAGGAAAGGAGGGATATGGATTATGTGCAACCAGATAAGAGTTGTTCTTAGCATCATGTATGGCTCAGACATTGTGGGACTAAGGGCCTGTTCCTGTGCTGTGCTGTTTTATGTGGAAGGAACTGCTGATGCTGGTTTAAACTGAAAATAGACACAAAATGTTGGAGTAACTCAGTGGGGCAGGCAGCATCTCAGGAGAGAAGGTCTGAAGAAGGGTCTCGACACGAAACATCATCTTCTCTCCAGAAATGCTGCCTGTCCCGCTGAGTTACTCCAGCATTGTGTGTCTATCTGCTGTATTGTTTTATATTCTGTGTTCTAATATTGCATTTGTTTAACATGGGAATCCATTCTTAATCCCACTCTGACATAACAGCAATATAAGGAGACAGATGACAGTTGGAGGTAGAGGTCATTTTAAAATAGGATATTTGCTTTCCGCGCGGCATGCTTTAACACAGCTTTGTTGAGCTCGGCAGAGCAGGTCTTGGCACAGATGCCCATCAATGTCACTTTCCCAGAGAAGATTGAGTAAGACAGCATGTTCTGTACTGCACGTGAGCGAAGCAGCAACTCCTAAACTAACTTCTGATTAAGAAGACTGGTTTGCATCTACAGTGGGAAATAGTTGTTGTGAATGATATTGCATTTACAGCACTGAAACAGATTGCTTGACTGACCTTCTGTGCTGTTAGAAATGAAACACTTTACTTCAGGTGACCACATTCTTGTGTTGCTTTCTCCTATAAATGTTCAACCAATCTGTCTTAAATGTTGTGGTAAAATCACCAATGTGTGTAAGAGGACATTTCTCAGTTCATATGTTGCAGATTCACTTCATATCTCCTGTCTTATGATTATGAATGCAAATCCACTTACTATGTCAATATTTTGAAAAGATTTGGGAAAACTCACAAAAAATTCTCCTTCACTCAGAGTCACACTTTCTATGTTTAGTAAGTTAAGTAGTTCAACCCATCTGTGCATCCAATACAATTGCCTGCACTAAATTTGAGCTCTTGGGTTTTTGTCTCTGGGAATAGAATAGAAGGAACCAAATTGAAATAAGGTTTGGGGATGAAAAAGCGGTGGAAGTGATGACAACGGATGCATTTTACACAGTAGTTACTCATGTTGTTGATCTCCCCATTAAGATCGAGCAGAACAAAATGTGTAGGGGATGAAAGACGAGTTATGTCAAATATTAGACTTTAGAGATACAGCATGAAAATAGGGCCTATGGCTCTCCAAGTCCCCACTGACCAGCGATAACCCCACACACTAACACTATTCTATTCATTTGGGACCATTTACAATTTGTTACCAAAGCCAATTAGCCTACTCTAAACTGCACCTTTAGAGTGTGGGAGGAAACCAGAGCACCCAGAGAAAACCCACGTGATCACAGGGGAATGTACAAACTCCGTACAGACAGCACCATTAGTCAGGGTCTCCAGAGCTGAAAGGCAGCAACTCCACCACTACGACGCTGTGCTACTCTATCCCAAGAGAGACTTTTAGCGTTCTCCCTTAAGCAAAGAAGATTAAAAAAAGATGAGACAGAGGTATTTGAATTAACAAAGACTCATGATGGAGTAAATGAGAAAAAAACTTATTTTGAGAGTTTCTTGTAACCAAATAATTAAGTTAAGGAAACACAGGCAATATCAGGGGATATTTTGTGGCCAGTCATTATGATCTTGACTTGACTCCTTGAAAGATTGGAAGTAGAATCAATGACAACTTTTGAAGGTAATTGAATGGAGGGGAGATATGGAACTATTGTACAATTAATGTTACCAAGATCCATCACAGGTACAAAAGGCAAAATGCCATTATTCTGAGAATCCCAAACCAAAACGGGCTTAGTCTTTGTACATTCTAAAAAGCTGGGTGGTAGTATCTTATGTGCAGTTCTGGTCGACCCATTACAGGAAAGTTGTGAAGACATTGGAGAGGGTACAGAGATTTACCAGAATGTTGTCTGGATTAGAAGGTTTTAGCTACAGTAGAGGTAGGATAAGCTTAGATTGACACAAAATATTGGAGTAACTCAGCGGGACAGGCAGCACCTCTGGATAGAAGGAATGGGTGACATTTTGGGTCGAGACCTTTCTTCAGACTGAGAGTTACGGAAGAGGGGAACTAGAGATATGGAAGGGTAAAGTGTGTAAAAGACAGATCAAAGCAGACAATGGTCAAGGAAATGTAAAATGGTTCATTGTTAACCAAGGAGAAGGCGACAGCGAGGCATACAAATAGTAAAATTAACCAAGAGGACAGTGAAACCAGTCAGAGAACTAGGGTGGGGAGGGATGGAGAGAGAGGGAAAGCAAGGGTTACTGTTCATACCGCTGGGTTGTAAGTTGCCCAAGCCAATAATGAGGTGCTGTTCCTCCAATTTGCATTTGGCTTCACTCTGACAATGGAGGAGGCCCAGGACAGAAAGGTCAGTATGGAATGGGAGGGGGAGTTAAAGTGTTTAGCAACTGGGAGATCGCATAGGCCGAGGCGGACTGAGCGAAGGTGTTCAATGGAAGGCTTAGGTTGTTTTCTTTCCTTTCCTAAAGAGATTGAAGTGGGACCATGTTTTTCCAGCTTGTATATTCCAAGACAAAAGAGTTGCATGATCAAAATAAGCAGCTAGACAACCAGGACAGACTTGTGAAGCGGTTTCTCCACCCATGTAGTCTCTACCCAAGACTACAGCAAAGCAGAGGGTGATCAAGGGTTAGGTAATCAAAGGACGTCGAACAGGAGAGTGGAGTGTCGTGACTTTGAATTCATCACATGGGAACCAGAGCTTTAGATGAACCAGCTCTTTGCTCAGCATAAGCAGACACCCAGAGGAGACACGGTGGTGGAATTACATGGAAAGAAAATCTCTCTGAAATCAAAGTACATCAATTTCTATATTTTTTACAGCAAACTTTTAACAGCAGGTGAGAGAATACAATTTCAGTCAATACAAACTGACGAAGAAGGGTCTCGACCCGAAACGTCACACATTCCTTCTCTCCAGAGATGATGCCTGTCCCACTGAGTTACTCCAGCTTTTTGTGTCTGTCATCGGTTAATGCAATGGCATAGTTCGTTTCAGCATTTTGGGAGTGGACCAAAGGACCCATAGAATTGCTTATTTACAATTGAAGCAAAACTTGACGGAAAAAACCCAACACAGAATACTGAAACTTCTTTGTTGGGCCAAAATAGGGCACATGGACGGTGTCCTAACTTTAAAAACAAAATCTAAACAATTTTCTTTCACCTCAGCATGGTGCTAAGTGCCAAAGCTGCCAGACCGGAACGTCCTTCGATCTCGGTCTCAGTGATGCAAGATATTTCACCTCAAAGTGTCTGATGCCTGTGTCATAATAGGCCATTTAACATATCTCCCAGTGTCTCCACATTTGAACAATGCATTTGATGATGTCCCGCAGTCATGTCAGTTTCCGTCATATCTTTGAAGTGACCTTGTGCTGTGAGTTGATAGCCTGCTCTTCGCACAATGGTCTGTTCACGCATCTGCCCTTGTAATTTAAAGACCAATTAAAACATAGTCAACTCACCATAAAAACAGTTTGATGGACAATTTGAGCTTTTTAGTTTAGAGATACAGCACGGAAACAGCCCCTTCTGCCACCGAGTCTGCACCGACCAGCGATCTCAGCTAATTAACACTATCCTGCACACGCTAGGGGCAATTTACACATATCAAGCCAATTAACCTACAAACCTGTACGTCTTTGGAGTGTGGGAGGAGGCTGAAGATCTAGGAAAAAACCCACGAGGTCACAGGGAGGAAGGTACAAACTCCATATCGGCAAGCACCCGCAGTCAGGATCAAACCCGGGCCTCTTGCTCAGCAAGCGCTGTAAGGCAGCAACTCTACGGCTGCGCCACCGTGCCGCCTTGTGGTCGTTGTATTAATGACGACAACCCTATAATTCCCAATTGCAGCTGCTTCTTCCTATTAGGCCATCTTGTTTGCCCCTGGAACCACATCTGTTCCAGAGGGGTCAATCTCCAAGGGGGCGTTGATAAATAGAGCTGCAACATCAATCAGTAAAATTTATTCCCAAACCCCATGGCTATCAAAAGATGCATGTCCCTGTGTGGACCTTCACTAACACTTTCTCTTATTCCTAACTGATGTTCCGTGCAGTCCATGCAAGGCTTATCAGTTTTTGCACCACTGATATGATCATTGCCCAATTCCTCTAATCTTCCCCTTGAAGTTGTGTTGCCTCTCATTATGGGTATCTCCCATTGTCAACCCCTTGCAATCTACTCTGGCCTGGAACTCAAGATGGCTCTGGTCTGCGGGTGGGTGTTGGCGAGGCGAGGGGCGGCAGAGTCGCTGGTGGAGGCCCCTGGGGGGGGGGGGGGGCTGGAGTAAAGTCTGAAGAAGGGACTCGACCCGAAACATCACCTATTCCATGCCCGACCCGCTGAGTTACTACAGCGTTTTGTGTATATCTTTGATATAAACCAGCATCTGCAGTTCCTTCCTTCCTCATCGCCTTCCTCCACAGCTTGTCCTGTTGCTGCAAACCAGTGAGTGCTCTTCTAAGGGGCCATATCATCAATTTTATCTCTCAGACCACCCAGGCATTGATTAATTCCATTGCTCTAATCGATTTGCCTTCATCTCATCCATGGCTTTCTTTCTCTCTCTCTCTCTGTGTAGATGGTCCAGCTATTTTGTACATCAATCCAGCTCCGTTTACACTTTTCTTAATCCTTCTCTGTAACCTGGATACACAAACATGCCATATTAAGTTTCATTTTGGTGTATGAACATCCAGAACCTGCCTTGATCTCTGGCACAATGGTGATAGGAGCAGAATTAGGACATTTGGCCCATCAAGTCTACTTCGCCATTTAATCATGGCTGATCTATCTCTCCCTCTCAAACCCATTCTCCTGCCTTCTCCCCATAACCCCTGACTCCCTGCACCTGTACCCACTTATCACTTGTCAGGCTTTGGTCCTGTCCCTCGCTCCGTTTTCCACAATCATTCTATAGCAGGGTCCTGACCCAAAATGTTATCTGCCCATTCCCTTCTCAGATGCTGCCTGACCCACTGAATTCCTCCAGCACTGTGTGTTTTGCTCTGGATGCCAGCTTCTACAGCTCCTGTGTCTCCAACGTGCTTTCTTTCTTTGTATCACAACTGGCTAGTTCATCTATCTATATCATAAGTTGATTTTGTTTAACAATTCACTGATAATCTGATTCCATAATTTTTAAAGTTTTTCAGATTTTCAGCATCTGCATTTTTTTTTGCTTTCCATTTAATGCAAATGTAGTATCTGAGATGTCTCTACTTTCAACCTTTCATTTATGCCACGGTTAACAATTTTAAGGTGGGGGGGGAGGGAGCACAATGATTTACATTATTTTCAATAATTGCATTGCAAAAATAATTGCATTAATGCTGTTATGCACTAAAATGTTATTTTCAAATTCATTTAATGGTAGCTGTTACTAGCTTTCATCTTTTGTCATTTCAACTTTTCTCATTAACAGCCTTGCCATGTTTACTGTGAAAAGTCCTAGCCACATCTCATTATAATCAAACTTACCTAAACCTGGCGTCTCAGCATCTGTTTCATGTTTCTCCTTTGAACACAATCTCAAGAACCCTACAGATGGCGGTGGAGGCCAAGCCACTGGGTGATATTAAAGCAGAGATTGAAAGGTTCCTGAGTATTAAGGGCATCAAAGGTTATGCGAGAAGGCAGGAGAATGGGATTGAGAGGGAAAAATAGGTCAGGCATCATGATCAAATGGCGAAGCACACCTGATGGGCTGAATGGCCTCCTTCTGCTCCTATGTCTTATGGTCTAACCCATACAGCTCAAACCCTAAACTTTTTAAATCATCAAACAAGGCAAAAAGTAGATCACCTTAGCAACATCGGCCCATTGAGTCTGCTGGTAAAAACACAAAATATGTCATCCAGCTAAGTGTCTTCATTGAGAATTATTTTAGTTTAGTTTACTTTTGACATATAGTGCGGAAACAGGTCCTTCGGCCTGCTGAGTCTGTGTCGATCAGTGATAGGGTTGCTGCCATCCAGCGCCAGAGACCCGGGTTCGATTGCTGGTCGCCATTTAGTCGATGGGCCGAAGGTCGTGTTTCCATGCTATATCTCTAACTTAAACTAAGTAAAGTGACTTGCCTCAATCACTACCACCCAGTTAGCTCTAACATCAACCATAATAAATTGCTAATGCCCCACATGGCACCTGTCTCAGACCCATTATAATTTGTGCACAGGTCCACTTAGTTTGCATGCCTTTTGCACTCGGGATCCCCTTGACAATATGAATACCTTATGCTGCAGCATGGAAACAGGCCCTTCGGCCCAACGAGTCTGCGCGACCAATGATTACCCGTTGATACTCGTTCTATCCTACACACTAGGGATAATTTATAACAAGAATTAACATACAAACCTGTACGTCTTTGGAATGTGGGAGGAAACCGGAGCACCTGGAGAAAACCCACACGGTCACAGGGAGAATGTACCAACTCCATACAGACAGCAGCCATAGTCAGAATCAAACTCGGGTCCCTGGCATTAAAAGGCAGCAACTCTACCGCTGTGCCACAGTGCCGTCTCCCTTAACACTTCCATGGGGACTAGAATGATGGAGGTTTCCTTGAAGCAGATGGGGGCTATTGACTGTCAGAGTGAGAGGCTGTAGAAGGCAGTAAAGACTGCAGTCAATTGATTAGTGCACAATTTCAAAATCCATCCAGGGACTCCATCCTGGCCAGTTGCTTTCTGAGAGTGGACCTTCATGAAAGTAGACCTGATCTCCGTCGCTGAGTTGTATGGGACAGAGCCAGATGGTGGGGGGACATATCGAGGTGGAACCTTATTTCCTTGATCAAAACAGGCGTAAGAAGAATTGAGCTTTCCCAGTAGTGATGTGTCATTACCAGATATCTCACCCAGGTCTGGGCGATTCGATCACCAGAAGCATTTCTGAACACCTCATATAATTGATGAACAGTCAATGTCTAGACAATGAATCATATCCTTGTGATAGTTGAGAAGGAAATTCATCTTCAATGTTACCAATATTATGCCTTGCCATCATATACCGTAATAGGAACCTGAGGGGTAACTCTTTCACACAAAAGGTGGTGGGTGTGTGGAACGAGCTGCCAGATGATGTAGTTGCGGCAGGTACTATCGCAACATTTAAGTAACATTTAGACAGGTACCTGGATAGGACACGGATGGTTTAGAGGGATTATGGGCCAACCGCAGGTAGGTGGGACTAGTGTAGATGGTACATTTTGGCCGATGTGGGCAAGTTGGGCCAAAGGGCCTGTTTCCACACTGTAAGACTCTAGGTCTATCTCCCAGGAACTGCAGAATGTTATCAATTACTTTCGAGTCATAGAGTGATACAGTGTGGAAACAGGCCCTTTGGCCCAACCTGCCCACACCGGCCAACATGTCCCAGCGATACTAGTCCCACCTGCCTGCGTTTGGACTATATCCCTCCAAACTTGTCCTATCCATCAATTACTTTGCAAGATCTGGGCGTGGTGTGGCGTGGAAGCCAATATTTATTCTACACCCGCAGCTGTCCTTCAGGAGGTAGCGGTGAGCCACTTCCTTGAAGTGCATCGTTCTTTCTGGTGAAGCTGCTGCCGAGAGAGTTTCAGGATGATCGAAAGCCGGCGATATATATCCAAGTCAGAATGGTGGGTGCCTTGCCTTTCCTGATGCATCTCTGCTTCAGCACTTCAGCTCAATAATCCTGAGCTGAATCTCCTCGGGGATCTGCAGTTGTCTGGAAGCACAGCCGTCTCTCAGAAAGGCAGATGCTGCATTTTAGCTCACTGTCTATTCTGCTCTCCCCGCATGACCTTGTTCTCCCAGTTGGGGACCACATGGTTGTTTAACCTCTCCACTCTTTTTTTCTGTTGTGCTTTTTTCCTCCGGTTTTTTTACACCCCACATTTTTGTTTTATAAATGTCGAAGTTTACACAAAGTCAACGATTGTACAATGATGACAAATGTAAATATTACAGCAATGGGACACGGTGGTGCAGCGGTACAGGTGCTGCCTTACAGCGGCAGAGACCCGGGTTTGATCTTAACTACGGTGCTGTCTGTACGGAGTTTGTATGTTCTCCTTGTTGCTGTGTGGGTCTTCTCCGGGTGCTCCGGTTTCCTCCCGCACTCCAAAGACGTACAGGTTTGTAGGTTAATTGGCTCTATGGTTTGTAGGTTAATTGGCTGTAAAAATTATAATTTGTCCCTTGTGAGATCGCTTGGTGGCACAGACTTGGTGGGCCGAAGGGCCTGTTTCCGCGCAGTATCTCTAAACTAAGGTACAGAGAAGGTACAGAGAAGGTTCACCAGACTGATTCCTGGGATGGCAGGACTTTCATATGAAGAAAGACTGGATAGACTCGGCTTGTACACGCTAGAATTTAGAAGATTGAGGGGGGATTCTTATAGAAACTTACAAAATTCTTAAGGGGTTGGACAGGCTAGATGCAGGAAGATTATTCCCGATGTTGGGGAAGTCGAGAACTAGGGGTCACAGTTTAAGGATAAGATGGAAATCTTTTAGGACCGAGATGAAAAAATCATTTTTTACACAGAGTGGTGAATCTGTGGAATTCTCTGCCACAGAAGGTAGTTGAGGCCAGTTCATTGGCTATATTTAAGAGGGAGTTGGATGTGGCCCTTGTGGCTAAAGGGATCAGGGGGTATGGAGAGAAGGCAGGGATGGGATACTGAGTTGGATGATCAGCCATGATCATATCGAATGGCGGTGCAGGCTCGAAGGGACGAATGGCCTACTCCTGCACCTATTTTCTATGTTTCTATGTTTCTAAACTGAACAAAATGAAGCAATGCATCTTTGAAAGGGCAAAGTTTCACTGTCATCAGTTTCCAGACTTTTGCCATCAACTGCCCCGTTCAGGGTGTCCAATATTGCCGTTGTGTAGTCACTTCAGTACACCCAGCAAACAGCCACAATTATTATTTATGTTGAAGTGATCTGAATCTGTTGCCAATTCGTGATACCACTTGATTAATTGACACATACCATGTTCGACTACACGAGAGCAGAAGGCATCAATGACTGTAACTCAGAAGCAACAAAATTAAATTTGTTACCCTTCAAACTTGAAATCCAAATGCAGCTGCATGATATGGGTGCTCTTCACAACTAGAGCTGATAAGGAAAGGAAAAGGTTAAAGTGAACATTTGAGCCACCATTTAATTGTTTTATGTACGACTGGAAGCAGTTTGTATTAGTCCAAGGAAATATTAAAAGACCATCCTGCTTAGTCATGTGTGCGGTGAATCTTTTCATTGACCTTGTCTCCTCAGTGTTCATCAGTTTTGAGCAATGGAATATTTGGGAGGTCATGTACAAAGGACACGGTCTGCAGAACTGAGCATCATGAATAGCCCGAGCTGCGCTTATGCATATGTAGGAATGAACTGCAGATGCTGGTTTACAATGAAGATCACACTGAAGATCTCTGAAGAAAAGGAATAGCTGACTTTTCGGGTCTTGAACTTTCTTCAGAGAGTCGCTCTGAACAAGGGTCTCCACTCGAAACATCACTTATTCCTTTTCTTCAGAGGTGCTGCCTGACCCGCTCCAGCATTTTGTGTCTCCCTCCTGGATGTGTAGGTTGCTTGAGACTCCACTGCGTAGGAAGGGTTCTTCTGAAGTAGATCTCAACCCACCATTCACTTCCATGCCTTGCAAATGTTGTAGAATTTCACACAAACAGCATATGTCGAGCTTCATAACAGTTTTACATCATGTTGGCCTCCATATGTCAGTTCCCCATGCCTTTAGAAATCCCTAATGAATATCTCTAAATTCATTTCATAAATCATATTTATTATTAATTTTTATGCTTTTTTTTTTGCATGGTGCATGAACACATTGGCCTATATAATGAAATTTCCAAACTTTACGGTATAAGAGTCTTGACCCAAAACGTCACCTATCCATGTTCTCCAGAGATGTCGTCTAATCTGAGTTACTCCAACACTTTGTGTCCTGCAGTTCCTTGTTTCCACTATAAGGTTCTTTATGGGAACACAGAATATTTAGGGTGAAGCCATATTTGTATATTTGCCCTTCGCTGCATGAAGACATATCTATGAGCACATTGTCACAGTAGCTGGCATTGGGGATGTGCTTGGGTATGGGAGACCTGCACTGGACTGTATGTAAGACAATGTCACTATGCGTTTGCACACATGACAATAAATGCCGTTGCACCATTGAAATTTCATCATCTCTTTACGATACGATACGATAGAATTTTATTTATCCCAGGAGGGAAATTGATTTGCCAACAGTCACAAAGCACAAGATACATGAGACATGAAATTAAAGTGACGAGAGGAAAGTATTGGGGATGTTCAAAGATTGGGGAGGAGATGCAGTCTACCACATGACTGAAAGGGGAGGAGTTGTACAGTTTGATCGCCACAGGAAAAAAGGATCTCCTGTGGCGTTCTGTACTGCATCATGGCAAAACCAGTTTGTTGCTGAAGGTACTCCTCAGGTTGACCAGTGTGTCATGGAGGGGGTGAGCTGTATTGCCCAAGATGAGGTGCTATACTTGATACTTGGGGTCCGTGCTGGTGTGTGGTGAGTATTCTGGTAGGCGGCCCCCAGCCAAGCCCCTTCAATTATACATTGAAGATTCTGAAAATAAGGGCCAAAATATCAGATGATCTAACTGTATTCCTTGGAAAGATCTGAAAGCATACTAAATCATATTCAATAATGAGCTTTGAAGTATAGCAATCACTGATACACACTCACACAATCACTAATGAATGAACATTTGTTTTGGTGGTGGTATGGAACTGTTCTTTGGAGTATAATGATGAGTGCTTTCTATATGTAGGCAGGTCAACGCATGGGAGGGTGATCCTTCCAACATCAAACACTGCTCGAATGTAGGAGTCAGTCCAGAGAATGTACTGAAAAACTGCGGTGTAACAATATGGAAAGGAGGTGCGTCGACAGAGATAGGCATTTTCATAACTTCATGAGTTCTTGGAGCAGAATTAGGACATTCGGCCCATAAAGTTTATTCCACCATTCAATCATGGCTGATCTATCTTTCCCTCTCAACCCCATTCTCCTGTCTTCTCCCCATAACCCCAGACACCCTTACTAATCAACAATCTGTCAATCTCCTCCTTACAAGTATCCATTGACTTGGCCTCCACAGCCGTCTGTGGCAATGGATTCCACAGATTCACCACCCGCTGATTAAAGACATTCCACCTCATTTTGATGTTTAACTGTTTTTTACTTTTTAATTCCAAAGCTTTTGGAGACATCAAATGGGGATCTTTTTGCTCAAACCAGCACACAGCTTGTGACCTTTGGGCAGCACTGTGGCGCAACGGTAGAGTTGATGCCTTACAGCGCCAGAGACCCAGGTTCAATCTTCGCTGTCAGTACGGAGTTTGTACGTTCTCCCCTTGACCCGCATGGGTTTTCTCCGGGATATCTGGTTTCCTCCCACACTCTGAAGACGTACAGGTTTATATGCGAATTGGCTTTGTTAGCATTGTAAATTGTCCCTGGTTGTGTGTAGGATAGTATTAGTGTGGGGGGAATCGCTGCTCAGTGTGGACTTGTTGGACCAAAGGGCCTGTTTCCATGTATCTCTAAATGAAAAGAAGCATCTCTTTGCTTAACCTGTGCCGCACTAGCTATTTTCCGAGACAGCTGAGTGATAAGCAGTGAGGTGGGTGAGCATAGATGGCTGATGGAAGCCTCTCCTATATCTTCCACTATATCATGATGCTCCAGGAGCCAGTTGCCCTTCACTATCCATTGCAGATGAGAGTGTCAGTCTGGAATGCCTTTTAACGTCATCCAAGGGACATTATTGCCTTTGATAAGATGAGTAGCCAAATGACTGCCTTCGAGTAGCAAGTGCAGCCACATTGCCCTAAACAGTCTGCAATGTAAAGTAACTCATCCCACAATTGCTTCATTCATTTGATTGTTTGATTCTTGATGTACTCATTTGACCCATCATAATTCTTCTGTCTCTATTTAATTCCGTACATAAAACATCTTGGGCTTCGTCTGATTCCAGTCAAGTTAAAGGTTTGCCAGAAACCTCTGAACGAAAGCTAAATGCATTATTTTGGCATGGCTTGTGATTACATGATTTGACCTTCCTTACAAAAGTAAATTAATTCAGAGCATGGAATATTGTCGAAAAAGTGCAGAGACAATTATGGATAAATGTGCTCTGAATTACAAGCAGTGAGATCTCACTATCAAGTTGCCACGTGCATCCTCTACTACACTAATGTCTTGGCACAGGATGTATTTTGGTGTTATAAGTAGGGCGGCACCGTGGCGCAGCGGTAGAGTTGCTGCCTAATGCCCCTGTCCCACTTAGGAAACCTGAACGGAAACCTCTGGAGACTTTGCGCCCCACCCAAGGTTTCCGTGCGGTTCCCGGAGGTTGCAGCTAGTGGAAGCAGGTAGGGAGACTGACAAAAACCTCCGGGAACCTCCAGAGGTTTCCGTTCAGGTTTCCTAAGTGGGACAGGGGCCCAGCGCTTGCACTGTCGGAGACCCGGGTTTGATCCCGACTACGGGCGCTGTCTGTACGGAGTTTGTACGTTCTCCCCGTGACCTGCATGGGGTTTCTCCGAGATCTTAGGCTTCCTCCCACACTCCAAAGACGTACAGGTATGTAGGTTAATTGGCTTGGTGTATGTGTAAATTGTAGTGTTGTGTAGGATGGTGTTAATGTGCAGGGATCGCTTGTCAGTGCGGATTCTGTGGGCCTGTTTCCGTGCTGTATCTCTTAACTAAACAAAAGGTGATAAGACTAAATTAAAAGTACTGTACAGGCTGTAGAACCTTAAAACACTGAAGGAAAGTAGTTGAACCAGACTCACTGAGAGATTATTGGTGTTTAACCCTAAATAAGTACATAAGATATGGAGCAGAATAGGCCACTTGGACCATCAAGTCTACTCCACAATTTAATCTCCCTCGGCTACCTTTCCCTCAACTCCATTCTCCTACCTCCCTATAACCCCTGACACCATATCAATAAAGAATCTATCAATCTCAAACTTAAAAATATCCATTGCCATGGCCTCCGCAGCCTTCTGTGGCAATGAATTCCACTGATTCTCGGCTTTTTGTAAATTCCTTATTGTAAAGCACCTGCCTTTTGTTTTGATTATTTCTAGAATCCACTTCCATTGACTTTTTAGTCAGAGTATTTCATATCCTCAGGGCTCCCCGGCTGTGAACAATTTTACTTACTTCATCTCCTAGAACTTTTGCCAATCTTCAAAGTCTGATCATTGGCCTTCTTGAAAATGTTATCTGATCACCTTTTAGCCCTCTCCGTTCCACGGAGACCAGTCCACATTTTCTTAAGCTTTTCTCATTCCTGGTAACGTTCTCAGCAACGTTCATTCCTGACGTTTTGTGCCCAGAAGAGTTCAATTTATTCCAGCAGAGTGATAGTATTCCAGCATGGTCTGTTCGTTTTTATATTCTATTCCTTTCTTCGTATGCTTAAGGCGTGCAGTGGTAGAATTGCTGCCTTACAGCCTCAGAGACCCAGGTTCAATCCTGACTACGGGTGCTGTCTGTACAAGAGTCTGTACATTCTCCCCGCGACCTGCGTGGGTTTTCTCTGAGATTTCCGGTGTCCTTCCACACTACAAAGACATACAAGTTTGTAGGTTAATTGGCTTGATAAAATTGTAGATTGTCCCCAGTGGTTGGAGGAAAGTGTTAGTGTGTTGGGTATCACAGGTCATCGTGGACTCGGTGGGTTGAAGGGGCTGCTTCTGCACTGTATCTCTAAACTAGACAAAAATAAAAGTAACCCTAAAGCTTTTTAACTCCCACTTTTTAACTTGCCATATTTAGCACATTTGGAAAGCACATTTGGAAAGTGGTGAAATCATTGGACAAAGTCAGCATGGATTTATGAAAGGTAAATCATGTCTGACGAATCTTATAGAATTTTTTGAGGATGTAACTAGCAGAGTGGATAAGGGAGAACCAGTGGATGTGTTATATCTGGACTTTCAGAAGGCTTTCGACAAGGTCCCACATAAGAGATTAGTCTACAAACTTAAAGCACACGGTATTGGGGGTTCAGTATTGATGTGGATAGAGAACTGGCTGGCAGACAGGAAGCAAAGAGTAGAAGTAAACGGATCCTTTTCACAATGGCAGGCAGTGACTAGTGGGGTACCGCAAGGCTCAGTGCTGGGACCCCAGCTATTTACGATATATATTAATGATTTGGACGAGGGAATTGAATGCAACATCTCCAGGTTTGTGGATGACACGAAGCTGGGGGCAGTGTTAGCTGTGAGGAGGATTCTAGGAGGCTGCAAGGTGACTTGGATAGGCTGGGTGAGTGGGCAAATGCATGGCAGATGCAGTATAATGTGGATAAATGTGAGGTTATCCACTTTGGTGGCAAAAACAGGAAAGTACACTATTATCTGAATGGTGGCCGATTAGGAAAAGGGGAGATGCAACGAGACCTGGGTGTCATGGGACACCAGTCATTAAAAGTAGGCATGCAGGTGCAGCAGGCAGTGAAGAAAGTGAATGGTATGTTAGCATTCATAGAAAAAGGATTTGAGTATAGGAGCAGGGAGGATCTACTGCAGTTATACAGGGTCTTGGTGAGACCACACCTGGAGTATAGCGTACAGTTTTGGTCTCCTAATCTGAGGAAATACATTCTTGCCATAGAGGGAGTACAAAGAAGGTTCACCAGACTGATTCCTGGGATGTCAGGACTTTCATATGAAGAAAGACTGGATAGACTCGGTTTGTACTCGCTAGAATTTAGAAGATTGAGGGGGGATCTTATAGAAACGTTCAAAATTCTTAAGGGGTTGGACAGGCTAGACGCAGGAAGATTGTTCCCGATGTTGGGGAAGTCCAGAACAAGGGGTCACAGTTTAAGGATAAGGGGGAGATCTTTTAGGACCGAGATGAGAAAAACATTTTTCACACAGAGAGTGGTGAATCTCTGAAACTCTCTGCCACAGAGGGTAGTTGAGGCCAGTTCATTGGCTATATTTAAGAGGGAGTTAGATGTGTTTCCTCATCTCTGTTTTAAATGGCTTACTCCTTATTCTTAAACTGTGGCCCCTAGTTCTGGACTCCCCCAACATTGAGAATTGCCTGTTGTACTCACATTTTGTTGCTGGATCAGAAATAACAGAGTGATAATATGTAGTCCTTGGAATGCAACTCATCTGCTTTAGGTTGTGCATTCTCCTGATACTTGGCCATATTGCTCCTGGAAATTTGTGTATAGAATCACAAGGTAGTGCAGGGACTGAGCAAAACACAAAGTGATGGTGGAACACAATGGGTCAGGCAACATCTGCGGAGGCAATGGACAGATGGCATTTCAGGTCAGGACCCTTGTTTGAGGCGGTTTTGTCTATCAGTTTATTCAGTTATGTCCAAACAGCTATAATGGGGTTCCTCGAGTTAAATCGGAAGAGGTCTTCAGCAGTTGTTGCCCACTTAGCAGTCAACATTTCTGACATTTATAATTCCGAATGAGCTGGCTTATTGAGAGTGGTTAACTCCATTTAAGCCTTAATGTTGTTGGGTACAAGGTACATCAGGGAAAATATGGAGGGTCAATAAATAAAAAGAAAGAATCACCATAGCCCATGCAGTCCACACAAGTTTTAGTTTAGATTTATTTTTAGAGATATAGTGCAGAAACATGCCCTTCGGCCCAACGAGTCTGCACCGACCAGCGATCCCTGCACATTAACACTATTCTACACAACACTCGGGACAATTTACTTATACCAAGCCAATTTACCTACAAACCTGTCCGTCTTTGGAGAATGGGAAGAAACCAAAGAATTTGAAGGAAATCACGGGGTCACGGGAAGAATGCACAAACTCCGTACAGACAGCACCCGTGGTCGGGGTCTCTGGCACTGCAAGCGGCGTAAGGCAGCAACTCTACCCTGCGCCACCGTGAAGCCACAAGTTCTATGATATTCTCAAATCTGCGATTTCTGTTTCAAAAACAGGGCTAGTCATCCCTGCCGTATCCAAGGGATGTGAGATTGCACTAGAAAGGAATGGTTGTTTGGACATTATCCACTCTGAAGCACAGGCAAAAAAAAAAAAATCTCTTCTAGGAATCAATTTATCTTAATGCAGTATTTAACCTTAAGCAGACTAATTGAGCGGAGCTAGCTTCTATATCCAGTACAGAATTGTCTACTGGACATTTTCTACAGCTCTGCTATTAGCAGCCAATCTCTCATACAAAGAATATATTGTGCCGTTTTATCCTCTCTGAGATATTCTACTCATCACACAGTATAAGGTAATGTGTTCTACTCATCCCTCATCACCTTCTCTACAACTGAAAACCAGCTTGTTTTGTCTATAGAAACACAAGGAACAAATTATATTGAGTCATGCCTTAAACTCTGTTGGATATCACTGCATGGATCTGGGACATGCAGAAGCAATATACATTTTGAGCAGCAAGCATGCTGTATGTATCAATTGCATTTAGAACATAGAGCAGTACAGCACAAGAACAGGCCCTTTGGCCCACATTGTCTGTACCAAACATGCTACATGCACATCACCCATATCCCTCCATTCCCTGAACATCCATATACCTATCCAAAAATATTTTAATTGTAGCTAATGTACCTCCTCCAAATACTACCCCAGGCAGCGCATTCAAGGCACTCCTCATGCTCTGTGTAAACAAAAAAAACTTGCCCCACACACACCTCTTGTAAACTTTGCCCCACTCACCTTCAGGCTATGGCCCCTAGTGTTTGATTTTTTTCAAACTGGGAAAAAGACTGTGAGTGAAGAAGGTCCTGAAGAAGGGTCTCGACCCGAAACATCACCTGTTCCTTCTCTCCAGAGATGCTGCCTGTCCCGCTGAATTGCTCCAGAACTTTGTGTCTATCTTTGGTGTAAACCAGCATCTGCAGTTCCTTCCCACACAAAATATTCTGTCTATCTACCCTTTCTATGCCTCTCATCATGTTATATACAATCACATTTAGCAGGCAGGCATTTACCAATTGCCTTTAATATTTAACAAGCAGGCTTCTGATAATATTCTATCAAATAGGGCACTGTTTGATAGAGATGGCTCTGCATCCTTGTGTTTTTCAGCATATTTTCCTTAAAGTTTATACGCAGTGCAAAAATATACCATCTGGCAACTCAACCGAGAGCTTTCATCCTGCCATTAACTTTAATTTGCTGCTGATTTTAAAGTGGTGAATAAAGACATGCTGTAAATATCAGCTGCCACTGCAATACTATACTTCGCAGTCACGAAAATTAATATTCCTCTTTTAAAATATGTTGGCCTTGTCCTTTGAACAACTGATCAAAGGTGGTTTCTGATCCAGACTGAAATGATTTCATGCAATATATCGCAAGGTGCAATGGGTAAGACAGAATGCCGTGTTTGTACCAGTGGGATACCAGCAATATTCTATCATGGATAGCATGCTGACTATGCAGTATTGCCAAATGCCATGTGGCTCTCACTGTGTGTCTTTCAGGTATAACAATCCACAAAATGACAAGCCTCTTCTCCCTAACGTCATTAGTCTTCCTGGTGTTGCTGATGATACATTCAGCATCTTTGCAGTATTCTCCTGGAGGCTCTTTCTTTGTTTACTTTACAGCTGAATGCAGTAACCACAGGTGATTTTTTTGCTGTGGCAACTTCTACACGAACCACAGCTATCCTGTGCATAATGTTGCTGCTCTCATGGCCTTGGCATACAGTTGCTCACTTTGGCTGGTTCTTGCCTGAGATCATCATTGTTCAGTAGGTTAAACCTTTGTGATTGCTGCCATGTCTATGCACGGCACCAAGGCCAATTATGCTGCCAAGTGTAGGCCTGTATTTAGCATCATTATAAATTCCTGCCTGTCAGAACTATATCTTACAATTTCTCTCTCAAACAGTTGGAATGTGTCCAGTTCTTTTTTGATCGCTTCAGCAAGATGGCAGTCTCGGTGGCGCAGTGGTAGAGTTGCTGCCTTACAGCAAACACAGCACCGGAGACCCGGGTTCGATCCCGATTAAGGGTGCTGTCTGTACGGAGTTTGTACATTCTCCCCGTGACCTGCGTGGGTTTTCTCCGAGATCTTCGGTTTCCAGGTTTGTAGGTTAATTGGCTTGATAAATGTAAAAATTGTCCAGTATAGAAATTGTCCAACTTCCAGTATAGTCCCTGGTGGACTCTTCGGAAAATACAAGTTACAAGGTACAATGTTGGTGAATTCTCGGTGGGCCAAAGGGCCTGTTTTCGTGCCATATCTCTAAAACTACAAACTAAAAACTAACAGTACAACTCGTCAAACACAAAATACTGTAATAACTTCAGCAGGTCAGGCAGAAACATATAAAATTCTTAAGGGATTGGACAGACCAAATGCAGGAAAATGTTCCCGATGTTGGAGGAGTCCAGAACCAGGGGCTACAGTGTAAGAATAAGGGGTAAGCCATTTAGGACTGAGATGAGGAACATTCTTTTCACCCAGAGAGTTGTGAATCTGTGGAATTCTCTGCCACAGGAGGTAATGGAGGCCAATTCAATGGATGTTTTCAAGAGAGAGTTAGATATAGCTCTTAGGGCTAACATAATCAAGGGATGTGGGGAGAAATTTTGGAGTGATTTTGAATGATCAGCCATGGTCATATTGAATGGCTTTAAGGGCCAAATGGCCTAACCCTGCACCTAGTTTCTATATTTCTATCTCTGGAGAAAAGGTGACGTTTCAGGTCAAGATCCTTCTTCAGTGTGGAGAAAGGCCTCAACCCGAAACCTCATCAGTTCATTTTCTCCAGAGATACTGCCTGATCCACTGAGTTACTCCATTTTGTGTTTATCTTCTCATGATACTTATTCCTGGCACAAGCTTCAACTCCATTACCATGTTTGTGTCCCATGGCTAACTTTATATTTCAGTTTAAGACCCTTTCGGTTTAAGGCCCAACCTGTTGTGTCCATCTTTGGTTTAAACCAGCGTCTGCAGTTCCTTCCTACACAATACACCTGTCAGTGACTGTTGTTATGCTGCCATTGGTTCTCTTTAATATGGTTCCTCACCACCTCAGGCTCAGGCTACGAGGACATTGCATGCACTTTCTTATTTCTTGTTGGATTATGCTGCAGTGTTTCTACACTGCAATACTCTCATTGCCCCAGTAGTGTAACAGAGGCCACGAATGGTAAATAAATACATTTTATTCCCAAGGGAGAGAGATGAAGAATGAAAGCTCGTATATTTGAAATTAAATTATTGTTGATCACTTTTTAACCTATGCATGAGGCGAAATGGTAAATTTCATTGCGCGACATGTCATTTACTGTAAGACGTGCAGGAAAGAAAGGGAATTGTTTTAAGGGAGGGGTCAGAAATGGTGCACCAAGAATAAGTCTTAATAGCCAACGAATTTTAAGAGGATAGACTTGGGTAAGTTTTTTAGTTCCTGTTCTCCTTATTCGCATATTCTGATATAATGGGTGTTCTGCCTGGTTTCATCTCCATCTCCCAGTATCTCCTATAGTCCTACAGGGACTCCCTAGTAATGAAGTAAGATTGGCATTTTGGAATTCCTTGTCGATTTTCAGTCACAAATTATAATGGGCCGTCTGCCTATTTTTAATACAGCATCTCGGATCCTCTCATTAAACTGCTGTAGTCCATTTTCTTCACCTTTAAATGAGGCTCAAAATCATCTGGACTGACCATTATCGACACCATTAGCCTGTCACCATTAGTTGAATGCCACTAACCAACTATGTTTCCTCCAGAGGTGCTGCCTGACCCGCTGAGTTACTCCAGCATTTTGTGTCTATCTTCCTTTAAGAGGGAGTTAGATGTGGCCCTTGTGGCTAAGGGGATCAGGGGGTATGGAGAGAAGGCAGGTACGGGATACTGAGTTGGATGATCAGCCATGATCATATTGAATGGCGGTGCAGGCTCGAAGGGCCGAATGGCCTACTCCTGCACCTAATTTCTATGTTTCTATGTTCTATGTTTCCCTTGATACCTATTCCTGTCACAAGCTTCAACTCCTTTACCAAGTTTGTGTCTCATATTTAACATGGCTGACTTGACATTTTGGTTTAAGGTCCTGTGTGGGTTTTATCACAGGTTTTTCCTATTAGGGCTAGTGCATTATATTCTCTCAAAATGCTTTTGAATAACATTTCTCTGATTATCATTTATAGTTATTTAATAAACCCCACAGAGTTCTTCCGAACAATCATTTCTAGGCCATTGTGATTCTGCGAGTCCCTGTTACAAACTAATTTTATGGTTCTTTTTAACCCAAGATTGTATAATCCCAAATCATTTCAGTGGCTTTAAACCGTATGCAGTTCAGCCTCTGTGAAGCAAATTCTCCTTGTAACTCAGTATGAAGCAATTGTATTAAATCCAATATTATATATTGTGACGATATTGGCAGATAAGAAACTGTTGCAGAATTACAGTATAATACTTCTGTCAAGATTGCTTTCTGAACAAACAGAACATATTGAGATGCCCGCAGTGCATCTTGACACTTAAGGTGATGAGGGCAAGGAATATCCAGCCATGGGTCCCTGCTACAAAACATTCCTTTCTTGTAGAAATGAGAGGAATAGGTATCGAAATGAGAGGTAAATGCACAATCTTTTACTCAGAATAGAATCAGAGGACATAGGTTTAAGGTGAAGGGGGAAAGATTTAATAAGAACCTGAGAGGCAACATATTTACACAAAGTGTGGTAGGTACATGGAACACGCTGCCAGAGGAAGTAGATGAGGCCAGTGGCGGACTGGCCAGGGTGTCAGCTGCCCGATGGCAAGTGGGCCCCTGATTAAATGGGCCCCCTATATCATGTGGGCCCCTGATGAAGTGGGCCCCCTTTGTCTCCTGGCAACCAATATTTTTAGACCCAGTCCGCCACTGGTTGAGGCAGGTATTGTCATTATGTTTAAAATATATTCAGACTAGTACCTGTACATGAATAGGATAGATTTAGAGGGATATGGGCCAAACACAGGTGGTTGGGACAAGTATAGATGGGGCTGGTTGGATGGCGTGGGTAGGTTGTGCCAACGGGCCCGTTTCCACACCATATGACTTTATGACTCTAAATGCATTATTGCGGGCAACATTGAAGCATTGTGTTGGTTTGAAGATCAAGGATAAACATTTTAGGAGAGTGGTGTATGTCTGATAACAACTGTGTTGCAAACTGTGGATAAATCTGACTTATTGCCTGTGGCACAATAACACTGGAAAATAATGACCATTAATGAATGTGCTCATCAGCAAGGTATACATGCCAAAAAATATCCACGTATACAGCCAAAAATGTCAGAAACGAAGTCCAATGTAATCAAAGTGCTATATTGGCATTTCTATTTTAAGGTTTTGTAATTAGAAGTGCAATAACGTTGAGAGCAATAATAAAACAAGAACTCTGTTATTGGAGAACTAGGAACTGGGATTTAGTTCTTGTGTGAGTGGCGTAAACCTGTCTAATATATTTATATTTTAATTAGCAGCAGTGCCACCGGCCGGCAAAGGCCGATTCTCCTTTGAGAGTTGAGAGTCAGGGGGTCGCCTTCTGTTTCAGTCCTCCAACAATATTTTACTCAACTTGAGTTCTGAATATGTCGAGTCAAGGCAGGAAAAAGTGTAGATATATGAAACACGTCTGTCTTTCCAGTTGTACCTGGAGAGAATTAAAAATTGTGCTTCATGTTACACGTTTGGACAATGGACATTGTGTTATTTCACCTTTCAAATGGGTTGGAATTAGGGTGGCACGATGGCGCAGCGGGAGAGTTGCTACCTTCCAGTGCGTCCAGTGGCAGAGGCCTGGGTTCGATCCCGTCTACGGGTGCTGTCTATATGGTGTTTGTACATTCTCCCCATGACTGCGTGGATTTTTTCCGAGATCTTCTGTTTCCTCGCACACTCCAAATATGTATGGGATTTTAGGTTAATTGCCTTGGTATAATTGTAAATTATCCCTGGTGCGTGCAGGGAAGGGTAAAGAGCCTGTCCCACTTGGACGTAATTTGCGCTTCATTTACGTGACATCATTTATGCATCACAACGCACGGCGTGCGCATTGTGATGCACACGTGATGCGCGCATGGTGCATATTACGCACACATGGTGTACATTACGCACGCATGGTGCATATTACACACGCATGGTGTACATTACGCACGCATGGTGCGTGGTGACGTAGGCAGTGACGCGGGGTCGCACGCGGCGCCCCAGGATTTTGGGATGTACAAAATCTTCGGGCGCCATCTGCGTGACGCGCAAATGACGCTCAAGTGGGACAGGCCCTTTAATGTGCTGGGATTGCTGGTCGGTGCGGTCTCGTGGGCTGAAGGGCCTGTTTCCGCGTTGAATCTCTAAACTAAACTAGTCAGAGACAGAGAAGAGATGTGGACCAAGGTTGTTTCAGCTAAACTCTTTGTGAAAATGCTCATTGACACATGTACTCGGATCTATGTTAAGGTCAGCATATTATAGTTAGAAATAAAAGAAATAGAAATACCAGATTGAATAATGATAATGAAGAGAAAAGCAGTTAACAAACTGTTCTTAAAACTTCCACATCTACATGTTTTCACTTTTTGTATTGTATATTTAGTTTTATGCTGTTTTATGTTTGGAATGTGCATTGCAAGTGGACAGGATTATAATACCCGGAGACACCAAAGTGATAAACAGTAATGGCATTCTTAATGTGATATTCTGGCCATAACACTTGATGCATGTCTCCCTGAAATCCGATAGATTGGATGCAGTTAAATGATGTATGTGATATGTGGTGAGTTGATAAAACTAGGGGGGAGCCAAAAGTGGAATTAATATAAGATGCATGAAATGTGTGGTTGATGGTCGGCAAGGACTTGGTGGACAAAAGGGCCAGTTTCTATGTTGTCAGGATTCAATAAATGTCTCCCAAAAGGCCAGAACGAACAGGAGTGCTTCTCCTATTGTCTCCAGTTTACCTGCTTCTACGAGGTCAAACACTCTCCATATCAAAGATAGATACTAAATCCTGGAGTAACTCAGCGGGACAGACGGCATCTCTGGAGACAAGGAATGGGTGACGTTTTTGGTCGTGACGCTTCTTCAGACCCTTCCATATCTCTAGTTTCCCTCTCCCCTGACTCTCAGTGTGAAGAGGGTCTCGTCCGGTCATCCATTCTTTCCATCCAGACATGCTGCCTGTCCCGCTGAGATACTCCAGCATTTTGTGTCTATCTACAGTTTAAACCACCATCTGCAGTTCCTTCCTACACTCTCCATATCAAATCTGAACCCACACAAATGATTTTCCCTTGATTGTGGATTGACGTTGTAGCAATATCCTGACACTGGATCCAAAGTGATCTGTACCTAGCCAAGAGCCCAGTGTGAAAATGTGAGTCATTTTCAGAGAGTAGACCTTCACAACATTGTGGGAATGAATCCCAGTCAATACTGGTCACCCCCTGGAGCTCAACCACCGACCGACCGACCGTCTCATTAACATCATGTCATAACATTGTGTATTTAGCTCATCAATATTTATAAAGGGAATGTCGACACACTTGCAAGATGCCTATTCTGTCAAAATATTCGGTCCACTGCAAATCAACAAACGTTTGCTTGTGGGCGCTCCTCCAGGAAATGATGTAGCACGACGATTCAAATTCAGTTCAGTTTCAGATTAGTTTATTGTCACGTGTACCGAGGCACAGTGAACAGCGTTTGTTGTGTGTTCGCCAGTCAGCCGAAAGACTATATATGATTACAATCGAGTCATCCACAGTGTACAGATACAGGATAAAGGGAATACTGTGAATAACATTTAGTGCGAGATAAAGTTCAGTAAAGTCCAATCAAAGATAGTCAAGATGGTCTCCAATGATATAGCTCAGGACCGCTCTCTAGATTTATTTACAGTGTATAGATATATGAGTAGGGAATAAGGTTTAATGCAAGGTAAAGCCAGCAAAGTCCGATTAAGGATAGTCCGAGGGTCACCAAAGAGGGTAGATAGTAGTTCAGCACTGCCCTCTGGTTGTGGTAGGATGATTCAGTTGCCTGATAACAGCTGGGAAAAAACTGCCCCTGAATCTGGTGGTGTGCGTTTTCACACTTCTATACCTTTTACCTGATGGGAGAGGGGAGAAGAAGGAATGGCCAGGGTGCAACTTGTCCTTGATTATGTTGCTGGCCTTGCCGAGGCACAATATGTTGACTCAGTATTACGTGATAAAACCATGGAAATAGCAGGACAAGGATGTTTTACACAGAGGGTGGTGGGTGCCTGGAGGAATGCGCTGCCACGGGTGGCGGTAGATGCAGGTACAATAATGGCATTTAAGAGGCTTTTAGATAACAGTATGGTCATGGAGGAAGTGGAGAGAAGCGGATCATATGCAGGCGGTGGAAATTAGTCAACTGCATCACGTTCAGCACAGGCATTGTGGGCCGAAGGGCCTGTCGTGCATTGCACTTTTGTATGTTGTATGTTCTATGTAACGCCACAAGCCCTTTGCAACCTGCTCCACCCCGTACCAGGAGAATGGCGTATCTTCCACTCTCCTGCCCTACCCTTAAATCCCTTGATTTCATTAAGATCTCTGTTTAGAATGAACCCAGTGACTTAACCCCCATAGCACTCTGGTGCAGAGGGTCCAAAGATTCATCACCCTGTGCACAAAGACATTTTTCTCCATCTCCTCGACACCTTGCTCTAAAACTGTGACCCACGTTCTAGACTTGGTCACGGGAAACATTCTCTCTGCATTCATCCTGCAGTCTCTGTTTTATCTGTTTGATTTAGATTTCCTCCCGTTCTTCCAGCGAATGCAGACTCAGACAAATCAACTTCTCCTCCTGAAACAAACCTGCCATCACTGGAAATGGTCTAATGAATCTTTGCTGCACTCCCTCTGCGGCAAGTTTATTGTTCTATTAGGTAAGGAGAATAATACTCTAGACAATACTCCAGGTGCAGTCTCACCAAGGGCCTATCTACTTGCAGTGAGCCATCTGTTTTCAATATAAAGGCCAAAATACCATTTATCTTCATAATAGCTTTTTTACACCTGCTTGCTAGTTTTCAGGCAACAATTTCAAGTAATTAAAGTAATTCCTCCCTATCCCCTCTTTCTATTCCCAGCCCCTCACTCCGACCGCATTACTTAGCCGTTTCTTTCACCATCTCTCACTCACCCCTAGTCAACCTGCTCTTTTCCCCTCCTTCATATACTCGTCCCCCTTCCCCAAGTTCTCCTCATTTCTCTTCTTATCTGACACTCTTCCGTCACCTTTTCACCTTTCATTTTAGTCACTTACTCCACCCATCTGCCAATGTGCCCACCCACCCCCACCATCTGTATCCACCCATCACTTGCCAGGGTTTGTCCTGCCTCGACCACTTTCCAATTTACCTCCATTAAACTGTCCCCCCTCTCAGCTCAGGGTAACAATGGGTTATGGGGCGAAGGCAGGAGAATGATATCGAGAGGGAAAGATAGATCAGTCATAATCGAATGGCGGAGAGGGCCGAATGGCCTCATTCTGCTCCTGGAACTTATGAACTTATTAGAAACTCATGACCTTTTTCGTGTTAACTCATTCTTTATCTTTGAAGCTAGAAAACAGTGAACTCCATCAAGCTCTAATTACTACTTTTACGCATGTAAATTCCAAGCTCAGTCACACACATTTGTTGCTTCTGTTGTTTCACCTTTTGTGGTTTCTGCTGATGGAGCCTTGCGGGTCAGAGGTGGACCTAGCTCGGAGTACTTTGTACCTTTATCAGCGCCCTTTATGTGGTGACTATTGCATACCTTGCAAAGAATTTCATTGTGACTCTCCACATGTGACAAGATGACGGGGCCATCGGTACAATACATTTATGCTTCGTTAATATGAATAAGGTTACGTCACAAGGGTATTTTGAGCAGGATTCCAACACAGCCAATTCCTGTTTTGCTGATTAGAACCTCTTAAAAGAACTGTATACAGCTGCCTAAGGAGATTAAATACTCTGGAGATGCAGGTGGCCACAGATGCTGAAATGTTTGATGTAACAAGATTATTCACATGATATTGTTCTCATTGCTGATGAGTCACTTGCGGAAAGGAACAAGGGAATTGAAAAAATGTGGTCTAGGAGATTGGAGTTTTATTCGTTAGTCTCACTGGTCAAGGATTAGTTAATGCTTTGAAGATTAGTGTGAGGTTGGCTTCTGTTCTATTTAAGTGTACAGTCATAGAGCTGTATGGCAAGGAAAGAGGCCCTTCGGCACAACATCTATGATTAGTTTAGTTTAGATATACAGCACGGAAACAGGCCCTTCGGTCCACCGAGTCTGCACTGACCAGCGATCTCCATGCATTGACCATACACACACTAGGGCCAATTTTACATTGATACCAAGCCAATTAACCTACAAACCTGTACGTCTTTGGAGTGTGGGAGGAAACCGAATATCTCGGAGAAAACCCACACGGTCACGGGGAGAGCGTGATCTCCCCGTGCCATCTAGACACCCCTTCCCTAGGGAAAAGACTATGAAATTCTTTCTTTATCCCTAATATATTTTGTCCTTTCTTGGACAAGTTTATGTTCATGTGCACCCTAGCACATAGTGTCTGAGTGAGATTGTTTTTATTTTCCAAAGTGTATATATATGTAAATCTGAAAGAGGCTATTAACTATTGAGTGCTCCAACTTCAGCCATGGCGTTGCCCAACTTGTGAAGCTGGAGTTTTCGAGATAGGAGTTTTGTGATTTAAAATGCCTTCCAAGAAACCACGGAGAAGCTGGGCGGTGGAGCCTCGCGGGTCGGATCCCGGGCCGGAGCCTCGCGGGTCAGAGGTGGACCTGGCTCGCGGATACTTTGTAACTTTGTCAGAGCCCTTTATGTGGAGACTATTTGAATACCTTGGGTAAGCAAGCAAAGAATTTCACTGTGATTTATCACATGTGACAATAAAGTATTCATTCATTCATTCATTCAAAACACCATTTTGTTTGGAACTGCACCAATTTTTCAGCAACCTTCTTAATTCATTTCTGAGCCTAATCACTAACAAAACATTCTTTATTATCTTCTGCCGGCTGAGGGCTGTTTTATATTGCGTACTAGCTGGAAGAGGTTAATAATCCACTCCAAGCTCTGAACTCCTTGACTACTGAAAAGCAGAATGAATGCAGATATGCAGTAAATGCTGAATAGCCAGATTCACAACAGACCTTCAAAGGGAACCATGGAAAATTGATTACAGAATTATTAAAATTTGAGCTCACTTTATTTCCTCACAAAGTCAATCTGCCAGTCTTCCCTTCAGTATCAATCATTTTAAATTACAAGGTATATGATATTCTAAATCTTCTATTTACTAAAGTCTAAAACCTTTCCTCTGCTTTCTTCTTCTTCTTCTTCTTCTTCTCCTCCTCCTCCTCCTCCTCCTCCTCCTCCTCCTCCTTCTCCTTCTCCTTCTCCTTCTCCTTCTCCTTCTCCTTCTCCTCCTCCTTCTCCTTCTCCTTCTCCTTCTCCTTCTCTTTCTTCTCTAATCATTGAAGTTTTCACTTACCCAGATAAAGAAGCCATCTATTTACATTCATGTAGTGGAAAAAATTAATCTGTTCCCCAAACAGTATGGACATTGAATAATTAATCATGGCATAATCTTCACTTTGATAGGATGCAACCAGCCCCACAGAGACAGTGGAGAGATGCTCCATTTTTCTTCTTTAATACCTGTGGATGATTATTGTCAAATACTTTATCTTACTCTATATGCAACTGAATTTCAAAATAGGTCAGGCCTTCTGGGGTCTGAATAAGATCTCAAGTGTACAACATGAAATATCTGCAATAGATCTGTGTTCTTATCTAGCAAAATAATCTCATCTAACACTGATTCACAATATCTGGTCAAATGTATTGGATTCATTAATCACCACCCTTTTATATTAAGTGACCATGTCGTCCATGTACGCGCAGCGACGCTTCCCATTCCGTGTAGTCCACTCTTCTATTTTACGGATGCTATTCATTCTCATTTAACCTTCTCGTGACAATATATTTGGAGCATTTTTAAAAAAAAAATAGCAATTTAAGTAAAAGTTGTAAAAAGCCGACCTGGTTCACTGGTGACATATTTGGAAAACAATATACATGTCCTCACCCACTGTGGCATACGTGTGACTCCAGGTACATCAATATGTTTAACTCTGACCTACCTCGTTGTTGAGATAGCATAAATCCTGGCATTGCCAGCAGTGTCTACACCATGTGATGAATTATATTACGTAACGCTTTATATTTTTCCACTGCTTTCTTCTTTGTTTTTTTCCCACTTTACCTAATGTCATTTATCCATTCTCCCTTTCCCATCATGTTCCCATAACAGCAGGTAAAAACGCCTTTGTTAAACCCAGTGTGCTCATCCTGTCTACCTTCTCCCGCTTTGATTGGGCCTCAAAAATGGAAAGGAGTGGAAGTGCGATGGGTGTCAGGTCCCTTGGAGTTTGTTTAGTGGCAATTTGTGTGAGAAATTAATGGATTAAAATATTTGCTTGCATCGAGCTTTGGACTACTAAAGATTTGTATTTGGTTATGAAGCTGAAACATAACCCAGCCATCACCAATGATGCAAGTAGAGCAAACCTAGTGTAGATGGGACATGTGTAGTGTAGATGGGACATGTCTAGTGTAGATGGGGCATGTCTAGTGTAGATGGGACATGTCTAGTGTAGATGGGACATGCCTAGTGTGGATTGGACATGTCTAGCATGGATGGGACATGTCTAGTGTAGATGGGACATGTCTAGCATGGATGGGACATGTCTAGTGCAGATGGGACATGTCTAGTGTGGATGGGACATGTCTAGCATGGATGGGACATGTCTAGTGTAGATGGGACATGTCTAGCATGGATGGGACATGTCTAGTGTAGATGGGACATGTCTAGCATGGATGGGACATGTCTAGTGTAGATGGGACATGTCTAGCATGGATGGGACATGTCTATTGTAGATGGGACATGTCTAGTGTAGATGGGACATGTCTAGCGTGGATGGGACATGTCTAGTGTAGATGGGACATGTTGGTCGGTGTGGGCAGGTTGGGCCAAAGGGCCTATTCCAATGCTCTATGACTCTAACCTTTGTGCAGTGCAGAACACGAATGGTATAGATACAGTGGTATTTAATGACATATTTCATGAATGTACATTGTACATTTCCCGCCGGGGATGAATGAAGTTTATCATATCGTATCGTTTCGTGTCATACATCAGGGTTTTTGACTTGAAAGCTCTACGCAAATTCTAATAGTAGTTCATCGGATTGATTTAAGCATATTTTTATTGCCTTGCTAATGGTCACTATATTTATGAGGCCTATAATTATTATGTTATCATCACACCATTTGTTTTATTGGACTTACTTTCAGTAAATCAGATAACGGTTTGCATCTGCACAGAGTGCCAAATCTTCTGGCCAAATCCTAGAAATATACGTGTTGAATGGATTCTTATAGTGTTCTCATTGGAAGAGTGCAAAAGTCCAACACATGAAGGTCATTACAAGAGAAGAAATGTTGTGTTTTAATTTCAAAAATAGCAGTAGTAATGGATTATGAAAAAAATATGCCTGCAGAGAGACGCTGGTAAATTAGAGATATTTGGTAAATTAGTTACAAAGAATGAGGCAAATTTGTTGAGGTATACCTGATTGTCAGAATAGATGTTGATTCTCCTCAATATAAGTTCGAGACCTGGGCAACAAGCGTCTTCAGCCAAAGACATTAAGGACTGTTATAAGTACTTATTTCCTTGCCTAAACAAATTTTCCGATAGCCATTGAATTTATTCATATCAAAACATTGTCATACTTTTACATCCTAAGCAAATTAGGTGACTTTGGAATCCAACACAAAATATATTTGTGATTGAAGATCAGCCATGACCTTGTGTAGGAAGGAACTGCAGATGGTGGTTTAAACAGAAGATGGACACAAAATGCTGGAGTAACTCAGCGGGACAAGCAGCATCTCTGGCGAGATCTGAAGAAGGGTCTCGACCCGAAACGTCACCCATTCCTTCTCTCCAGAGATGCTGCCTGTCCTGCTGAGTGACTCCAGCTTTCTGTGTCTATCTTATTGATTGTTAGAGCAGGCTCAAAGGGCTCTGGAATGTACTTTAAATACATGTGCTTCAAAGCATTAGTACAATATTTGAGGTAAAATTAACCTGCAATGTGATTAAAAAGATGTGATGCGACACTAAACATCATTCAGTGTAGCATCACATCTTTCAAGGGATACTACACGTGTAGTGGTATGTGATTCATCCAATGTGTTGTGTGATACTATATGTTATACATGACTCATTTCAGGTTTTGATCTCATACTTTATAGTGCGCATCGCTCCATTTAGTGTTTTAATATTTAATTTAATCCATGTTTAGTACCCAACAAAATATGTTTTAATGGTGATCCATCTGATCTTTTGCTTATGATACATAATTGACCCCAGCCATGACCTGTATCTGAGGATTGAATTGATTCATTTTTTGCGTTGATGCTTAATTTACTTTTGTTTAATATTGTGCAGTGATCCCTTCCCGTGTTTGTGCCTGAGTTATGCAATCCATTTTAATTTAATTTAGTTTAGAGATACAGCACGGAAATAGGCCCTTCGGCCCACCAAGCCCATGCCGACCAGCGGTCTCCCGACACACTAGGCACAATTTACAATGTTACTGCAGCCAATTCACCTACAAACCTGTACATCGTTGGAGTGCGGGAGGAAACCGGACCACCCGGAGAAAACCCATGAAGTCACAGGGAGAGCGTATACGCATTCCATACAGACAGCACTCATGGTCAGGATCGAACCTGGGTTTTTGGCGCTGTAAGGCAGCAACTCTACTGCTGCACCACCGTGCCACCGTGACACTGACATCCTGCCACCCTAGTACTGATATGTGAAAATTGAAGATAAAGTAGGTCAGTTGGGCCCTCAAAGCTGCCCTGCAATTTAACATGTTTGTGACTGGTCAGCGCGCAACCATAGCTTTTCACTGCACCTTGGTACACGTGACAATAAACTAAACTGAAACAGCAGTTAGTAAATAAATTCACCACAGTAGACTGCCCCCGGTGGGCAGGTGGGAGGTAAAATCCAGGTAGAGATGATGGGAATTTGGGGAAGAATAAAAAGTAGGGTTAGTGTGGGATCGGTACGATGGTCAGCACGGATTTGACGGGCCGAAGGGTCCGTTTTTTGTGCTTTGTAGCAGAATTTTTCTATGTGATTAATATGTGGAGACAATGTGGGGTTTTTAGCAATCACATTTTTTTTTTAAATTTCACTATTCAGTTATTATGGTATAATTTGTAAAACATTTAATTCCTCCTAATCCAAATATAGTTAATTGTGTCTGTGCCAAAATATGTGCCTGGATTAATTTGCAGGAGACGCTGAACTATTAAGGAAATGGCTCTTTAAGACACTGGGGTGAATAAAGGGGACATCTATCATTCTAACTCATTTCTAGCTTTACAACTGTACTGTACTGCACATCAATAGGGTCCGTCTCAGTCTACCCCATGACAGAAGGGGGAGGAGTTGTACAGTTTGATAGCTGGAGGGTAGAAGGATCTCCTGTGGAGTTCTGTCCTGCATATTGGTGGAACCAGTCTGTTGCTGAAGGTGATCCTCAGGTTGACCAGTCTGTCATGGAGGGGGTGAGCTGTATTGTCCAAGATGCTCCACATGACCGATGTGCAATGCGTTTAGTTTAGTTTAGTTTAGTTTAGAGATACAGCGCGGAAACATGGCCTCCGGCCCATCGGCTCCGCCCCGACCAGCGATCCCCGCACACTAACACTACCCTACACACACATTGGGACAAATTTCACGCACACCGAACCAATTAACCTACAGACCTGTATGACTTTGGATTGTGGGAGGAAACCGAAGGTCGGGGAGAAAACCCATGTGGCCACGGGAAGAACGTACAAACTCCGTACATACAGCATCCGTAGTCGGGATGGAACCCGGGTCTCTGGCGCTGCAAGCGCTGTAAGGCAGCAACTCTACCGCTGCGCCACCATGCCACTCAATGTGATGTTCGAACACTCAACAATTATGAATACGAATAAAAGATGGGAGCACCTCTGTTATGTCACTTTGTATCTTTATCTGACCAAGCCTACCACGACAACACGCCTAGTCGAGTCAAGTTAAGTCACTTTTATTTCTATAGCACATTTAAAAAACAACTCTCGTTGGCCAAAGTGCTTTGCATTGGTGGAGGTACTAAACGTTATACAACAGTGGTTCATAAATTAAGTACATACATAAACACATACATCTAGCACTCCCTCAGAGGACGTCAAGAAAGGCTTGGCAGTAAAGATGAGTTTTAAGTCTCGACTTAAAAGAGCGAATGGAGGGGGCAGTGCTGATGGGAAGAGTGATGCTGTTCCACAGTCTAGGAGCTGCAACCGCAAAGGCGCGGTCGCCCCTGAGCTCATGCCTAGACCGCGGGATGGTCAGTAACCCCAAGTCGGCCGATCTGAGGGACCTGGAGGTGGTGTGGCGGACTCTTGATGTAGGTTATTCCCAGTAGAATCAAATTTTGCTTGGGTAGCTTACAATATAGCATTATGACCATTGAATTCTCCAATGTTAACTAAATTCATCTTACACTCCCCTCCTTCTCCCCTCCCTCCTTGTCCCCTTCCTCCACCCTACTGTGCTGTATCTCTAAACTAAACAAACCCTTTCTATAACGCAAAGACCCCAGGCTCCGAAGTTACTCTTCTATTTTCATTGAAATGAATTGTGGAAGCAGGGAATAATGTGCTTATATGTCAGTATATTGTGTTCAACGCTACCAAAGGGGAATGATTTTCTGTGCAATAATCCCTCCTAACCCCCAGTAAATGGATGGCGATGAAGTTTGATAATGGGGATGCCTTGATGCTGCAGAGGACATTTCACTTATCTAATGAGATATCTTCAGGTTGTGGCCACAGGGACTGCCTAATTGCTTTGTGGTTTCTGTTGATTGGCGGAGGTATAGTTGCTAAGGGAACATTTGTGGATTAATTCCGGAATAGGTGGTTGCAGTGAAAGCAGTTCTTTTTGTTGGATAAATTGAAACTCAAGCGCTGAGTTATCATGTAGGTCACCTTCAAAACAGGCGCTCTTACACGAAAAGCTGGCAATCAGCACACGGCAAGCTCGGGTTTGCTGAAGTGCAGGCAGGACGGGCTGAGGAAATGGTGCCTGCCACTGCTTTAGGAAGCGGAGCAGTAAGAAGTGTTGAGAGTGCTTGATTGTCATCTGCGAGCTGGGAAGGGAACAGTGAAACTGCTGCAGCATTGCTAGCACGTTAATGTGACATCACAATAATAATAATAATTGTATTCAATAATACAATAATGATCAATAATACAATAAATTATCAGTAATACTAGGTAATCACACCATAATCATACAAACCAAATTACCTTGTGCAACCTAAACAAACTCCATAGCAGATCATTGCTGAGGTAAGGTTTTGGCCAGAGCTGGTTTAAGAGCCTGATAGTTGATGTGAGGAAGCTGTTCTTGAACCTGGAGGTCACAGTTCTCTGGCTCCTGCACCTTCTTCCCGATGGTAAGCAGCGAGATGAGAGCGTGGCCAGGGTGAAGTGGGTCATAAATTAATGTCAATAAGTCGTAGGAGCAGAACCAGGCCATTCGGCCCATCTTGATCAGCCCATCAATATTCAATCATGGCTGACCTATCTTTCCCTCTCAACCACATTCTCCTGCTTTCCCCCCATAACCCTTGACACCCTTTCTAAGCTTTGATATTAGCTGCCCTTTTGAGGCAGTGATTCCTGTAGATCCCTTCTATGGTGGGGCAGTCAATATCTGTGATGGACGGGGCAATGTCCGCCTCTTCCTGCAGCCTCCTCCCTTCTCGGGCATGAGTAGGAGATTTAAATGTGATGAAGAGATGGTGACCCACCTGGTATATTTACGAGGCAGTAGAAATGTGTCCTCTGTCGGCTGAACGCCAATGGGTTAATAGTACTGAATTTTGGAAACAAGTCACAGCATAGGTGTGTTGTGCATCTAGCTTGTGTGAGAGTGGACAGTTTGATGTGTTTTTGATTTGAGATGTGGAATGCAAGCAGCTCTGTCCAAAGTATCACCTCATATTGCAGTGAGTGGCCTCTGGAACCCAGGGAGAGAGCATTGCATTTTTTTGCAGATTGCATATAGTGATCTCTTCGAATGTCATCTCGTTTCTGTAATGTTCCTCAGACTGACTCTGGTGTTCTCTTCTCCTTCCAGCCCAATGCCAGTCAGTACATTTGGACGAGCTGCTGGCTGCCACGCCTGGATACTGCTCGCTATCTTTCACCTGGTCATGGATTTTACCTCTTGTGAATCGAAGCTTCAGGGTCAAGTGTTCAGCCACTCTTCGGGGTCAATGCACCCGCCACCCCGCCACCGAGCTGTCAGCGATCCTCTTTGGGAGTACAAAAGTAGCCGGCACGGGAGAGTTACAAAATCCTGGTGGCACAGAATGTTTTGGCCGGAGACTCATCCTGGAAGACAATTCCCAAACAAGCCGAACAGGATTCACAAACACAAGGAACTGGCAGGTAGCCCGTGTATCAACTGCCAGTCCAAACAATCTCACAGATTGGACCCTCCAGTCTCAGTGGAGACCAGGGACTCTGTAAAATTGACCCACTTGAAAAGGGCAAGGAGGCAGAGTGATAACTTTGCATTTGACCACTTTGAAAAGCCCAAATGCACGTCATACGACAGTGAGGGAACAGCGACTGAGATGCCTTGTGCCATTGAATGGGGCCCCACGAAGGAGGAGCTGACCGATGTCAACGCGTTTTCAACTCCGGCGAGTCATTCCACCACCAGCTTGTTGTCCTCCACCAGAACTACAACTGCCAGAACCACACCTGCCGCCACCACAGCCAGCTCCACCACCACCACTATGCAAACCACCACCGCCTCACTCAGCAGCCACATCATAGTGGTGCCACAGCCAGCTCTGCTCAGCACAACGGACCCAAGCCTTAGGTGGGACCCGCCCAACACAGTCCGCCCCTCCCGCATCGGAGAGACAGGAGGTACTGTCACTACCCTCACCCCTATAATGTTGATCGGTTCTTTTATGTAGTGTCACATGCAACCTATGGGTTGTCGTTAATATTTTCAGAAGATTTTTTTAATGGTTTATTTGCAAGTAGTCAGGAGCTTTCATGTTTACTGTATCTTAGTCCAGTTTAGAGAGAGCGTGGAACCAGGCCCTTCAGCCCATCGGATCCATGCCGACCAGCGATCCCCGCACACTAATTTACAATGTTACCGAAGCTAATTAGCTGGAGGCTTTGGAGCGGGTGCAGAAGTGGTTTTTCCAGAATGCTGATGAGAGACTCAAAGAGCTGGTGAAACTCAGCAGGTCAGGCAGCATCTTTAGAAAAGAAGGATGGGTGACGTGTCAGGTCGGGACCATTCTTCAGACTGAAAGTAGAGGGGAGGGAACTGGTGGTAAGAAAATGCCCGAACAAAGCAGGACCGGCAACAGACGACCAAGGAAAGGTGGAGCCCATAATGGCCCATTGTGGGCTGGGGAAGAGGTGACAACGAAGGGAGACAAGGATGCGATCAGTGGAACTAATAGGACGACCAGGGGAGGGGAGGGAGGGAATGCAAGGGTTACTTGAAATTGGAGAAGTCAATGTTCATACCTCTGGGTTGTAAATAGTCCAAGTGAAATTTGAGGAAATATGAGGAATACCAGAATGCTTCCTGGATTAGAATGTATTAGCTACATGGGAAGGTTGGGCAGACTTGGATTGTTATCTCTGGAGCATCAGAGACTGAGGGGAGGCCTGATAAAATTATGAGATAGGGTACACAGTGAGAACCTTTTTCCCAGGGTGGAAATATCAAAGACTAGAGGCAATAGCCTTAAGATGAGAGGGGCAAAGTTTAAAGGGGATGTGCAGAGCAAGTTTGTTGCACATGGAGTGGAGGTTACCGGGAACCTGCTGGCAGGGGGTGGTGGAGGAAGCAGATACAATGATGATGTATGGTCAGGTGGACATTCATGGAATGGAGGGACATGGATCACATGCAGGCAGAGATTAGTTCAACTGGGCATTGTGTTTGGCATAGATATTGTGGGCAAAATGGCCTCTTCTTGTGTGCTGAAGGAAGGAGGAGAGGATGGAAGATGAATCTGGGAAGAATGGGGATGGCATCGGCCCTATGAGAGTCTAAGGGATCCCGGAGATGGTGGAATATATCTGCTTCTCCTGATCTACACGAGGACTGAAATAAGTAGATTATTTGAGCTTTGGCCAGGGGATGACCCTCCCTTGATTTGTAGCCAGTTTGCTAATATCTGAAAACCCTTCCCCTGCTGTGCCTTTCTATCATTATAAACTGACTATGCCAATAATGAATATAATTCGAGCGTGAGCTGTGGTTCAGTTCCCAGCACTCTCACCATTGAGTCAGAGACTTGAAGAGACTTCAGTGCAGGACTGGAGGAATGTGACACCACAGTATCATAATGTCAGAGGACAGGCACAAAATGCTGGAGAAATTCAGCGGGCCAGGCAGCATCTCTGGAAAAAAGGAACAGGTGACATTTTGGGTCGAGACCCTTCTTCATGGGTCATAGTTCGTTGATCCATATTAGACAATAGACAATAGTGCAGGAGTAGGCCATTCAGCCCTTCGAGCCAACACCGCCATTCACTGTGGTCATGGCTGATCATCCACATTCAGTATCCCGTTCCTGCCTACTCACCATATCCCCTGACTCCTCTATCTTTAAGTGCTCTAGCTAACGCTCTCTTGATTCTGTTGTTAAGTTCATTGTTCCATTTCGGGATATATGATAACAAAACACTCTTGACTCCTAAATAATTAAAAGAAATTCAGAAACAAAAAAAAACACTAAAGTGCACGAGGATGAAAAAACATAATTAAAATATATTGAATAAAATAATACCTAAATAAATCATTTACTTTGTGAAAAAAAAAGCTGAAAATCTACTATCAAGTGTTAAAGAAAACTTTAAAACACAACACAAAGATTGGGCAAGACAATCTAGACTTCATTCAAGAGAGAAATTTAGGAGATTGCTCAATGAACAAAGATTCAACGACTTATATACAGAATTTCCCTTTGATGTTTTGTTTATTGCAGAAGCCACTTTAGACCATTTCTTTCTTCCAAATGGTCTTATAACAAATATACATCACCCACCTCCGAAAGATACAGCAGGGTAAACACAGCCCAATTCCACACCATTACAGATCAGTAAAAAGCCTGTTACTCTTTCAACCTTATTTTATTGTTTTACAATAGACACTAGACAATAGACAAAAGGTGCAGGAGTAGGCCATTTGAACCTTCGACTGCCATTCAATATGATCATAGCTGCTCATCCACATTCAGTACCCTGTTCCTGCCTTCTCCCCATATCCCCTGACTCCGCTGTCTTTAAGAGCTCTACCTAACTCTCTCTTGAAAGCATCCAGTGAATTGGCCTCCACTGCCTTCTGAGGCAGAGAATTCCACAGATTCACAACTCTCTGGGTGAAAAGGTTTTTCCTCATCTCTGTTCTAAATGGTCTACCCCTTGTTCTTAAACTGTGGCCCCTGGTTCTGGATTCCCCTAACATCGGAAACATGTTTCCTGCCTCTAGCATGTCCAATCCCTTAATAATCTTACATGTTTCAATAAGATCCACTCTCATCTTTCTAAATTCCAGAGTATACAAGCCCAGCCGCTCCATTCTATGGAGCAACATATGATAGTCCCGCCATCCCGGGAAGTAACCTTGTCCTTCCTCAAATTTAGAGACGATAACTGCACACAATACTCCAGCCGTGGTCTCACTAGGGCCCTGTACAACTGCAGAAGGACCTCTTTGCTCCTATACTCAACTCCTCTTGTTATGAAGGCCAACATGCCATTAGCTTTCTTCACTGCCTGCTGTACCTGCATGCTTACTTTCAGTGACTCATGAACAAGGACCTCCGTTGTACTTCCCCTTTTCCCAACTTGACACCATTCAGATAATAACCTGCCTTCCTGCTTTTACCACCAAAGTGGATAACCTCACATTTATCCACATTAAACTGCATATGCCATGCATCTGCCCACTCACCCAACCTGACCAAGTCACCCTGCATCCTCATAGCATCCTCCTCACAGTTCACACTGCCACCCAGCTTTGTGTCATCTGCAAATTTGCTAATGTTACTTTTAATCCCTTCATCTAAATCATTGATGTGCATTGTAAATAGCTGAGTTTTTTACGATTGCCATTTGTCCTTTGGCAACAGACAACAGAATCTGACTGAAGTAGACTGCAGTTAGTGTCATTTACACATGCTCAGTTTCAACCTTCTTTAAAGCACAGAGTTATTGTAACACATGAAGAGGACTTTAAACATTTTTAAGCACTCTATCTAACTCTATCCCTTGCTATCTTCTTGAAACTTTGCAATTCATCTTTGACACGAGGAAATCCTAAATCGGATCTGATTGGCATTGGATTAGAGAGACGGACTGCCAGCGCTGTGCCAAGGAACCCCAGCAGTTCTGGGCTCGACTGTAGATGTCCCTGTGGATCCCAGTGGGGGATTGGCTGAACACTGGCAGACGTAGACATTCAACTCATTATTGTTGCATTGCTTGTTGGTGTGGGAGATTTCTCTGCCTTGTTTCCCTCTGTGTTTCCAACATCAATAGGTTTCCGAAAGATGCCCGAGGAAAACTGGAAATGCGCTGTCAAAATGTGTATGAATAAATCCAGGTTGTTTAACCACAGTGACAGGGAATGTTCACAGAACAATGATTAAGGACAGAACTTGCAGTGAGTTAGACAACTGTGGATCAAATATATAAAGCTGGTAGGGATTTACCAAGGCAATTCAAGCTGCAAATGCAAATACATTTTGGTGAAAACAAACTAAGGTCAACGAGGGAAATCTGGTTATTGCCCTTTCAAAAAGCAGCGCATTATATGGCTTTTCTCCAAGACTGAAGCCAAGGAGTAAAAGGATCGGCAACGGCAGAGACTCAAAAAATCTCAGTAATAGGAGACAGAGAGTAAATGTTATAAATTGCCTCTCAATCTGAAAGGTAGAGGGAAGAATGGGCTGGTGCAAAGACTTTGTGTTTTTCTAAATATATTTAAACTATTTAAGTTTGAACGTACAAAGGAACATAAGAAATAGGAACAGGATTTTGCTGTTCGACCCTTCAAACTTGCTCTGCCTTTCAGCATTGGGAAGGGTATTGAGGACAACATTTGGAACATCATGATACAGGTGTACAAGTCATTAGTGAGATGCTTGGAGTAATGTCTGCAGTTCTGGTCATCCAGCGATCTGGAACAGGCTGCCAGCAGAAGCTGTAGAATTAGATGCCATTATGACTTTCAAAGGAAATTTGGACAGATATATGGATATGGAGGGTTATAGGCATATGGGCCAAAAGATGGGATTAGGCAGATGGGATTAGCCCTGATTGCTGAATTGGCCTGCATGAACAGAGTTGGCCTGCTTCTATACTGTATAGATTCACGACTCCATGACTTAATGAGGTCTTGGCTAAAATTCTACCTCAACATTTTCCTGCAAGATCCCCAATCTTTAAATTCCTCTCAGATGCTGAAATGTATTGATCTCTTTTCTGAATGAACTCAGCGACTGACTCTCCATAAATAGGGAATGTATTTATCTTTCCAGAGACTCTTGTCATTTGCCTCCACTAAGCCAACATCCCTCTAAAGCTTTCCTAACCAGTTACCGGCCCACATGCCTCTTAAATGTTATTGTGCCTGCCTCAGATACTTCCTCTGGCAGCTCGTTCCTCTGTCTGTGTGGAAAATGTTGCCCCTTATGTTCCTATTAAATCTTTCCTTTCTCACCTTAAACCTATGCCCTCTAGTTCTTGATTTCACCTATCCTGGTATAAAGACTCTATGCATTTCACACTATTTATTTCCCTTGTGATTTTATACACTGCTGTACAGTAAGATCATCTTTCAGCCTACTGCACTCCAAGGAATAAAGTCCTAACAACCAAACCTTTTCCTATGGATTTGGCCCTTAAATCCGTGTAAATCTCTGCATTCTTTCCAGCTTAATGGCAAAACTGAAAACATTACTCCAAATGGGGCCCCACCAATGTCTAGCACATGTGTAACATAACGTCCCAATTTCTATACTCAGTTCACTGACTGATGCCAAAAGCCTTCTTCACCACCTTATCTGCCTCTGATTCAAAAGTAATCACTGGTTTGGGAAGAATCAGCCTAGATTTATGAATGGAATTTATGTTACAATACAATACAATCAGTTTTATTCGTCACATTGCACATTTGACAAATCTGCGGGATCTAGAATATTACTTGCCAGAAACTCACAGGAACACCACAGTAAATATGATGAATTTGGATTTTCACAAGGTATTTGATAAAGCATCATACAAAATTAGAACATTTGAGATAAGTGTTAATGCACTGAAGTTACTGAGGAAATAGAGTGTAGGAATAGACAGTTATTTTTTTCCATTGGGAGCTGGTGAATAGTGGACTGCTGCTGAGATTGGTGATGGAATTTCAGCTGTTACAATCCATATCAAGGTTTAGTTTTAGGTTTAGAGATACAGCGCGGAAAGAGGCCCTGCATCTGCAGTTCCTTCTTACACAAGGAAAGACTTGAGATGGAGGAAGTATAGTGAAAATTAATTTCTAGTATTGAAATGATTGTCAATGAGAGACTAAGCAGAGAGACCGATACACTCTCAAGTTTAGAAAACAAATGAGATTGGTCTCCCTGAGACATGCAGAGTACCAGAGGACATAGATTTAAGGTGATGGGGGAAAGATTAATCTGAGGGGTAACTTTTTCACACAAAGGGTGGCAGGTGCATGGAACAAGCTGCCAGTGGAGGTAGTTGAGGCAGGTACTATCGCAACATTTAAGAAACATTTAGACAGGTACATGGATAGGGAGTGTGGAGGCAGGATCTACAGATGCTGGTTTAAACTGACGATAGACACAAAAAGCTGTAGTAACTCAGCGGGGACAGGCTGCTTCTCTGGAGCGAAGGAATGGGTGACCCTACTTCAGAGATCTCGACCTGAAACGTCACCCATTCCTTCTCTCCAGAGACGCTGCCGGTCCCGCTGAGTTACTCCAGCCTTTTGTGTCTATCCATTTATAGGAATATGGGCTAAACACAGGCAGGTGGGACTAGTGTCAATGGGACATGTTGGTCGGTGTTGACCAGAGAGCGGTGAATCTTTGTAATTCTCATCCCGAGAGCGTTGTGGAGCGTCGCTCCAAATCGAACAGCACTTCTCCTAAGGTAGGAGCCCTGTAGAAAACACGCTGTCTCCTCCAAACCTGACCAATCGAGATCTAAAAGAAAAAACTGATTCCTGGGATGGCAGGACTTTCATATGAAGAAAGACTGGATAGACTCGGCTTGTACACGCTAGAATTTAGAAGATTGAGGGGGGATTTTATAGAAACTTACAAAATTCTTTAGGGGTTGGACAGGCTTGATGCAGGAAGATTGTTCCCGATGTTGGGGAAGTCCAGAACAAGGGGTCACAGTTTAAGGATAAGGGGGAAATCTTTTAGGACTGAGATGAGAAAAACATTTTTCACACAGAGAGTGGTGAATCTCTGGAATTCTTTGCCACAGAAGGTAGAAGGCAGTTCATTGGCTTTATTTAAGAGGGTTAGATGTGGCCCTTGTGGCTAAATGGATCAGGAGGTATGGAGAGAAGGCAGGTATGGGATACTGAGTTGGATGATCAGCCATGATCATATTGAATGTTCTGCCTCGAAGGGCCGAATGGCCTACCCCTGCACCTATTTTCTATGTTTCTATGTAATCTACAGCTGTTGAACATATGCTAACACTGCATTATCCAAGGAGAATAGTTTAATGTTGATCATTACAGATCCTTTACTGTAAGAAATTTACTCAGAAGAACAACTATAAAGTAATGATTGCAGCCCTCTGAAGTTTCTTGCTTTGAGCTTTATGTTACGACCAGGATCAAGTGTTCTCACTTCTTTGGTCTATCTTAATTGTAGTTCATCAAAACTTAAAATCATCTCCAATGCCCTTTGAAAATGATGCTCTGACATAAATTTTAAAGACTAACAAATTAAGAATAAAACTTCCTTTAAGTTGAGAAATTCAGTTTGGATGTCTGGCCGATAATAAAACCTCTTTGTTCAACAAATAACAAAATAACAAGTATTTGTGTTGAAGAAGGAACTGCAGATGCTGGAAAATCGAAGGTAGACAAAAGTGCTGGAGAAACTCAGCGGGAGCGGCAGCATCTATGGAGTGAAGGAAATAGGCAACGTTTCGGGCCGAAACCAAGGGTTTCGGCCCAAAACGTTGACTATTTCCTTCGCTCCATAGATGCTGCCGCACCCGCTGAGTTTCTCTAGCACTTTTGTCTAACAAGTATTTGTAACTGATCGTGGTCAAGTGGGTTAGTACAGGGACCCAACCCCAACACCAACAACACCCAATAAAACACAGCAGACATAAGAGAAATATCTCTCGTTGACCTTAGTTTGTGTTTGTGGTCTCCAAATTAATGTATACATTAATACTGGAGCGACTGTATTTAGTTTAGAACGGAAACAGGCTCTTTGTGCCACCATGTCCGTACCCACCAGCGATCCCCGCATGTTAACACTATCCTACACTGGGGACAATCTTTACATTTATACCAAGCCAATTAACCTACAAACTTGTCGTCTTTGGAGCGTGGGCCAAAGTTCGCTGAGAAAACGCACGCAGGTCACGGGGAGAATTTACAAAGCCCGTACAGATAGCACCCGTAGCCTGGATTGAACCCGCGTCTCGGGCACCGTAAGCGCTGTAATGCAGCAACTCTACCGCTGCGCCACCCTACTTTATCTCCAAAGGAGAAGATCTGTCTATGCAGGCAACCAGCCATGGTTGCAATGTGACCAAGATACAAGATGAGGCTAAAACCTGCTTGACCGACAATGAAAAATGTAATTCAACTCAGGAGATTCCAGAAAACAACAAAGTCATTTAAAAAAAAACCAAAAAAAAACTAAGCTTTATAAAAGCCATACAAAAATAAGCCTGCCAATTAACTTGATGCTAAGAATAGTAATCAAAATAGATTGAATAAGGGAATGTGAGCTGAGTAAGTAGATAATAAGACAACGTCAGATTTATTCAGTCAATGCATTACGCTATTTTTCACAGGTGCAGCAGAATAAAATACCATTGATGTGTGGGGGAAGGTTTTTGGACTTGATAAAAAAAAAAAATTAAATGCTGCTGGTGTGAATAATGAAAATCAAAATAGATAAATCTACAAAGTTTTATGACTTTCACCTAAGAGTAGAAAAAGAAATATGTGAAGAAACTGAAGAAAGCATTTCTCATCCTCTTTCTGAGCTCCCTTGGTTTGGAAATCAAGCTATTAAATGGAAAATAGTATTCAAGAGAGATTTAGATATAACTCTTAGGGCGAACGTAATCAAGGGATATGGGGAGAATCCATGATCATATTGATTGGCGGTGCTGGCTCGAAGGGCCAAATGGCCTACTCCTGCACCTATTTTCTATATTTCTGTTTCTATAAAATGTGTTCCTACAATTTCATTACAAAAAGATGAGGGAGAAACAAATATACAGGCTGCTTTACGTCATATAAAAGGAATCTGTTAGATTTTGCTATTCAGCATAAAGCGAGCTACTGCTTGACCAAAATTGAGCTGATTGCTGAAGATGGGCCATGTTGTTGGCAATAAACTTGCATATGTCTCTGATTCACAACAGCAAACCCAGTTGGCAAAGGTCACGAGAGCAGAACAGAATTTATTGACAGGCAGTCGGATTCAGCCTAGCTGAGGTGAGAGAAAGAGAGAGAGAGAGGACATTTCAGGTTTTGTCCTTTGCGGTCTCTGAAGTACCACTGATAGTCATTGTGTCTGATTGCAAACAACATTCTGCAGATTAAAAAATATCAATTCTCCAACTCTTCAAAGATATCATGTTTGTTCCATATTCCACACTCAGACTACAGACCCCCCCCCCCCCCCCCCCACCCACTCCACCCCCGTAGACTCCAGAAGATAGACACAACAACAATCTGGAGTAACTCAGCGGGGTCAGGCAGCATCTCTGGAGAAAATAAATAGGTGGTGATTCGGGTCAAAACTCTTCTTCAGACCCTGACCCACCCACACTCAGACCTCCAACTCTTTAATCATTCAGCTATATTGTACCTAACTCCGTTGATCCCATTTGCCCACATTAGGCCTATATACCTTCCATACTGTGTGTGAAGGAACTGCAGATGCTGGTTTAAATCGAAGATAGACACAAAATGCTGGAGTAACTCTGGAGAGAAGGAATGGGTGACGTTTTGGGTCGACACCCTTCCTCAGACTGTGTCCACACTGGGCCTTTTTAAGTGCCTGTCCAAATGCCTCTTAAATGGGGTGATTGTGTGTCTGATTCCATCACCTCCTTTTGTATTGCAGCCTAGATATCAATCACTCTCTGGGTTAAAAAGACACAAAGTGGTGAAGTGACTTAATATTCCAAGTGTGGCCTGACCAGTGTTTCGTAAAGTTCCCCTCTTTTATCTTCTATGCCCCAACCTATAAAGGCAAACATGCCATGTGCCCTTCTTCATCATCTTATCCATCTGTGCAGCCACTTTCAAGGAACTATGGACTTGCACCCCAAGGTCCCTCTGTTTGTTAACAATCCTTACTATCCCACATTTACTGTACATATCCCACTCCTTTTAGACTTCCCAACATGCTTACCTCGTGCTTGTTAGGATTCAATTCAATCTCCAACACTCCTCCCAAATTTCCTTCTGATCTACATGTGTATCAGGTCTTAAGCAATCTTTTTTTCCCTGTCACATTCACAAAGGTTATAGGAGTAGAATTAGGCCATTCGGCCCATCGAATCTGCTCCTCCATTCAATCATGGCTGTTCTCTGCCTCCTAATCCCATTTTCCTGCCTTCTCCCCATAACCCTTGACACCTGTTCTAATCAAGAATTTGTCTATCTCTGCCTAAAAATATCCACCGACGGCCTCCACAGCCCTCTGTTGCAATGAGATCCACAGATTAACCACCCTTCGGCTAACCACAACATCACAAATTGCTGTGCCAACTTACTAATTAGAAATTCTGACTAGTATGATTAATGACTCAACGTCCACAACTCTCTGAGCTTGGAAAACCAAAGATTTATAATCCTCTGGGAGAGAAACACTTCCTCCCCTCTGTCGAATTGGTTTAAATATATTACATCCCATTATTTTAAACCTCAGCGCCAAAGGAAAAATCCTAACAAAATCTCTCTTGTGGACCCCCTCAAAACCACAAATTGTATAAAAAGATCATCCCATATTATCCAGAATAGTGAAAGGCTTGGATAGAGTGGATGTGGAGAGGATGTTTCCACGAGTGGGAGAGTCCAGGACTAGAGGTTATAGCTTCAGAGTTAAAGGATGTTCTTTTGGAAAGGAGATGAGGAGAAATGTCTTTAGTCAGAGGGTGGTGAATCTGTGGAAATCTTTGCTGTGGAGGTCAAGTCAGTGGACATTTTAAAGGCAGAGAAAGATAGATTCTTGATTAGTACGAGTGCTAGAGGTTATGGGGAGAAGGCAGGAGACTGGCGCCATTTGTGAAATCCAAGCTGCTTTAAGTGCAGCTGGCCATAAAGGCTTGTTGTCCTGGCTGTCTTGCAGCGTCGGCAGGGCCGGATTTACATATAAGATTCACAAGCTTATGCTTAGGGCCTCATAGAAACGAGAAATTAGGTGCAGGAGTAGGCCATTCGGCCCTTCGAGCCCGCACCGCCATTCAATATGATCATGGCTGATCATCCAACTCAGTATCCCGTACCTGCCTTCTCTCCATACCCCCTGATCCCCTTAGCCACAAGGGCCACATCTAACTCCCTCTTAAATATAGCCAATGAACTGGCCTCAACTACCCTCTGTGGCAGAGAGTTCCTGGGGGCCGGATTTACCTATAGGCTGAAGCCTAGGGCCTCAAAATCTAGAGGGCCTCCAGCCAAGGTGTTTTTTTCCCCAGAGTAAAAAAAATTCTGAAAAAAAAAAATTGGAGCGCTATCAGCGTTTCCACTTACCCGAAAATCTGGTTCCGACCCGCTGGAAGTTTTGGGGGAAAATATTGCGACCAACTGCGCCTGCACAGTTGGGGGAAGCCGGTGACGCAGTAGCGGTGTAAAATGACGCTGTCTCTCCACGCGTGCGCAGTGGGCCCAGGCGGGTTCAGATCTCCATTTGCACTCCACACATTCACCTCGATGCCTCGTGTCTACCAAAGACCCTAGGTGTCTACTCCAGGTAAGTAGTGGAATATTGCGTTGCGGGAGTGCCTGTTTCTCTGGGCCAGGGGTGGTGTGGTGTCTGTGGTGTCTGCGGCGCGGAGTTGGCACCGCGCTGTGTGGGAGGGAGAGAGAGGGGGGGGATGTGAGAGGGGGAAAGGGGGGGGGGAGACAGAGGGGGAGAGAGAGGGAGGGGGGAGGGGGGGGGAGAGAGGGAGAGAGAGGGGGGGGGCAGGAGAAAGAGAGAGTGGGGACGAGGGAGAGAGGGCGTGGGGATGGAGAGAGAGGTGGAGGGAGAGGGAGGGCGAAGGAGGAGGGGTGAGATGGAAAGGTGGATTATCTTTAGTGAGATTGCAAAATTAAAGTAGGTATTAGAGCAATTATATCTTCTCCATATGAATAATATCAAACAATTGGAACTGCTTTCTTTTCTTTGATAGCAATCATGAAAAATATTTATTCCATAGTTTGCGACTTTCATTTTGCATCATATTTTGAATGTGCACACACTAACACAGTCGAACAGTAACAGGCAATCAAATCAACACACGATACATTTTCTAAAAAAAGTTTTATTTACTGCAAAAACGTAAAGTATTTTATTTGCAGTGTTTGCATGCTCCTTTATAACATTTTACATAACATTTTACAGTACAACTTGATTATTAAAACAAGAGCATCTTCAATTCTTGATTTTAAAAAAATGTATACAACAATGATCCCAATCATCCCATTCCAACCACTCATTACTCTTGACTCAACCAAAATTATTTCTGAAATATTGGTCATAAATTTGGTGCAAAAATTGCTCCAAAATAAGGCTCAGAATACACCAGAGAGCATCTGAAAGCCCTGAGCTTCCAGGGCCCTTAAGCGGGCTCTGGACCCCTGCCGCAAGGGCCTTTCAGCTTTGCGCTTGTAATATGCGCTGCGTGCACTTATTTCACATAAAATGTTTGTAATCCTGCTCTTTTTGAAAAGCTTCATACGGGCATGGTGTATAATATTTCTAACACTGTCATAGGCTTTTCTTACACATGCTGTCACAACGCAACTTAGTCTCTAAACAACACGTCAGTAATTTTCCTTGCCCTAATAGTGTTTTAAGCCGATAACTCGACACTAGCACTGGCAATAAATAAAAAGCGCAGCTTTCCAGCCCTTATCTCATTGACCATGCTCGGCTGCAATCGGTGTCAATCTGGTGGACTCTTCCATCTTCCTCGCTTTGTGGGGGTGGGGGATTGGGAGGAGCCTCACAAGTGGAATAGCCTAGGGCATCTATTCATCTAAATCCTGTCCTGAGGGTCTGCCTGGCCAAGCGAAGCAGTCGGTATCTTCCACCACTGCTCCTCCACTCTGCTACAACAGGCTGTGTTTGATCTGTGTGCTCGATCTCCTGTTTACCACTGATATTCAGCTGCGTTCTGCTTATAG